>NC_080636.1:67225213-67543784 GCF_027579445.1 Ammospiza nelsoni | reverse complement strand
AGCATCTTGAGTACTACCTGTTTTTACAACTAATTATCAACAAGTGTCGTTAGATCATTTCCTTCACCTCAGCTGTTCATCTCAAGGGTTTACCTTTGGCAGGGTGACAGCAAAAGGAAGCTTAAAAAATCCATTTACTCCAAGCTTAGAGTCAACTCTTGCTCAGAAAGCTGAAGTCCACAGCTCAAAATGTAATCTACTGTGTAGCACAATAACTTTAGAACAGCATTATTATTTAACTTAGACTAGTAACAATTACAGTGAGTATGACTAAAATCCCCAGAAGGACCTGAGATACTGGAAAAAACACCATCTTATTGATTTGAAATAAAGGAAATTAAAGACCCATACGGTAAAACTTTACTATCATAAAGTAAATATTTAATATAATCAGCGGCATAATCAATACAGAATTTAGTACTAAGCAAGGTGAGCTGTCACAGACTGAAGACAGATCAAGAGACTGTACAACTAAATGGAGAGTTCACAGGAGGTAACATGCTTCTCCTGCTCCAATCTCCTTTGTCCTGTCAGTGCCTCTCAAGTGCTCTAATCCATGAATGGATCAAAGCTGTATTAGAGATTAACAGCAGCTGGCCAGTAGGAATAGGGAATCTCCCCAAGAAGCAATGTAGATTAGCCCACCTGAAGCTCCAACCTCTGCAATCAAACCAGTGCAGGCGTCCATGCTAACTTGTCTGGCCAATGACTCCTGGTTTCCCTGCAGCAGATCACTGCAACTGCAGGTAGGAAGGAAAAGGTTTCCAGGTGGGAGCTTTCACTCACAGGTGAGAAGTGCACACTGAGGGAGGCACCTAACTCCAGGGGGTGGGGGTGGGGATGGCTTGGCTTTGCCTACCCACACACTCACTACTAGAGAACACAAAGCAAGCGGACTGCCAGCAAACTGACAAGCCCCAAACAAGCATATAAGCAATGACTAGAGAGGAATCACTCCCCTCAGTCTTATGAAACACTATCCCAGTTACACCAGCTCTGGAGAATCTGGACAGTGTTACTGAATGGTATGTTGCTCTATGCAGCTCATGTTGCTATCCCTCAAAAAATCTCTTATCACACACTCTAAGATGGAGAAGAATCCCATTAGCATTTCTATTAAAAGGGCTCTGAAACCAAACTCTGGAGTTAACAAGCATGAAACATCAACCACAAAACACATCTAAAAAGCTTTTGGTTTCCCAGGAGGGTTTTGGCTTTTTTTCCTCACTACTTTCCTTAACAGCAAATCAAATAATAATAACAAATGGTTCTGATAATTAAATGCCTCCACATGTTACTGGAGGCGTTCATTTCATTGCACTTACACAGAAGTACAATAACTGTATGGTATGCTGCAGCAGAGTTTATTCAAGTGTACTTCCTCAGGAAAGAAAATTATTAACTCACCAGATGCAACAGATACTGACATTTCTCCATTATCAGGATCGAGCCAAAACACAATATAACACAAATTATTATATACTAACATAAACTCCAACATTAAAGAAAAAAAAAACCAAGAGCTATAAATAAAAAGACCTATATTCTCACCTGATGGTATTTTTTAACTATATATACCTAGAACTGTAAAGGAATTTCAGCAATATCTTTTTCATTTCAAAGACTTAACTCACATCTTCATGTAATAACTTCTGCTTGGACTCATAAAAAGGACTTGGTAGGCTATGTTGGCATTCCAAAACGAAAGCTAGAGATTCAAAAAAAAAAAAAAAAAAACACAAAAGACAACATGTTGCCTAATGACTCTTAAGAGAAGTAGGCAGAACATTAAAGGACCAAAAAAACCAAAACAAACAAAACCCAACAAATCTAAGTACCACAGAAAACATTTCTTTGTCCATATTATTAATGTAAAGAAAGTCCCCATGACTTTACAACACTGACAGTCATAAAAGAAGAAAATAACTTTCAAGACAGAGCCTTGAAAAGTGCAATGCCTTTGAAAACCTCATAAAACTAATTAAAATGCTTCAAAAATACCAGTATCTATCTTCTTACTAATCTTAATTACACATAATCACTGTTACTTAATAGTAAGCAATCTTATACTGGAATTTGTCCTCTATATTTCCCTAACTGAACTGACTTAACAAATTATATACCAGAACTGTAATTTACTTCATGGGTTGTAAAAAGCTGACTACCTTTCCACCTTTGATAACTTTGCATCTTTCTGACTCATGGTGACACAAGAGCACAATTCACTTGCAGAAATAAATCTGTATCTCCTTCAAATAAGCTCCTTGCAATTCATTCCCCCAACACATAATAGCAAGGTTTATAACCCCAGCGGGAGGCTGGGTTAATAGCACTGCTTTTCCCACATGGGAACAGCAGCTGTGAGAACATGTGTACTAGCATACTCAAAACATGCAATTATTAGTTTGAATAAGACACCAAAGTGTTAAAATACCTTAATGGGGAAAAAATAATTTCACTTGGATGCTGAATGATCCACAGTGAAGACATATAATTTTCCTTTTTTTAACTCCCAAATTGATAGCATCCTCTTCTGGCACAAATTGTTATTAGTCACAGAAGCTTTTTTAAGATTTATTTATTAAGTCAAATTTCTCCAGCCAAGAAATCACAGGGATGTAACCTCATCAGCATGAAGAGCAGATGGACATTCCCAATAGGGTCTCTTTTTCCTCCCCAAGCCCAGCCTCCTCTTCCCAGCATGGTCAATATTCTTAAGTGATGGGATAGAGGTTTGGCTGCCAGCACTACTACCCATGTGCTCAATTTGCAGAGTGCCCACTTCAGTTACCTGGCCCACTGAGTCATGCTGCAGGAGCCAACTATCAGTGACTTACACGATGTTCAGGCTCCTCTCATTTTCCGCTGACAAAGTGCTACTGTTCCTTTACTGGATATGTACAGCCAACAGAGATAAGAGTAAATAAAAATAAAGCAAATTACCTAGTCTTTTAATATACCTCCAATGGCTTAAACTACAGTTTTCCATACAATAGAAGTTCAACCCCCTAAGTATACCACCAGTTTTGAAAAGGAAATCCTACTAAATTAAATCAATAGCTCTTGGACCCTTCTGTTTTTCTTCTTAATTCTGCTCCATCTCCAGTGAAACCCTGTAAATCAGGCAGAAGTACCAATTCCACCAGCACCTACAATGGGAAGACTTCACAAGGACAGACTTGGGCTTCTCAATTTTCAATATACTGAAGCAAATTTACTTTCCAGATTTGTTGTTCTTCAACAGGCTCTTTTCTCACTATACTCTAAAGCTATATCAGAGATACTTTAAGGAGGCTTCTGAATTTTTTTTTTTTAGAATCTGCATACAGTTCCATCTTGGAACTGCAACAAGAAATCACCAAGAGTTCTGGCTCCTGTGTTAATTAAAACAAACAAAAAAAAAATCACTAAAGACTTTCCAATGATATCACACTATGGGAAGATATGCATGCACTGAGAACAGTTCAGTCAACTGTGCCTCTCATCACAGACAGGGAACTTTTCTTTCAATTCCAAGCTGACCTCTTATCGTTATTAACAGGCAACCACCTTTTTGTACCACCACTGTTTTTTAAAGAAAATAAGCCATTGTTCCTCTGGCTTTTTCTCCTCGACCTTTTCCATATGCACAGTTCCATTGCTTCTGCATCCTTTATCCTTGGGGCACTTTGTCTATACTTGTTTTTGTTGAATTTTAACTTGAATACAATCAGAATCAGGTTCGTTATTCCAGAAAACTTTAACCAGGACTTCTAACCACACATGGATGAAAATCAGAGCAACACTTGCCTGTGTTTATTAGAGATGTCTTCTCAGACAAGACAAAATTTATCTTTTTCCCACTTAGCCATTCTGCCATTAACTGCGAAAGCCAGGACTTTCTCTTCCACAGACAAGATGATGAGCAGGATGCTAACAACAGAAACAGTCAACTTCGTGAGTAAAACTAAGGACTTCATCCCATTTTTACTACTGCAACCTTTAATACATTCCAGTTCTTCCCTCATTTCCAGTCCTCTGTTTGACAGTACCTCCCACAGAGTGTCCTCAGTAGAATTTATTAGCACATGCCCACTCTCTTATGCCAAGATAATTAACGAAAATATTATATACAATTTGCCTCCTGATGAAGCTCTAAGCCTTCTGGCAAGTGGCACTTCCTTCAACAGGGCTCAGGGCACCTCCTTTTAGCATTGCAGGGTTCGCAGAGTTTTGGTGAGAGCCACAAGCCTGGTGACCTCAGTCATGACTTGACTTCCTAGATGCTCAGTCTACACCAAAGTTCTCATGCAGGCCTAGAAAAATCTGGGTGCAGTATTACAATGGGAGTACCTTCACCCTAAGTTGTGGTATCCTGTGATGTGATACTCGGCTGAAATGAATTGTTATGTCCAGTACTAAGCTCCAGCTTGGAAGGATGTGACCTAGCAGCTTTTTCTGTTGCTGTTGTGCTTCCCATCTCCAACACCTGTACAGAGACCAGCAGCTGCACTTGCATATGGAGAGTATGAACAAGATAATTTTGCAAAATGTAATGTATCAGCCACTATGCCTGCTTACTTTTCTTGCCTGGCTTACCTCTTCATTCTGATCAACATCTTTGTTACCTCCCTGTTACACGTGGCAAGGGCAATCATTTAGTACGTGGCAAGAACGCTGCAGCCAGCCTTGTAACAGATCACCCTGATGTCCAAACTTCCAACACCTTTTCTCCTTAACTCTGCAATCTGTGATCAACGTTGTCCTCAGTATCCTGTCCTTAATTAAGATACCACCTGTGTCCAAACAACAACAGAAAAACGAGATGACACAACTGCACTGACTGAAAGCAGACAATACAATAGTCAGTGCAGAATTGCTGGGTTACCCTCTGCTCAACACACACCTAAACAAGGTCATAACATAAGAAAAGGTCTGTAAAGACATACCATCGTATCAGTTCTGAAACTGTAGGGAAGAAACCATTGTTCACACAGCTATTCACAAGACACAAAAGTGGTTCATCTCCTAAAGTTACCATTAAAAAGCATCTACACACAGCAAGCCTAAATCAGTCAGAGGGATGGCCCAGGTAATCTTCAGAGGTCCTTTCCAACCTCAGCCATTCTGTAGCAACATGAGGCAGGATGCCCTAAATATCTTAGAAATGCCTAAAATTTTGCCTCTCCATCTCCCCTCCTCCCATTTGCTCTAGAAACATAGTACAGCTGTAACATCTCAGATGCACAATGACTGCAGCCACAGGCCTTCTAACTACTGACCATCAGTCCCTTTGTCTTTGGAAACAGCACGGTACTGCCAACACAGCTTTGGCTCAATAAAAAGCTTTACTAGCTGTGGTACTACACACTGAGTACCATACATACAGGAAAAAGTAATAAAAATAAAAATCAAATCAAGTCTCAGAAAAACTTTTGCAGCACCTATTAATTCCAGTGAACCACAGCAGCTACAATGAAGGAGAATAAAGGAGCTCCTCTTTTTTCTTATCTGCCTGCCAGATATCTGCTCTCAGAAAACATTAACAACTTGCTTTACCTCAAGCACACACAGAATTATAATTTGTACCTTGAAGACCAGCAAGGTTTCAAAGATGCACTGACAGCACCCTCTTAACAGCAGGGCAAAGCTCCTACACAAAGGCCTGCATCATAGTTCGTTAGGATGACCAAAGTTCAGTTGGCCAAAGTCCAGATGGACAGCAAAAGCCACAACCTTCTTCTAAACACCCTGCAAAGTGATTTCCTAATTGCACACTTCTGCAATGTCCTGGAGCTTCTTTTAATATCTGCAGAGAAAAGTACATGGTCCTCCCAAACGTTTGTAACCCATATGTTCTAGATCATCCCAGGTTTGACACATACTCTGCTCCTGCCAATCAGCACTTATCACAGGCAAGAGGCTTTGCCCAGGAAGATGACTACAACTCTCAGCAGCTGGTTGACCCTTTTGACCTTATTTCTGTTTGGTGCAACTTCAGACAAGAGACATTGCTGCTTGCATTACTGCCAAAGCTGCTGGTCAAGCTCCTATGAAGTTCAACCAGGGAAAGTGCTGGACTCTGCACCGGGATGGGGCAACCCTGGATGTACAGACTGGGGAATGAGATGCTGGAAAGCAGCGCTGTGGAAAGGGACTTGAGGGTCCTGCCTAACTGAAAGCTGACTATGAATCAGCAGCGCCTTGGCAGCCAAGAAGGCCAACCATGTCCTAGGGTGCAGCAGGCACAGCATTGCCAGCCAGGCCTGAAGTTGTGTCAGGGGAGGTTTAGGCTGGATATTAGAAAAAGGTTTTTCACCCAGAAGGCATTTAGGCACTGGAACAGGCTCCCCAGGGCAGTGGGCACAGCACCATCCTGACAAAGTTCAGTAAGTGTTTGGACAATGCTCTCAGGCACATGGTGTGACTCTTGGGAATGGTCCTGTCCAGGGCAAGAAGCTGGACTTGATAATCCTAGAAGGTCCCTTCCAACTCAGCATATTCTATGATTCTGTGATTTCCTAGCAGCATATCAGCTGTCTGGCATGACACAGCCACCACACAGAAACAGGGCAAACTTGGCACAGCATCCAAGTATTTCCCCTGGCAAGGAAGAATACTGTTCACCAACAGTGATCTGTTACCTATTTGACAAAAGCAGCAGCTACATATCCTGAATCAGGCACCTCCATAGTGACTCCAGAGAGGAATTACAGGTTGGTTTGTTTTTCTTAATATTAACACCCAGGCACAGAATTTCAAACTTTATCTTCCTCCCCACTCTGCGTGAAAAGCACCCCACAGCACAGACAACCTCTCTGCAGCAATAAGCAGCACAGGCCACCCATCCACACCACTGAGCTCACAGCTTAGAAGCAGTTTAACCCCTCTAGAAAGAAGCTTGCACTGAAATACAAAAACTTACAAGAGTCATTGGCTACATACTATTTAGTGCAAAGACATTGCCATATTCTTGCCAAAACCCCAAACATTTCCCATACCTAACAGTAGAGCACTAAAATGCTATATTAGTGCATTTAATGCATTGCTTGGCTAGACCTGGCTGGTCAAAGTGCAGACAGGCATACTGGCTCTTCCACACGGACAAGGTGAAATCTTCCACAGGTGAAATCACGGACAAGAGATTCTTCTGCTGCTGTTTGAGTAACACAGTCTAGTGGAATGTGCCCCTGCTCATGATCTTTAGGGTCCTTTCTGACCCAAAGCATTTTCTGACTCTATGATTTCAGTTGCTGTTCTCAGTAGGTGCCATGCCTGTCTGTCAAAAATCCCTCACCTATATCTGTGCCAGGTAATGGCAACCTGCCCTAGCAATGCACTACAGACATTTTAGGGCAACCCCTGCAACCTCAACTACACATCTAGGATCCAAGCTGTGCTCCTCAAAGAATGTGCTAGCAAAGACCAATCAACTGTTTGTATGGTTCTTAGATATTTTTTCAAGAACAGCATGTTTAATTGTTTCAGTTTCATGAGACTAGTCATAAATATTTGGCGTACATATCCAAATGCAATAACACAGTGTGCAATAGCAATTAGGATGAGAGTGATGTAAAACAATATTCTGAGAAAAGCAAATTAATCTTTTTCCATCGCATTTAGAAATCCCTCAGGTCACTTTCATATACATGCATTTTGTTGAGACAGATCATTGTTAGTTTCCACAATAGTCCCTTTCTTTAAAACTCCTTGATTCCTCTCAATTTTGTTTGCAGATGCTCAATTACCCTGCAGAAATGTAATGTATCTGGATGCAAGTAAAAATCATCATCTTCAGTAATGGCCTCTTGAAAAAAAAGAAGTTTGCTTGAAGATGCACATTAAAACTGTGAGACCCAATTATGCACTGTCATTCACTCCAGTAGCTTCCTACTGTGGTAGGTGTCTGGGGATAAAAAGCTGGAACTAATTTCTCCTTTTAATTCCATTTTAAAAATCTCTATAATCTCCACATACAGTTCTTTGACCTTCAGTGGCACTACCAGCTATACCAGCCAAGCTTGCAAAAGTTGCCTTACACCTCTGCAGAACCAAAATGGTCATAAGGTCCATATACTATAATCTTGACATCATTTTCATATTGAAATGCCTATATTGAAACTCTAGATCTAAAATCTGATTGAGACAGTGGAAATATTTTAAAATTAAAAATTTGCAAGCATCATGGCAAAGGTGCTTAAAACAGATTTTCTAGAAAACATGAAATTGAACTGTTACATATATGCTAGATATGTCTTTTTGCTGGCTTTATGTTACAGCAGATTTATCCTTCTCTTTCACATAATCATCCCAAAGCAGGGTCTCCTCTCCTGTGACATGGGCAGCATCACAGATTACTACAGCGTCATAGCTGAAGCTGAAAAAATTGCATAACTATTTGTCCTGGTTTCAGCTGGGACAGACAATTATGCTCTTAGCTGGTATAGCGCTGTATTTTAATGTGAGCTGGTATAGTGCTGTATTTTAGTGTGAGAATAATGCTGGTAACTGCATCAAAATTTGGCAAGTAATGTAGTATAAAAAGTGTTTTCCTCCAAATGCTGTTTAGCTCAAACTCTTATCCCAATTACCTAGCACCAAAAAGGACCCCCTCACCGCCAGCCTACAACAGAGGGGGACAGGACTTAGTGGAAGAGATTGATTTGTGAAGCAGAAATTGTCTTTTACTAGATGACTGCAGAGAGCTTGGCATAATGCTACTGCAATCTGATTAGCATGGCTCACTACTTCTTTTATTAAATAATAATTTACAAAAACAAACCCTCTGATGACAGATAAAAATAATTCAATATTATAGTAAATTCAGGTGGTACTAAATACATGACCAAATTTGATTCTTAGAAGAGATTTTGTGATGCATTATGTGACCATGAGGAATCTCCTTCTCTGAATTCACTGCTCCGTGTCAGCGGTGCGTACTCCTCACATCAGGGTCAGTAACCCCTGTTGCCTCACCCCCATTTCGGCTATCTTGCTGACACAGTGACACAGACACCCAGCAACAACCTTCCTCTGCAGTGGATATATAGATAAAATGAAGCCCTCTCATCACCCCAAGCCCTCCCCCTTCAGAGGCAGCCAGATGCTCAGCACTGTGGAGACCCAGTGCAGAAGTTAAAGGTCTGTTCAAAAGGAGAAACCAATCACCCACCCCAGTGCACACATCAGAAGCCCCCAAGAGAAATGCTTGTGTTTCAACACAGCATTTAGCCCCACAATCACCTGCAGAGTCACCTAAAGCCAGATAAACAGGCCACCACCAGCAAAGCTTTGAAAAGAACCACGTATTCTACCAGTGGATAGCACAGAAGGTCCCAAGTTCAATCTTGGAAGAAAATAAATATTGGTACCTGCTCTCTCAAGTGTTTCAACATAGGAAAATGAAAAAGTCTCATTCTAAACAAGACAATAAAAACTCAGATTTCTTTCTGACAGTTCACATATACATAAGCAAAAGTACACACAAAAGCAAAATATTAAAAAATGCCTCAAGTAGACGGTAACACAAGCTTATAGATTAAATATATTTATTTCCACCATCAGCTGCTTGAAAAGGAGAGCTGCATAGATCAAAGCACTGTGTTATACACCAGAATTTTATTGCTGCCAAGAGAATTAATTCAAGATGAAAATCACCCCACTCATCTTAAATTTTAGGCTGGAATAACCATTAATCTCAATTTGATCAAGAAATTCTCTCCAGCCAGAGATGGTGTAAGACACATTTCTTCTTGCTTTCACTCCTACTTGAGTGTCCATCTGCTACCAGACTTCCACCAAACCTACTACTTGCCATGGAAATATGAAATTTAAGCTTGCCTGCATTTGTAGGCTATTCTCAGAGATGCAAACCCATCCCTACTCTCAGAGAGGACAAGGAAGCCCCCGGAGGGAAAGCATGATGCAGATGTGCCGAAGGAGATGAAAGCAGCAGCTTATGCAAGCAAGCCCTGATTTCTTATGCAGAGGCTTTCAAGTTATACTGGCACGTCTGCCAAAGAGAAAGGAAATTTCCTCAAAGGCTAAAGAAAAAATGCTCCCACATTGAGAAAGAAACAACCACCATTTTGATACAAGGCACAGTTACATCATTTTCAGGAAATTCGGCAGTTTAGATTACAACAGAAAAGGCAGGAAAGAAATCCCTCACATAAATGAACATGTGACTTCAGAAAATGATTGGATTCTGCCTTCAGGGAAGAGAAGAAAGCAAAAACCACAAGATTTACAGGGACTGCTCTAAGACCAGGAACGGAGGTACTCCTTATACATCTATTTGCTGATGCTATGCAAAACACATATTTATGGGCTTATCACAGAATAGGGGGCATGGATTTTAAAAGCAGTTGTCCTACCCCACTGTAATGTTTAGCAACTCAATAGGTAAAAGCAGCAAATTAGCCTCAAGCACAATTTTAGATTTAAAATTAATTCTCACCTGCTGCTATTCAAGTATTGCTTTGTGTTCCCCATTAAATAATCCAATAAATTATGTTTTGCCACAGTTTGGCCTGTGACCATTTTTCATCTGTTAATTCTGGGTTATTCCTGTTCTGCTTTTAAGGCAAGCTCAGGCAGCAGATTGTCCTGCATGGTCTGGCACCATTAGATTGCACTCTGCAATTCTGCATTTCACTCTCCTGGGGAGAACCATCTGGTCTACAGGTTTTAGATGCTGACCACCTGAGTGGAAGCAACTTCATTAAAAACTTATGTCAAAAAAAAAAAAAAAAGTACCGCACAGTACTTCTATTCATTTAGGATGCACCTGTAGAATAAATACATACTCTGTTTTTAATACATGACATATACACTTTCTTGTTACTACAGTCTTTAGTAATGAAGGAGTTCTTGGTTATTTTATTTTGGTTCAATTTACTATATTTTGCTACAGAGCTCTAAACTTATGCAGAAAATTGATAGATTTTTTCACATCAGCGCCATTAATTTCTCATTGAAACAAACAGAGAATATACATATGAACACTCTAAATTAATTTAAAATTCCTAAGGTATAGTCAATAGTGAAGTCTGAACAAGTAAACAAAATACTTATATTAGAGAAGGAATTAAAAAGGGATTTTTTTCAGTTGAGAAGCATAAACTGCATATAAAAATTATGCTTTAAGCTGAGAAGTGCCTCATTAATTTTGTCAGCATGTATGAATGGGGAGCTTTTCAAAACCTTTTAACATCTGTCTGATTGTGTCCCTTGTAAATCCTTATCCATTTCAGTAGGATGAGACAAAGACCTAGGCAGACTACTTTCTAAATGCCTTTGGCTACAGACAGCCCACTGCACACATCATTATACACAAATCCTCCGTGTAGAATAAAAAAATAGAGTACAAGGAAATTAACTCAGTCTTCATATCCTACCATTTGCTGGGATAATCCATTTCAATTTACCTTTTTAACCCTCAAAATCTTCTGTTTTCTGCAATGCTACCATTGTAATTTGTATTGTTTGTTTGACATTGTGTTCCTTTGACTAGTAAATAAGCAAACTCCATATTTCATCCATATCCCACTGCCTTAACAGAGTACCACACGTGGGCCTACTCCTCACACAACCTTTCTGACAAGCACCAAATTAACACACCTTCTCAAAGAATAAAGCCTCAAACCTCCATATGCTTCAAGAGAACACAAATAACCACGTAATTTTCCAGGTTTTTTAGCCTATGAGGGTTTTTAAATCTTCAGCACAAATTGGAACAACAAATCTAGCCATGCTAAAGCAAAAACATGTCCTGCTGTTCCCAGAGGTACGTGTTCCTTTTCAATTCCATCACAGTGTCTGAACTGGGTCACTCTTTAGCTCTTACTCATCTCTGCTGGTAAGAAAAAGCAGCCTACATGAACAGAACTAGTGGGAGGGGGGAGAGATACACACATACTAGAGGGAACTTAATAAAAACTAGAGGTTAAATACTATTGAGGGTTCATCTGCTCTGAACAGTATAAAACAGCATTTGCAGCCTCTGACTGTGCTTGGCCTCAACGTTAAAGAAGGCGAATAGCAACGTCAAAGAGCAGGATCACCAGATATCTTTAGGCTAAGGAATTAACAGGTTGACATGTTCTTCTTAGGTCAACTCACAAAATAATGTTTTTCTTTTTTTTAGCTTTCCCTAGAGAACTTCCAGTTAGTTTATTAACCAAATGTTAATTTTCCCAGTGATTACTATGCACCCATATTTCTGCCCTTCCCCAGAAATGGCTGCATTAATATGCAGTGTCACTGACAGAACCACAACAGTGTTCAGCCACTGTTCCCCCTGCAACCTCTGGAACTCACAGCTACCACAGGCTTAACTCAGCCTATGAGAAATAACTATTTTCTTCTCCTTTGAGAGACAATCCAGTGACAAAAACATCATTACAGGAAAGATGTTCAATAATACAGCCACCCAAAACTGTGTTAGGGACCAATACAAGTGGTCGTTTTCACAGAGGACACTGTGGCAAAGCAAAAAAATTAGTGGCTTCTTATGCTAAGAACAGCAAACAGCTGCCAAGAACTGTAAGTCTGCCCAGGCAGCATATATAGAGCTAACAAACAAAATAAGGACTGGAAAAGGCACATTACATTCCAGAAGAAGTTGCTACTAATGTAGGAACCCAAACAGTGTTAACACTAAGGTCTCCATGATACCTCCTGCTACATACCACAGCCACTTTGTGGAATAAAAGAATTAAGAGAACTCTGTATAACTTTCTCTGACTTCTAGAAACACCAAGCAGGACAGTTGTACTGCTATCCTGTACCTTGGGACAGAAATAACTTAAACAACACTTACTTCAAGTTTATTTGTGTGTATGCTATTATAAAATTAGGAGAAACCTAGGAGATGTTTGACAGAAAAATATTTGGAATAAAATGTTAATAAGCAAAGAAAAGCCCAGCTGAAAGCTCTGCAATCATCAGCAGTGACACAGAGTGATTTGCGCTCCCTCTGTCAGAGTTCTCACGGGTACTGAGCCTTTAAACCATCCCCAAGACCAGAGCCCACTCCATGAAAACTCTGCAGCAAACACTGCCTAGTTATGAATTATTCACTACAGCAAAACTCATTGCTCAGGACTAACAGCAGCCATCCATTAAGCAGGGGCCAAGCTTTATGTTTCCTTTGAGAACCACAGCAAACAGCACTTGCTGTCATTCTCAACGGAAAAATCAACCTCACTAAATACATTAGAAATATATTCTTCCTCAGATGGAAGAAAATAACACAAAAGCCCAATTTCCAAGAGGGGAAAAAGGCCTTTTGACATCTAATTCCAGAGGAGAAAAGGCATTAAACTTCCCTTTAAATGAGATGACATACTAGGTGATTCTGTGGTGTAACATCTGTTACTGAACTCTATCCTGTATGTAGTGTCTAAAATCCCTACCTAGCATTATTCCATCATTTGCTGCAGTACTACTATGAGCATTACCAAATGCAGAAAACCATATTTCAGACTATGGGACACAAGTAGCAAAAAAAGGCCTAAAAGCTTGAGAAGTCCAACCAGGAGCTAATGCAGTTTACCTGTTTAATTCCAAAACTGCATGAGTTGTAAAAAAAGTCTGAGATGAAAACTGTAGCAAATTTAAGTTCCTTTGTAAACAGAAATATTTTAATTGAACTTAAAAAAAAAAACCCTCAAACTCACGAAGTGTAATTATCTAATTATCCCTAATTCAGAGACATCTAAAACAAGCTCTATATTCCTGGAGGGAAGAGACAGGCACTCTCCTTCACATTATGATTTTGCCAGCTTTTTTTTTTTTAATGTTACATCTTTCTACAGAATTTACTAAAAATTTTAAACAAACATACTTGAGATTAAGAAATGCATCTTCACATTTCCTCACACCCTGGGAGGCAATTTAAAAAGGCTGTTAAACTAAAACTTTGTGTTACTTCCATGCAGATGAATATTCAACAGGTACTAAGCCAGCTCTATGAGATTCACAGTGAGCCTATTGAAGTGACCTGGATTAAAGGCAGAACTAAAAAGAGACTTCTTTTCTTTTTAAAATGCAAGTCCTTTCAACTCTGTTTATAATGAACCTTCATAAAATCTATTAGAATAAGAAGTAAAAACTGCATTTGCATTGCTGCAGATTTAACTGGCTGCTACCTTAGTTAGGGGCTGGAACTTTTCTCCAGCAGTTGAGAGGTGTTGTGTGCCTTGAGGTACAAAAGGCACCTGCCTACATCCAGGGAAAGGGTGTCTCAGCCATCTGTCTTTGGAATACCTTGCCCCCAAAGATACTTCTCAGACTTTAAAGGGCAGATCTGACTTTCTGGGGCAGGGCACAAGTTACTGCCTTGCTCCTGATTTTAGACTACTGAGCTTAAAGTAAAAGATAAGTAAAAGATCTCCACCTTCTCCATGGGGGCTCTGTTGTTTTAAACCTCAAATATGGACCACAACAGCTGATAAGGAACTGGCACACTGGTATCAAAAATCTGCAACTCAGTTTCCCAAATCTAAAAAAACTTTCAGAGGAAGTTCTACTTTATATCAGTCCTTAGACAAAAGCATTTAAAGGGCAGCTGAGATAAAGTGAAAACTTGCATGGATTCCACATGTTTCTGAGGAAGGGAAGTGACCAAGAGAGGAAGGGAGCTCCAGAGAGAGCAAAGAGGAACAGTGAGAAGAGGCAAGTCCAGAAGCATTGAGGAAGCAGAGATGAGTGAACAGAAGGTTGGTTGCCTTTGGCTTTGAAAGCTGATGCGGGAGGGAGATGGGAAAGACACCTGGATGAGAATTTGCAAGGGGCTTTTGACCAGGCAAAGGTGCTGTTCTGCTTTCAATATGAGATGACTTAGTACAACACAGATTGCTCCAAAAACGTGTTGCATGATGTTTACAAAACATATTTCTGGATGATTTAGATTTTCCTGTCTCAGAGACACTGTTTCTAACCTGAGAGGGCACCTGAGAGAATGTGCATCAAGTTCTCCCCAGAAAGAGAAGTTCAACTTTCTTCCCCCTCCCCATACTGTCAGCAAGAGGTTCTGGTGAAAGAAAATGGGATTTAATAAACAAATTTAAACAGACTTGAGTAGTTCTCAGTCTAGGTATTCCAGCAGTCTTCACCCAGACATGACACAGAAACAGACAATGCTGAGTGCCTGTACCAGGAAGGCTGAGAATGCCACAACAACTGCTTAAGATTCTGCAAAAGACAACAACAGAGAGAGGAAGAGACAATATAAAAAAAAATCACTTCAAGTCTCCACAGCCTAGATCAGAAATAAGGCTTCCCACCAGAATTGAACACAGAGTTAAATACATGCTGGCATTCCTTAGATGAGGTTAGCTGGCAAGTTGAGGGCATCCTGGCCTGTATGAGCAATAGCGTGGCCAGCAGGGCTAGGGAAGGGATCATCCCCTGCTCTTGGCACTGGGAAGGCCACCCCTCAAATCCTGGGTTCAGTTTTGGGGCCGTCCTTACAAGAAAGACATTGAGGTGCTGGAGTGTGTCCAGAGGAAGGCAATGGAGCTGGTGAATGGTCTAGAGTAAATCTGATGAGAAGCAGCTGGGAGAGCTGGGATGGTTTAACATGGAGAAAAGGAGGTTCAGGAGACCTTGTCACTCTCTATGGATGTCTGAAAGCAGGCTGTGCCAGGAGAGGTTTAGATTAGCTATTAGGAAAAATTTCTTCACTGAAAAGGTGGTCAAGCATTAGAATAGATTGTCAGGTTTGTGAAATCACCATCCCTTGAAATGTTCAAAAACGTGTGGATGTGGCACTTAAGGACATGGTTTAGCATTAGAACACAGTATTGCTGGGTTACTGGCTGAACTCAATGACCTTAGAGGTAACAATTCTCTAATTATATGATAAAGATGATACAACCTAGAGCAAACATATCCTTTATTGCCAGAGACGAAAGGCCTTCATAATCTTTGAAAAGGAGAAAAAGAAGCAAATGGATGCTAAAACACCAAAAATTATTTTTTAAACTAATGCTCCTTGGAGTACCACAAAATGAAACTTGCAAGGATGCTATTCAAAATGCTGGAAACAACTGCAGCAAAATATGGACATGCCTCATCAAGAGATGCATGCAATAAATAATCAGCAAGTATTTAGTATACAAGTAACAAACACAATTGCAATCCACACCATAATTATGAGCACTGACGCAGGCAATATTTTTTCTTTTGAAGAAAAACATTACCTTATTTTCCATAAACATCACAAATACAAAAACACAAATTCAGAGAATGGCAAGAGTTGGAAGAGACCTTAGGAATCATGTGGTTCCTTCCAGTCCCCGCTACATGGGACATCCACAACTTCTCTGGGCAGCCTGTTCTAGGGCCTCATCATCATCTGATCAAAGAATTTCTTCCCAATATCTAATCTAAATCTGCCCTCTCTTTCCATTTAAAATCATTGTTCCTTGTCCTAACATGCCAATATAATATATAATATGTCCTCCTTCCTCCTTTTTATAAGCTCCCTTCAGGTACTGGAAGGTGCTGTAAGGTGTCCCCAGAGCCTTCTCTTCTCCTGGGCTGAGCAGCACCAGCTCTCCCAGCCTGTCTGCAGGAGAGGTGCTCCAGCACTCTGAGCATCTTCATGGCCTCCTCTGGACCCATTCTAACAGATCCATTTAAAATAACTTCCAAATGGATACACTGTCTGATGGTTCACCATGATAGAGTGCAGTAAGTGTGCACATATACAGACAAGTGCCTGAAACCCAGCTCAAAGTGTGTAAGCTTTGTATCCTGAGTATTTCATACACACACCCCGATGTGATTTTCTTTAAGCCTCAAAGTAAACAGCTCCTCCCTTATACTGGTTCCACAGAGAATTATTTCCATGAAAGCATATTCAAGCTTTTCATGTTTTGAGCAGATTTCACAAGTACAATTTTGGTATATTTCCCAGATAGAAATCACAGTGAAGAAGTGTCATGCTGTACTGAATTTCTTGATGACAAAAGTGTCACACTTCAATTCGACACAGGGTGACTCAAATATAGAGTTCAGTATTATTCTGCAAATATTCAAAAAACATCAGCAGATTTTCCATTTAGTAGCAATTTAAGGACCATACCTAATTTAGTTTCAAGAAATGAGACATTACTCCTATAATTTCACTATCATAACATAGGAAAATTTTAAAAGCATTACATACACAGTTAAAGTGTTTCGAACATGCCCAGACTATACATTTGACTTTACCAGGTACTGATATCGATGGCCAGGTATTCTTTCTTAAGCACTGAGAAAAATACTCTATTTTCAAAGAAATGACAGAATACCTTCAACTCCCCTAATAAGAAAATGCCATTTCAGCCTTGGTTATGCGGCTGCAGCAGCCGATTATGCTCCTGGCCACTGCAGTTCTCCTTACTCCAGCTCCTGCTCTCAGACATCCTTGAATGAAATGAACTGCTTAAGTGTACTAAACCAGCAAAAAGCCAGGCACTACACTGAATTACAGGACTTCTGCCAATTTAGACCTCAGTGGGCTTAGCAAGCTGGGAGAGTGGGTCCAAGTGAGCCCCCAGCCCAGGGGTCCAGGCCAGCCAGTGGGCAGCTCAGGCTGCTGCCACACAACAGCCCAGCCAGCCCAGATGGGCACAAATGCCACTTAAGAGGTCAACAGCCATGCTAGAGCAAAGGGCCACTTACACTGGCTCAGCATTACAGGAGGTGAAAGGAAAATGGAGGATCTGCATGCCCAGGTCCGCTCAGCTGAGGAAATATCTTCTGCAGGTCTTAGTTTGCTCTTTTCAACCAACAATATTTATAATGGTATTAGAATAACTCAGTGATTACATCAGACCAAAAAAGGTATTTGCAGTTATGTGGCTGGCAAACTAACAGCAGTGACAGCACAAGAGCATGCTTTAAACTCCTTATGTAATGAGCTGAATTTACTACTACAGCCAGTTTTACAAAAATGTCTCAGCATTTTAACTTGAAACCCCAAAAAAGCAGCAGCATGTAACACAAAAAAAAGTATGAAGAGCAATCTCTTCAGACATCTCAAAAAAGGAAGCAATTAAGACTTGTACTTTTTCCGATATTATCAAGGACACTGGAAAATTGCAGAGAAAATAAGAAGATTGCCAGGAATTAGACTACTCTGGTAGATGAAAAGATGGCGAAGAAGTGGGAGGAGAATGAGCTATTTTCCACATTGTGCCGTTAATTTTCCAATTGAATTGTCATTGCAATGCTTTAACTTTAAAGTTTACCACACAATTGCAGAGACATGAACTGCTAACAAATCTTCCAAATGCAGCTCATATTTTCAGTCTAAAACTCATTATCATCTTTATGTTAAACATCACAAAATAAGCCATTATGAAAACTCGCAGAAAGGTGAGGTTGCTCCAAACCCCAACATGACAAGCATGCATTGATCAGCTAGTTTCTCTCTCTGCTTTTTCTACCCAAAAACTGAGGGTTTTTTTTTGTTTTGGTTTTTTTTTTTTTTTTTTGCTTTTCTATATCTAAAATCAAGGCACAGTCTACTAGCCATAACCATCAAATTACTGTTCTTGACAGGCTGTAGATCACATTATGCTTTGGAGGACAGAGTTCTCTCTCCAGCAAAAAGTATCAAAGGCTACTGAATTTGGACTCAAAAATGCGGTGCCCAAAGTGCTTCAAAAGTGCATTTATGCAATCGAGAACAAAGTGTGGAGGGATAACAGGAAAAGACCATCAAGCATCAGCATTGTCAAAATCCTCCTCCACTAGATACACCTGCACAGCTTGACTGCATCTGCAGAATAAGAAATTGCTGAAAAATATACACCTGCATGATATTTAAAAATACACTTGATCCAAGAGCCTTCCCCACACCACATTCCCCTCCGTTTGATTAATGTATTGACATAATATACACAGCAGGTAACATGGAGACCCAGATTAAGGAGCCATGGAAATGAAGATTTTCCACATGTGGAAAACATTGTTATTACTATACTAATTATTTTTTCACAATGATATTTGAGCCTTCCTAAACAGTCAGAATAATTAAGGAAAGAAGAGGAAACAGCATTTTTTCCTGTGATTGTATTAACCTTTTCTGCATGATTAAGCTAAAAAGACAGCCATCGTTTATCATAATGTCTACCCAAAGATTTACAAGTCACTGAAATCATATGATGATAATAGAGAATTAAAAATTCCTCGTTTCTCAAATCTTTCTTGGACCACCTTACCCATCCTTTTATCTTCAGGGAGAGGATAAAAGGCTCATGTACTAGACAACATGGAGTAAGTGAACTGCTGGTTTCCCTTACATAGTTTATTAACAATGAAAATATAGTCTCAGATTTAAAACATTTTCATCATTGAAAAGACCAGGGTTTTCCTTTATCACATGATTTTCACTATGTGGTTTTTCTTCTCATTTCTTGCTGATTCTTTTAAAGCCAAACAATGTTTTATTTTGATATAAAACACATGAGATTTCAGCAAAAATGATGATTAAAAAAAATCTTATGCTTCTATCTAATTGCATCATAATTAAGAGTTTTGTTCTGTTTGTTTTATAAGTTCTGTTGTCACAGCAGTGAGGAATGCACACTGGGACCATCTGATGGACCAAAACTTGAAGAACTTGGGCAGAAAGTTACTTCTTCTGTAAGAAGTCTCATAAGATAAAGGTTATTTAAAAAAAAAATACATAAAACTATGAAACTTTGCTCTTTCATCCAAGTGTCAGAGCATAATATACAGTTTAACTACACAAATCTCTAAGACCCAAAATTTTGTGATGAGGCTTTTCAAGCCCCATTACTCAACCACTGGTAGATTTCTCAGTGAAAACTAACAGAGCAATTCAAAGAATCAGCTTTTTAATTCCTATCGGTTAGGTTTTCTGAATTATTCTCCTCTTCTTTCTCCTTTCTAATATTTACTTCTACAACAGGCTTTCCATGCCTGTTTATAAATGACATGAATATCATGTCAGTAATCTCTTCTGGTTGAAAATGTAATTTATTTTAATTGGAACTCAAAACCTGTTTGAGGAGTGGCAGGAGGAAACTGTTCCTATTTCCTGCTATAGTTCTCTCAGCATCTAATTACATCCATAAAGAGAAGCAATGGGGAGGCTGTGTGTTATTCAGTTTAATGTAGTTAATTACACTATGCCCCCTATGCATGCAAATACACCAGAGCTTCATAACTGATACAGCACTCACCCAACACATTTATCAGCTGTAACAACTGTGCTTTGAGATCACATATAATACTCTAGATATAAATACTTGTTTACTGGAAAATGCTTCTAGTTCACAAGAAAACATGTAAAATGCAACAGAACAGGCACCAAATAAAAAATTCTAACCATTAGCATCTGTATTTAACACAAAATTCTTGTCAATATGAATTCAATTACTGCAACTAAAAACATACTCTTCCTGCTGAAATGCCTTTGTCCATGTTTTTCTGTGAATAAGATACTTTGGGGAAGTCCTTTTTCTATACCCCCATATCCCAATATACTAACAGGAGTTGAGCCAAATACTTCACTTCCAAAAGCTTGGAATTAAGGAACCAGTCAGATCTTTTGCAAGACAGATTGAGTGCCTAGGTGTCCCTGAGGACACAGAATAAATATTTTAAATAATATCTATCCCCAAGATAGATTCAGCCGGGACAGCGACACATCAGCTGAACACATTTCCATTATTACTCTTTCTTCAAAGTCATGCTTGCATCAGCAATGGTCTGTGAGTGCAAAGGCAGACAGAGGGCAGGTACTCAAGAAGGTGCACATGAAACAGCTGCTGGCACACAAAACAGCCTCTGAACACCAGGCTCTCCTCCGTACACTCTGGCAATGGGGACGAACCATCAGTCGCACATTGCAGAGCAATAGCTTTTGGTGACAGCTTAAATGTTAACACCGCCTTTCCCATGGAGCATTAAAGGACTTGGTCTTGAGAGAAGAGACATCTCAGTGATCAGACAACTACTCTTCTAAGACCAGATTTTTTGAATACAAAATCACCAAAAGAAAAGAACAAAAAGGTAAAAGGAGCTGCATATGGTCCGTCTTCTACGAAGAATCAAAGAAATGTTTCAGAGGCTTAGAATGAAGCCATCTGAACTCCGATGAGTCACTGGTTTTCTTGGAGCAAAACAGACAATAGGGATAATTGATAAAACAGGGACAGACAGTAAGAAGCATAGTCATGAGGGACAGTCGTGATGCCTGAAGAATATAACAGCCTTTGTGAGGAGTTAACCTCCCTCAGAACACAGTTGGACTAGTAGGAGGTCTGCTCAGAAACATCATGCTACAAGGAAAGGACAAATGTGTGTAAGTTGGAAAGAAGAAGATGGATTAATTAAGAAAAGCAGCAGAACTTACTCTGATTTACCTTTGAACCTGGCCCTGGTTTTGAGTAAGAGGCAGCGCAATGTGATTTTCAAAGATACTGGTCAACCTAAATTATTTCAAGAAAAGGGCTTAATGTGGGAAGAACAACACAAAAATACCATTATCTTCATTACTGAATGAAACCTATGCTGAAAAAAGCTGCAGTCTGGAGAGTAGGTCACAGGTGCCTAGGGAAAAAGTGCAATGAATTAAGCGCCAAAGAACCCTCAAATGTTATGAGAAGATAGATGTCTTTGGCAGACTAATGCCTTTTGTTTAAACTACCTAAACTGAGTAACTTAGCTTTAACAGCACAGTGAATAACTGCTACTGCTATAAAGTTTTAACCTTTACCCATTCAATTACTCTTAGACCTGAAAAGCTCTCCTCAAAGAAAAAAGAAAAGAGCTTCTCTGAAGAACTAGGAAAGGTGATATTCATATTCCAGATATTCTTAAAGATAAAAGGATATACAAATCTTGAGGTTTTAGAACACAGATATACACACCCACACACACCCAAGCTTTGTTTATGCAGTTGAAACATTTCCTTCTACCATAAAATCTGCAGCAAGCAAAGGCTTCAGATCTTCATCATTTCATTGCTGCCTCAACCCAACAGAAATCCAGTTTATTTTTCACTGCCACTCCAAGTAAGATAACCTGAATTTTTTCCCAAATGCTTATTTAGAAAATGAGACTCCAAAGTAAAAGGCTGACTAGGCTGACTTGCTTTAATTGCTTACCCTTATCTGCTCTCCCACAGCTGTGGTCACCTTCCAGCCTGTTCCCCTAGCAACAGCTGGAGACCTCTGTGTTCTGGCCTTATCACTGTGGTTACTCTTCCTCTCTTGCATATTGAGAATATATAGCCTTGATGGCAGGTGCATCAGGAAGCAGCCAGACACACCAAACGCATGCCACCAGATGGCATCTTCAACCAGCTACATTTTAAGATCATGCCTTCAAGAGGAGTTCCTGCGTGTGATAAGAGCCTTGATATTCTGAAGCCTCAAGCTTCTAGACTAGAAAAAGCAGAAGCACTAGTGAAGACCTAGATTGGTGTCACTGATCTGAAAGTAATTTTTTCATTGCTAAAAGCATCATTTTACTGAGGATACATTGTTCCCACAACAAGGATTCTGGGAGCCAGAGCAGTATTCTGCACCATGCCTGATGTATTCTCCCCACATCTCCTTAATGATGTCTCTCTAATTTTACAATAAAATCTAGGGACAATGCACTGGATTTTCAAAGAGGGACTACTGATTTACACAGAATTTTATTACATTTGATACTGGTTTCCTGTTTAGAGGTGGTTTTGGCCATAACCAACCTCCACATGTATTTGGAAATTTCCGTTTTTCCGTCATAATGAGAAAGTCTATTTCCCTTAGCAGATATCTTAATGAAAACAAGACAAACAAAAAACCTCCCTTAAGTCCAAGTAATTCTACATGAAACAGTAGACTACAAGCCTATCCTTAATCTGCTGCTATCAATCATTACAGTAACAAATGTAGAACACAAACCACATCCAAATCTATAACAATGCTTGCTTTATTGTACTTAGAGACCAACCAAGTTTTACCTCAACATGCTTAGTATGCTCTTCTCCTTTCAAGTACAATTTTCGGTTATTTCCTGCCATAGGCATTGCTAATTAACTGCCTTTTAGAGACAAATATTTTCTTATTTGTCTAGAATCTAAATATTTTTTCTTCAAAGGAATTTTACCCTTTCAACTGAAGTTTTTTTGATAGTTTGGGGAAAGAATATAACCTAGATTTATGTATGCAGGCTGATCTCACAAACAGCTCTTAGGTCTTCCTCTCTACACTTTCAGCTGTGTACCCGGCACTGAGACTGGTTTTTTTCCCCCCTGCTAAAGTCTGATGAGAACCAAAGGAAATGAAGTGGAACAAAGAAGCTACATTAGCTTTCATAATTTATTGCTCTAGACAACTCCAACTATTGCCTGTGACAGGAATCAAGCCAAGCAGAAAGCAAATGAAAGTGTTCTGCCACTTTGTCAACAGCTGAAGCCGCAAGATTCATTTCTATGGCCACCAGCAGGGTCCCCAACCCCTGTTGCCACACTAAGCTCTTGACCTGTGTGTACAGGGGGCACTAAATACAAAGGAGAACATGCATGAAAAACGAACTGAAATGTGTTATGTGTTGTTTTATTCAGGTTTTTAAAAATGATACATTTAAGTGCTCTTAACACAGGTTAATATTTAATAAATCTGACAGTTCACTGAATTTTATCTCCTTGGTTATTCAGAAGATTTTTTTTTGTTTAGATGAATAAACTACTGTAATGAACTCTCACAAGTCATTAATTTTGATATCTAAATTCAACCTATTCTGATTGAAGGAATACTTTTGTGGTATTTTCCACTTCTAAAGGTAAATTTTGTTGCAGAAGTAAATTAGGAGTGAGAAGAGGTGTAAGAATGACTGTCAAAAAGTCAACATCGCAACTCTCAGAAGTACCATCTGAAAGCAGTAATGCTGGGACACTTAATGAGCAAGAAGGATTCTCCACAGCACCTTCCCTTGTGCTGAGCACCATGGCTGGTTTTGACTCTCACAAAGGCTCTGAAACTGGAGGTTAGTCCTCTGCCATTCACACTTGGGTTGCCTGCTTTAAAGATGACATAGCTGAATTTACAAAAATCTCACAGGAAGGAACAACATTGACTTAAGCCAAGCAATCCAAAAGGTTCAATACAACTGCTAAGTTCAGTATGCAACAAAGGGAAAGATAACATGTCATAGAAGAGACTCCTCTTGAAAATTCAATTAATGCTGAATCTTCTTTAGTGGATGAGAAGTAAGAACCTCTTCACTTATCAAAAACACTAAGAAATTTTTTTTTTAAGACATTAGCACCCCAAGTGGTATCAATGCATGAATTTCAACTAGATTTAGATACCTAAAGCTGAGAAGAGAAAAGCAGGAGCAAACACAGTGCAGAGAGAATACCGAGGAATAATTTGAAACTCACCATTTAAAGTTTTAATGCCCTACAAGATGCACATAATGACCTCCATGTCAAAAGAAAATGTTATGGCTTGACACGCTACAAGTACAAATCTTGTACATTATTGCCAGAATCCCCTGTGACACTTCCCAAGACTTTCTGAAATCAACTGCAGATTGAAAAGATGTTCAGCAAAACTGATCTTCCTAACTGATACATTTACTTGGAGATCATGGATTTTTTTAGGCTGTAAATAACAGCTTAAAATACTAATTTTAAAAAATGAATTTAAATATTTTGAACTATAGCAGCTTTCTTTTTCATTTAAAAAGGCAATATCTTCAGATGATATTATATACACCTGGAAATTATTCTATAAAAGTTTTCTCCAGATAAATGCAGAAAACCAAATAAAGAAAGCATCTGTCTCAGCTCTGGTAGTATTTCTTAGAATAATTAAAACGCTAATGCAAAAGCATGTAAAGGCAGGAAGAAATAAAACAATCACCCAGCTCAGAATAATGTCCTTCTATAAGTATGATTTCCAACTTCTAATGCTCTCTGATTTATGCTCTAAGTGATGACAGGTATGTTTATGGTATCTCTTTAAGAAGGAACCTATTAGTTATCTCCTTTGTACTTGTTAGTACTTCTCAGCAGGCTTTGGTGCAAGGTTAGACACACAAAAATAGGGCAGAGATGAAGGCAAGAGACAGCTGGTGTTAGCTCCACACGCACAATCAGACTCTGAACACCAGAGGCACACCTCTGCACAGCAGCTCCCAAATCAGATTAACATGATGGTACCTCCAATGGCAACAATCAGCTGACACAAAATGCTGTTTGCTCTGACTTGCTATTAGCCCACCCCCTCACACGCCTCTGACTCCTTTTCTTGATTTCTGTACTGCAGCCACTCTACAGCTGTTGCAGGTACAATGTGTTTAAGACCAAATCAATCCCCCTTTCAGCCTCACACACATATAAATCATGACTCCATAATTATTTCACATTCAAACAAAATGGGGAACTCTGTTTTGTTCATCTGTGACTGGCAGATTTTTTATTTTCCAAGGGAGAAGGCAAACATAGGCTGGAATTTCCCTCTGCCGCCTCCTAGTTCTTACTCATTTCAGTAGCTCCTCCATCCAAAATGGATGGAAGGAGGAACATGGGTGGCTGTGATTTCAGCAGTGATCCCACTGCATTCCCACATCCCTTACTAATAGAGACTACGACCTAAGATTCAGTTAAATTAACCAAGGTGAAATCAAATGGAGGAGTAACTGGGCAAAGCTAAGAGAACACAAAAGGCAAGAACAAAGGTTCACTCTTCTTAATGAGCATTACACAGTACAAATATCATGGTCATTTTCAAAAAAGAACTCAAGTGTCAAAGACCCAGGTCTAACTCAAGCTGTGCCACTGACTACAAAATTGCAAAGCAAGTAAAAACGCTGATTTACAAGTTTCAGATACATATTTGAGAAGCTATAACAAACAGCACTGCTATGATGTACTCTGTCTGCTTGGAATAGTCCTAGAAGAAATGCTAATGCGCTATACTGTGCTGTCAGTATTTACATGATGAACCACCCACATGCTAAATAAAAGATGGCAAGAACAAAGTCCTGAAGGCTTAGGTGTTTGCAAGCAGTTGTTTTTGTATTTTTGCTAGTGGTTATTTTTTTAATCAATGCAATTTCTGTGCTGACTTGAAGCCCAAAATATATTTGATCTTCCATTTCACAGCATCAAATTAAGCTCCATATCTGAAGGAAATCTCAGATTCCACAAATTCAGTTTGGCTTTTTTGACTACAGTTTTTGCACCAAATAAAGTGAACCACAGATAGATCATTTATAAGAACAACTGAGGTAGTTGTAAAGAATATATCATCAGTAGTATCCACTGTGTTGGCAATAATGATAGATTTAAGCAGCTGCTACTAGAAAACATCAGCTCTGCCAAAATGTCAGATGCTAATGGCTGAAGCAGCTCAATTAAGTTACAAGACACAATTGCTTTGTTCTACCAGGGATGCAGGCACACATATTTCAATCTATATCTGGAACCAACAGAAGCATTTAGGGAAGGACCAGATTAAAAAAAAATCTGATTATATATACAGCCTTACATCTTCACCTTCTTACAGAAGAATCAGATTTTAAGCCACAAGTGATCTGATGCATTACGAGTTCTCAATAAAACATGCAAAATAGCTGGAGTAGTGTCAGTTTTAATCAGCAACCCAAATAAAGGATCCAATCAAGATCACTTTAGCTGTTCAACAGTATGCTTAAATGGTAAATTACTTTAAACATAAGTTTAAATACAGGTTTTCTGTAGTTTAATGACATTCAACAGTGATAACGTAATGGAAAATAATTGTGCAACAGCAAACTGTGTTTATGCTACATTGAGAAAAGAGGATATCTAACACATTTTAAAAATTATGTCAAACATTTCTTCATAAAGTCTAATTAATTTGAGAAAGCATATCTGCTTTCTTCTTGCTGCTTCTGCTTTCTTCTTCTATCTGCTCTTATATAGTAAAAACGACTGGACTACCATTGGTTTTCAAGACAGCTACAAGAATAGGGGGTGCTATTAATACTTTCCCTTTCCTCCACTTCCCAGTTCCAACCTGTTCTGCTGAAATCTCATCTATGCAAATGAGATTGTGAATGGATATTAAGAAATAAACAAGTAACAGTTCACTTCAGACATTACCTCACTCCAGACAAAGTTAACTTTCTCATGATGCAGGAGAATTAACTGCAGGCTACTACATCTGAGAGTGAGACTAATTTGCAGAAATGTGTCCAGGTCTCAGGTGTTACTGCTAAAACAGCAACTCAAACTGATACAGTCATACCAGGAGCATTTGCAGCTCTCCTGCATCTCCAAGATAAAGCAAAAAGAGCTGTACTGTAACCAGCATCCTGTTCTGAGGGTGGACCCATCACACGCTGGCTCCTAGTGCCACAAACAAAAAAAAGATGCTTTTTCAAGGTAACTATACTGAATGTCCTATGGCAAAGAAGGGAAAAGTCCAATTCTTATCCTCAAAAGTTGCAGGTATCCAGGCTTCAAACCAGCAATTAAGATTGAAGACTTGGGTGTCTGAAGACACCAGCCTTATAACACTTGACAATTTGATCACGTATGTGATTTTTTTTCATGGCACATGTGTAAAAATTTTAGTTATACATATTCTGGGAATGCTATCATTTCTTCAACAGTGATCACAGCACATAGGATTTCAGCCTAAGTATGAAATAAATTTTAGCTACAATTACTTTTACAGAACTGTTAATTTCAAACAAACTCTGCTGTGCAAATATGGATTGATCTAAAAACATTTGTAGGTCTCTAATAAGCAACCTTCCTTATTTTCCATGCTGAAATTTTATCTTAAACTGCTTCAAAGGTAAAAGTTAGAAAGAACTGCTTTAGTTTGAGTCTCAGACTGGATCAGATCATTCACATGCCTACTAAATTCAATGTAATTTTAAATTATATTCTCTTTTACTATAATGTGGGAGTAAATATTTTTATTAACTCATCTTAACATTGATCACTTTAGCTAGAAATTCTTGCTGTTTACAAAATTTTAGCCTGCACAGCACTAGCAACCTACTAATGTTATTTCATGCTACCAAATGAGAGAAACTGGGCAAAGGAAAAATATATGTGGTACATAAAGAAAAATTCAGGCACAGAACACCCTACCATTCCATGGAATAATGTACCCAGAGAATATTTGGAAGCCTCACAGATCATAAAGGAACATGCTAGTAGGAAAGGGCTTTCCCCTCTAGTTTTTATGGACCTGTAATGTACAAAAGTTTCCAAAGGTCACCCAAGTTGTCACAGCTGTTCCCACACAGGCTTGTCCATACATGCCTACAACCTTTTTCCTCTCATCAATTTAGAGTTTGAATTGCAAAAACTCTGGGTGCTCCCGAAGACACAAACATTACAAGCAATTCAAGTATTTAAGATAGATTTCCATAATGCTGTGGCATCAACCAAGCCAATGGAATTTTCCACCCAAAGACACTGCAATAATAGTGCAAGTGAGTATATTTCTTCTTAGTGTGCACAAGGTTAGTACTTCCAAACCTACAGGATACAAACACCTTACCTCACATTATGTGATGCAAAGACTCTGCAAACAGCAGTGGTTTCCTTGCACTTACCACAGCCATAAACATTGGAGCTGCAAAAAACGCGACTAGGAGAGGAAAATATGGCCAAAGAGTTCTGCAGAGAGTAAGACGCTTTCTACACTACAAGAATAAGCTTTTATTCTGTCTTCCCTGATGCTCTCCTCTCTCCATCTACCAAGCTGCATGCACCTGGCAGTTCAGAAAGCTTTGCACACAGGCTAACAGAGTCAGGACTTCCTCAATGAAGCATGTTTAGAATGGAAGTATATCTATCTTCCATTTTTGTTCTAAGTGAAGGAATAACAGATGCTGGGCCCTGTGCATAGCCTGGCAACAGCCACCAAGCCAGAAACTACTGTCATGGACACTGCTGGTGGGGCAGCCACACAAACTGAGTTGAGAACATCTGTACACAGACAGCTGCCTCAGTAATATTCATGCATTACATTTCAGTACACATACTAAAAAGTATAGTTTTATGAAGATGTATATGACTTTGGTTTTAGTGTTCTTAGTTTACTGGAGGACACTCTCATCAGTACTGACAGGCAGACCTAGCTAAAAAGACTGGAGTGAGCACAAAAATGAGCTATATAAAGTGTGACAAGAAAAAAGAGCACACATTAATTACTTTAAAAATAGATATCATCAGGGAAAAAAGACTTATCTTAAAGCACCAATACATATCTTACAAGCTTATTCATTTGTGCAGTCATATGTGCAAAAGGTATCATGCTATTTTCATTCACTATCTGTTAATATAACAATATCCTCAAGGAAAATAATCTAAAAAGTACCAGCAAGGATGTGCAATGATAGATATTAGATAAACATACCATTTTACAGTTCTAGGTCTATCCTGTAGTTATGTATGTCATTTAAGAAGGTACACATTAAAGCACAAAGAGAAAGTCATCCATGCAGTCAAAGGGACACATTCTTGGTATGCAATTGAGAATGTTCAGTAGCCAAGCAGCATATTTTAGATTTGGGAGAGCCCATAAAACCATGCAGTCAGTCAACATGCAAAGAAAGGGCAGGGTGTATCACTTGCTCAAAATCACTCTGTATAGTAATGAACCTCTGTTATGAGGCAACCTAGTCAATCATAAATCTGGCATTCCCAAGTGTACTTTGGAGTGTGATTTCAGTAAATATTGCCATCAGAGTGATTCAGAGATATACTTCCTTAGCCTTCTAGAAAAAAAACAAACAACAAACACTAAAAATGAGCCAATTTCCCCATGTGTCATTATACTGTTATGAACATAATACAGGACTGGAAACCCTAAGGCTGCCATAAAGCCATCTGTCCACTGAACACCTGTAGTCTAGTGGTAGATCAACCTCATTAAACACACAAGCTTCAAATGAAGTCTGCATTTCTCCAAGTGAAGAGGTTACAGATGAAGTCAGTCAAGACAACATTGCCTCATCACTTCAGTTCATATTCCTACCAGTGAGCAGGAGCCCAGTGTTACTGCAGGAACAGCTCTCCATGTCTGTGAGCCAGACCTGTAGTGCATGTGTGGAGCAAACAATGGCAATTTGAGCTACACTCACAAATGGGTTCATCAGGAATACTTCAAAAGGCTTATAACCTTGCCAAATTTGAAGATAAAATGTATTAACTCAAATAGCAATCACATTGATAGCTCCAGCTAACCACAGATACAAAGTAAGTTTTATACACAAATGCAAAATAATTGATTGTGCATGTCACATTCAGGCTCTTTGCATGACTCACACCCAATTATCATTTTCTTGCTCAAATTCAAGCCTTGTATGTACCCACTTCATTGCACATGACTTATAAACAGAACTCTGATACTTCTTCTGAGGACAATTTTACCACCCCTTAAAATAAAAAAAGAAGTGAAATTTCAAATGACTGGATGGTTGCACAAGGCTTTAAGAAAGAACTTTTCATATTCTCTAACACTTACCAAGTATATCACTCTAACAATCCACAATGCTATTGCTTCTACAGTTACGCTCTTCTGTTTTTCTTCTTTTTGATGATCACCATCTTATAAGCCAGTGACAGGAATATATTTCTAAAAGATGAATGCCTCTCCCACAAAGAATCCCATATTAGGGGGGGTTTATTAGTGGTTTATGACTGTCATTCTTCAAAAAGATTGCTTCTCTTGTATTGAATCCTAAAATCTATTTTCTTATCCACTCTATCAGTGGTTTTGTTTGTTCATCCCAATGTTTGAAAAAACTTTCCTCTACTGCATAGCTATTTCCTGACTGCCTGCATACCTGGCACTTCCACTACATCATCAGACAATTGATATTCTCTTTATCCAGTCACCTGCTGTCATACTACTCATACAAAGAAAATTGTCAGGCCCACAACAACCATGCCTCACAAGCTTTCTCAACCTCCCCCTCACAATTTAAGTTCTTCCTTCTTTTGATGATCACTTTCATAACTACAGCTTTCATGTTTGTTCATACAGAAGATTAGCACTTTCTCAGCTACCCTGCTAACACACATCAGGAGCCCAGCTTTCCTATGCTGGCTTAAAAGAAAGTAGCTGCCAGCTACCCTGAAGAATACTGCAGTATCACAATCACTGCATGAGAATAATTTCAAAGGCAGGAACAAAGCAAGGTGTAGGCTTAACTGAAAAAAGAATCAAAGACTTATATTATACCAGTGTTATACAATGGGGTAAACTTCAGAAGATTAATCCCCAAATATAATTCAGAACAATTCCAACACCTTCAAATGCATTTAAGAAAAAAATTGAAGAGAAAAATTAAAGAGAGAGGGAGAGAACATTAAACACAGGCTTATGGAGATCAGCTGGGACACAACACACCACAGCTGCCCTCCTACAGTCTGCATTTCTCAATGGATTAAGAAAAAAAGAAGCAAAAATGACACCCCCCCCAAAAAAAAAACATACAAAGATAGAATTTTCTGTGTGTCTGACACTCAGTTATAGACAAGGGTACTGCACCTCTACAACTTCTTTGATTTATCGTGAAGCATCAAAAAAAAAATATATCTGCAGAACTTTATTTTCAGTCAACTAAGGATCCTTTTATTCATTCTGTTTTCTTTATTCATCCGTGAGCTGCAACATGATTGACATCTTCTCCATCAGAACTGCACAGCAGCATGACAAGCTAATTATTACATAAAAAATGATACACACTATCACACTATCTCTCCAGGTCAAGCTACAATCCTCTAGTTGGATGCCATTTTTAAAATTACAAGCTTTAATAAACTGTGCATCATTCTAGTCCAGACACTACATTCAGCTTCAGAGAAGGTTTCCTGATAATGAAGGGTTTATTATTTCTATGTAGTTTTTGGTGACTGCTACCAGTACTGCCAATAAAAACTGGTAACCCTTCCGCTGCAGTAAATCACTATTTCTTGTACTTTTATCAGGGCACTCGAGAAGCAAAAGTGATGAAAGCACCTGACTTCTTAAACCAGGTTTTACACTTCAGCTTCACAGTTTAAACTGGCTGGAATTAGATACCTTTTTCCCCCAGCTAACTTTCTATGCCACAGATCAATTAGTAGTCAAAAATGCATTCATATGTAGTAGCAACAACAAAATATGGGAGGACACCATTAGAGCAAGCAAATGCATTCATGCATTCAGAATGCAGGCAGAGGCAGGAGACAATTAGAGAAGGAAATTCAAAAATAAGGCATTTCCTGAGGATTAATGAGTGGGTGGTAGTGTTTGATAGTCAAGGGCAGGATGGGCTCTGCAACCGGCACAATTCATTAATCCCCCAGGCAACACAAACTGCTAATTTTTTTTCTGCACTTCTTATTTTCCTTAACATCTAATTAAAATTTCCACTAAATTTGACACCATAATTCCCTCACAGAATCACAGAATAGTTTGGGTTGGAAGAGACCTTAAATATCATCCAGTTTCAACCCCTCCATCACGGGCTGGGCAAGTCCCACTTGGACCACGTTGCTCAAAGCCCTATCCAGCCTGGCCTTGAACACTTCCAGGGATGGAGCATACATAACTTCTCTGGGCCTGTGCCTCACCACCCTCATAGTAAATAATTTCTTGCTAATATCTCATCTAAACACACCATCTATCAGTTTGAGGACATTCCCCCTTGCCTTGTCACTATGTGCTTTTATAAGAATTCCCTCTTTTCTGTAGGCCCCCTTCAGGTACTGGAAGGTGCTAAACTGTCTCACTGAAGCCTTTTCTTCTCCAGGCTGAAGAGTCCCAGACCTCTCAGCCTCTCTGCAGAGGAGAAGTGCTCCAGGACCCTGAGCATCTTTGTGGACCTCCTCTAGACTTGCACCAACAGGTTCATGGGCTCCTTATGTCAGGAGCCCCAGACTGGATGCAGCAGTCCAGGTGGAGTCTCCTCACCAGTGCAGAGGGGCTGGAAGAGAATCCCCTCTCCCTTGCTCTGCTGCCCATGCTGCTTTTGATGCAGCCCTGACCACAGCTGGCTTTCTGGGCTGCAAGTGTACATTGCCAAGACATGCTGAGTTTCTCATGCACCAACATTTCTAAGTCTTTCTCATCACCTCTGCTCTCCGTCCATTTTCTGTCCAGCCTTTATTGGTGCTTGGGATTGTCCTAAGCCATGTGCAGGTTCTTACACTTGGCCTAGTTGAACTTCATGACATCCAGAGCCCAATGCTGTCTGAACAGTCCTACTATGATAAATAACATCTATACAATTACAGAATTAATACCTGGTGCAAAAGGCCAGGTAACTTGTCACGTTTCAGAAAGTAGTTGTAGTTTTCTCCTAAAGACTAAAACTGTGGCCTGCCTTAGAAACAGGTCTCAGCAGATGTAATCCTTCCCTTTAAATTACAAGCTGCTTGATGGCCTCCATTATCCAGTGGTAGCAGACAAAGAGTGGATCAAGTATGGGAGAGAACAACTGATTTTCAAGCTGCCTTTCAGTGCCTTAGGAAGCCACACACACTAACGCATCACCAAACATGTCCCAGCCAGCAACCATTCCTCTCCATCACCATAACTCCACACTAACCTGTGACAGGTGCATCTATGTCCAGCAAATTCTTTTCCTGGCGGAGAATCGAAGCTCCCTCTGTGATTATTCTCAAAGCCACGCTCTCTTCCAGTCTCCCTTCTTTCATAAGGTGTGCCTTTAAGATATCCACACGAGGTTTCCCATCATTATCAAACACTTCCTTAGCTGTGAGACGGTGACTTGGAGGAAATGGGACAGCTACATGAAAAAAAAGACAAAAAATATATGGTCATTCTTCACAGAAAAGCTTCTATTACTGACACATTTCGAAACACATTTCTGCTGCAGAACAATGCTATCAAATATTTTCTACTCCCTCTTACAATTTGTGGTTCAAATTGTACATAGACTCCCAAAGATACCATTAAAGTGCATGTATTCTACAAGATATATTCTTAACACATGCAAGAAATAATTCATGCTTATAAAAAAATTGAGAGGAGTATATTTAGGCCATAATTACAGGTAGATACATTCAAGTAAATTCCTTAAAAGGCATGGGAATACTAGGGAAAGGAGGGAACAGAGTTTAAACTGCTCTGGTAGAAATAGAGAACATTGCCATCCCTTCCATTAATGGCATAAAATGCATAAACAAGTGCAATATTTACTATCTGTGCATGGACACGCATAGATAAACTTTAATTAAAATTCCAAAACTAAGACGGAGCTCTCTCTAATGACTTTGGGTAGAGGGATGTAAGATGTTTTCCCTGTATAAGTAATAGCTTGATGCACAAGATAGATCTGAAACCCATCAGTGCTGAAGAGACCATTCCAGCATGGACAGGGCACAGGATGCATCAGAGTGAAGACGGAAATAAATGGACAAATAGAAAGCTTGTCCTGGCAACATGGCTGCAACCTGCATACTGTCCTCAAGTAAGGTCAGAAGCATAAACTTGTATGTTCCTGCTCTCCTGGGGCCAGCTGGAGCAAGAATGCTCAGAGGTGATGCTGTCAGTTGCCAGGATGAGGCTGGAACATGATCCCAGCTTAACCCCCTTTCCCTCGCAGTTCAGTTGGAGTGGCATTAGGCAGCACCTGCCTCACCAGCCACAGGGTAATTATCCTGATCCCTGCCACAGATGCAAGAAGGTCAGGTTGTTCCAGAGCTCCAAGCAGGGACAGGAGGTGGCCACAGGGCTGGTTTCAGCTGGTCACATCTGCAGTGCAAACCTGTCCCTGCCAAAGGGTGTCCCCTGTGGAACGTCTTACTGGCAGCCTCAGCCCACCCAAGACATGAGACCCTAACACAGCAGATCAATATATCCATGAGCTTCAGTTTTCCTCTAATTGCACCAGCAGCAGACTGCAAAAACCCCTAACCCTCACTCACTATTTAAAGTTCAAACTCAACACTCTTCTCTTACACTACCAAAAGTAACAGAGCAGAAAATAAAAAAAAAATCACTTTACAGTTATTTTCCACTCATATTTTTGACAAAGACAGCTTCAGAAAATGCCTTTCCCCCCACCTCAATCTTGTTTTCATTCCTTATTGTTGCTTCAGCAGTTCATTCACTGAAATAGTCTGGAGAGGACTTATGAATGTGGGTGTCTGAAATACACTGAAGCCTGACTGCTCTCAGACTTAAACATGAGGAAAGGGGGCAGGGGAAAGGTGAAAATTTATGAAATAAACAATTTATTATACAACACAGAAAAATAATATCTTTTCTAAAACCAGAAGGTGAGTGATAGCTCAATAGTTCTCCAAGCCTCAATCCACCTTTTACAAAAACAAAACCCTGGAAGACTACGTAGTCCTAATGATCCTGCATTTCCAGCATGGAGAAAGGAGGAAGGGGAAAAGTTGGTACATATCTGCAATCACTTTGGCTGGAAGAAGCACATGCCATTAGCTTGCATTCCTTAGCAAGACAGCGGCCACTGCTCCTCCTCAAAGGCATGACAATGCACAAACCTGTGCAGTGCACCAGTACTTTGAGGTAACTACCGTATGTGCTTGTATGCTGAAAGGAGATTTTTACATTCATAAAGGCAGAGCAAAACACAGATGCAATGACAATAGCAAACAGAAGCTACGACATAAAACCTACTAATATAGAAAAAAATGACATACGCTGCAGGACTGCAGGCAGAGCTCTAACAAAGATGTACCCATACCTAATTAAAGAAAAAATATACTCCTCCAAAAGCAGATGATTCATGATTAATTAGCAAAAACATGAGTGACTGAATAGACCACAAATTGCATCTTCCATTATGAGAATATTAACTTTGAATGTACAACATACACAGAGCTTCCACGGAAGAACAAAGTGAGAAATGGTCACACTCGTGCAGAAGTCAGTTAAACATCATTTTTACTAATAACACCCACAAATGGCTGGTATGAACCAAAATCCTTTTATAAATACAACAAACATTTAACTTCCATTGCTTTATAGAGAGCAATGTTACCTTATGAATACACAGCTATCTGTTTCTCCATTCTTTTGTTTCTTTTTCTGCTTTTTTAAACCTATCGTATTAGTATATACAAGTAAATAACGAATGCAATAAATTTGACTCTTATCAGAAATAAACCCTAGAATTTCATCAGACATCAACTGTGCACACAATACACAATGAGGAAGAACACAGAACTGGGAAAGGAGGCCACCAGGGAAAGGCAGGAAGAGGAAGGAGTGGAGTACTGAGCTGCCAGTATTGAGCTCCTCGCCACGGCACAGGCCCAGGGGATGTTTTTGTAAAAACAGGCAGGAACGTGTATTAAGCAAAGGCCATAAAAAGGGAGAGGCAATAAAATGTGCATCTACATATAAGACATAATTTTAGAAGTTTAGAGACAAATCTCGCTACACAAGACTCATGCATGCCTAATCATATGCTATAAAACTTAAAACCTGGACTGGTGTCCATCTCATTTACATTACTTTCTTTATACTGGCATAAAAAACAAACACCTATTGGCTAAGCAAAACACTACCCTGGTGGTTTGGTCATAAAACATGGACCACAACCAAATGCAAAGAAACAAAGTTTAAAATCCTTGACCTCAGCCTGTCAGTAACAGTCTCTTGAGATCCCAAAGCACAAGAAAATTCTCTTTAACCATTTAATAATGGGGATTTTCCACTTGTGCTTTCAGGTCTCTTGAGCATGTTCCAGCAAATGGAGGAAAAGATCAACCTGTTCTTTTGCTGTTCTTGCAGGCTCCTGCAAAATCCATCTCATCGCTAACACAGCCACTGCAAAGGTCAGACATCATTACTGTTTCTCTCAAATATTAAGCAGCCTCTCTGGAACAAATAAATAAACCATAAAGAGCTCTGCTTAATTAGAGTGGACCATGTGTGCTCGCATAAATAAAATACAAGCATGTGGCAAAGCAAGCATTATTTTGTTTATATATTATTCATTTTAAAAGGAAGCTGTACACTAAATTAATACTCTCAGAGGAGGCTGCCCATAAGAACAACTCTCTTTCATCAACATTCAAGTTCCCAAATTATCTCCCCCTGTAATACTTGTCCTATAATTTTATGCAACTTATGCTGCATGGCTGACCATAACTATTGCACTTTTATGACGCATATATGTTTGCTTTTTTACTTGTAAGGAAAACACACCAATAACATCTGCTAACATCTCAATAACCCAACGCACTGGATTTGTCTGACAGCAATTTGCAATTCTCCATTTTGAGAAACATTTGCACTACAGCCATGCATAGAGCACAAGTTAAACACACTGACACTATGCCACAGGTGCAAATAACTTCAAAGGTCACTCTGCAGCTTTGGGTTTTTTACATCTACTTCTTCATAGCCTTCAGACTCAGTATGCACAAAATTTTCCTAAAACTATGATAAAAATCATCTCCGAAATGCCAACAAAACTCTATTTTTTTAAAGACAGGAACACTTTTAATAGTTAACTAACAGGTTTTGCAATCTGACTTTGAAAATTTAACGAATTTTATAATGTGTTTGAACATATAGCATAACCCAGAGCATTACTGCTGACCAATAACACCCATGCTGGAGTTTTTACTATTTAATCGGAGTTCTGCATTTCTGCACCATATTGGGTCTGACAAAACCTATGCAGCAACACAAAGACACAGCTGAAGATTAACTTTTCAGCCTAAAGACATGAATTTAACATTACCTAATTCCTGTACAGTTGCCTATGAACTTCTGGTTTACATTGTTTCTATGAACCTAAGGGGAAGGAACGATAACTTTTTTTTTCAAGAACTCTACTTAATTCAGGTGACAGACTGAAACAAGAAGATGAGTCACCATCATCCTCAGCTGCTAAAGGGGAACAGAGTGAAACCCCCAGGCAGTGCAGGGCTCACCAAAGCAGTGGAAAAAGGAAAGGCAACTGCCAAAGATGCTCAGCCATGCAAGACATGGAATTCTCATGTGACAAATGTCCCCCCTCAATAGATTTCCTCAGGCACCACATGGATAATGCTTTCATCTCCATACACAAGTTTTCTGGAGACAGATTCAATGATTCCAGTACACTGAATCACTGTGATCTCTTTGTTAACCTGCATATTACTTCCTTAGCAGGTATTTTTTTAGGAGTAGCATACAGAAAGTTGAATTATTCCGAAGACAAAATTTCTTTTCAATATAAAATTTTGTACTATAGCATTCATACCATATGCAAGTTCTTATTAATTTTTTGTGTACTTGGCAGGGAAATATGTCTATACCTGATAAAAAAAAAAACCCAGCTATTTATATGACAGCAAAAGAGGCAAACCAAAATCACCTCAGTGGAGCTAAAAGTGGAACACATGTTCTGATATTTCCTAACAAAAACTATAAGGTTTCATTTTACATTAGCTACTGTCATTAGAGTAGGCACTGAAATTGGCAATCTCTCTCTAAAAGATCAAGCTTTCACCTGCTATTTTAAGACATGACGCATTTGAGGACTGTTTTTACTAAATCTGCTCACCAGATGGTGAAAGTGTTGGAAATTAGAATCTGGAAAATAAATCTACAGTATAAAATAAGAAGCAGCTATGAGGATTCCTATAGAAATTTAGCATGAATTTTTCTTCATTGCCAACAAGTTCTTGCAGTGTAATCAGAAGAGCTCACAACCGTATTTGCTAAAAGACATTACTAAATTAACATTACTCATGAGCAAGACACTTTGCTTCACAGAAAGCTGAGGTTTTCACTGGGCTAACCAGTCAATACTGCAAAAAGAAAGAGTCCATCAAAAAGAATGTTACATGAAAACACCTTTGAGTAACAGCACCTGTATGTGAACCAAACTGGGAGCAGACAAGAGAGTCAAACCTCAACAAAGCCCACATACACCAAATTTAGAGAAAAGAGAGAGGAGTTCCTTTCACAGATATTTCAGCTGACAACACAGAAAACAGGCCATTTGACATGAAGCAATAACACCTGTGGCCTAGAAAAAACAGAAGGTACTACAGGTTGGCAAGGAAACCGCTTCTCACAAGACTGAGATGAGCCATGCTAGCATTATTTTTTGATGAACAAAAGCTCAAACTATAAAAATGTTAAAAGGTAACATAAGAGGCTTCATCAAATACGCCAGTTCCAATGAATATTTTTAATATATTCCGACACTTCAGTCATAACTGGGGAACATAACAGCAAAGAGAGAATTGCCTCACAGAAGCGTGCCTAACTTTGGACAAAAGCTGTGATAGGACAGTGTTTGTAAAAGGAAGGGCTGTGACAACCATGTACTGATCCCAACACACTGCCATGCTGTTTCCATACACTAAGGCTGTGGCATTCTCATCAGTAGGCTTCACTCCTCCAGTGAAATGTCCCACTCTAAGACAACCCATTCCAGCACACTTCAAGCAATTCTCATGCAGAATAACTCCATGACACCTCAGGAAGCACAATACCTTTACAGGATTTGAGCCTCAAACTCACAAGGGAGGATGAAATCTCACCCCTGTGCACCTTGTTACTTTCACAGGAGGGCACTGCCTCTGACCAGCTGTGGAGCTGGGACTGACTGGCACACTGTGCCACGAGCTATGCCAGTACATCTCAACCACATGGAAAAGTTTTTGATGGGATGATCTCTCAACTGCCTCTGCCATTTTAATGAACATACAGAGATCTTTTTGCACCAGTGGCACAGCAGAAAGGAAGGACAATAAAAGTCACCATTAACTTGGACCAACAGAGGAGGGATGAAATCCTGTAATCTCTGTCTAATTACCAAGCTGAGGTATGATGGGCTGCCCTTGTGTGGATGTCAGGTGCCTGGTTCTTATGGGATGAAAGGCTAGAGTACTACCACTACCCACCATTTCAGGAACTGCTATGGCCTTTTCATGGCATTACTGGCCTCCTCCAGAATACACAGTACCTAACAATAAGAAAAGTATATAGCAATACTTTTCTTCAACTCTTTAAAAAGCATAAATCAATCTTCTCTAAATTCAGGTCAAATTATACTTGGAAAGAACCACCATAAGTAGCTATGTCACCTTCAGTCACTTAAAAAAAAACATGAAAAACAACACTCACTATTTTAGGATTTGATTTTCTTTATATTCACCTCAGGAAAACTTTAAAACTCTGAAGAAGCATTTACACAAAGAGGTTCTTCCAAGAGGTTAGAGCAGTGGCCCATTATTCTTACTCTGGGCTCAAATGAAGAATAGTTATAAAAACCACCAAGGCCTGGATAAACGCACAAGATTCCCTTGGTGGCTTGACCCTTGACTGGTGAGTTGATTGACTCACACATCTCACCCACTCTTGAACACTCTTGTAATATATTGTAGAATTGATATTAACAGCATAGATAAATGTACATCTCTGTAACAAGCCAAATCTAACTCTAATTTTCAGTCCTTATCAAGCAATTAGCAATAAAACTGGTTTTTGGTTTTTCAGAAAAAGTCAGAGAAAAAAATACATCAGAACTTTTCCAGAACATTTACAGGCAACAGACACATCAGAGAGCATAGGAACCCTGAGAACCTTGGAGGAGGTACAGGCTGGAAAGGGGAAGGAGGTACACTTTAAAACAACTGCAAGAAAGAAATGCCTCCTAATTCAAAGAAATGGGTCTGTATGAAATATCAAATTGTAGTGGACATGGTTATACACTGGCAGCATTCCCAGAGTACCTTTTGGCCAACTACTGTAATAAACAAACAAATCCTATCAGTCTTAAAGAGCACAAAACAACACACATCCCTATAAAATATTGCAAAAGAATATTCTTTCCTTGTGTTTGAGATCATATGCAAGTATCTTTGACATTTACGATCCACTCTTGTCCACAGTCCATGGATAAAAAATCAACTACAATACAAAGTGGAGAGGAAAAATTCAGTTCAATAGGAAACATTCCCAGTTAGGACCAACACATACAGTAAAAACTGGAAAATGTGATCGTAGCTTCCTGGCCTCATCAGAAAAGTTTGTTTTTCTACTTTGTTACACCCAAGTTTTTCCATAGGCCTCGAACTGAATACTGTTGAGCTTTGTTTTTATTAGCTTTTGGAACAGAGAACAATAATTACCCAGAGTTTAAATTCCTCTATGAGAACAATTCATTTGGAGAAAATAGTCAGGGGAAAAAGAACCCTGTAACAATGGAAAATACCAAAGGTCTTCCAAGACTTAAGATAAGGAATCAGTCACAGTCCTCCATCCCTCAAAACACTTGAGTGATGGATAATTTCTTTTCTATGGTAAAGCTTCACTATTGTTCCTAATTTGAGGCAATCAGGAAGTAATTGCACTTGAAATTATTTCAATCTACAGGGGGGAAAAAACCCCAAACATTCAATTCTAGCACCTGGAAAACCTTCAGGTATCAATACAATTTATGGCACCATCTCCTTCTGATTTTTTGGCTCAACTTAAGTCAGTTGACACTACCAAATTTCAGTCTTATATAGCAAAGGTAGCTAAAAGAGAGACTGCAAATAAACCCTCACCTACAAAACAGAATTCCCTCTCCAACCTTCTGAGCATAATGAGGTACCCTTTACCAAATTCTGTCAGAAATCAGCTTGGCTTTGAGGACTAATTAAAAAGTTTCTAGTGACATGCAAAAGGGCAGAAAGAAAACACCATTTCCTTTCCAAAGCTGTTCTACCAGGGCAACCAAGATTTAGCTTCCAAAAATTGAACACTGTACACAGCCTGGCACTTGTCAGACAAATTTGTTAAAACAAGTCATAGGCTCATAGAATGGTTTGGGTTGGAAAGGACCTTAAACAGCATCAAGTTCCAACCCCTGTGCCATGGGCAGGGACACCTTCCACTAGGTTGCTCAGAGCTCCATCCAGCCTGGCCCTGAACTACTAAAAGGAGAGATGACTAAGTGCAAGTAAAGCAGCCTTTATTTGGAGTAATTCTGTTTCCTAACACTCCTTAAATGCCATATTACAGAAATTGTTCGGCTTAAATGTCAGCCTGCAGAGGTTGATTCCTGGAACAAGAAACACCAGCACATCCCTGGCTGCTACAAGAAAGTTCACTGGGCAGAGGAAATGAGAAATTCCTACTAGCATTACTAAGTAGTCATTTAAAAAAATACATTTCACATTTCAAATTTAAGGCTATTTGGCACCTAGCAATTGATAACTTTATGTGCAGCCTAAGGACAAGGACAAAGACAAGGGGGCAGGGATGCTAACAGACCAAGGTACTTTACTACCATGTTGACCAAGGGACTTGCAAGTAGCATCTTTGAATCAGAAAAGTTTTATTTTATTTGAATTTTTTTTAAAAGCTACGTTTTGATGAAACAAACAAACTCAATCACCTTACATAAGACAATAAATATCAGAGAGGGAAAAAAATTTAAAACATTTATGCCCTATGAACTAAATAAAAAACACAGGCTGACCTGTAAATGTTAACCTAGTTTATTATTTTGCCGATCATGAGACATGCACTAAGTAGCAGATATACACCAACACCTCATAAGTCAGTCAGACAAGTCTAAGGAACAAGCCTTACCAATATAAGTACGTGTAAGGACCAAGTGCAGCTGAAGCCAAATTGACCTTAAGAAGAAGTTGGAAATAGCAGTTGATGTGTGGGTGTTTTGTTTGTTTCAGGTTTTGTTTGAATTTTGGGATTTTTTTTTTTTTTAATTCCAAAGAGCTTTGCTTATTTAGTAGCATTCTAGCCCTTGACAGAAGTTTTAAATCAGCATACTTCTGGATGAGTGAATCTATACTGACTCACACTGGTTTAAGGTCTACAAGGAAAGGCCAAGCTCTACACATACTAGTGTGAAAAACAATTTCAGAATACCACTGAAACTGAATTCTGCTTGTTCAGCCATAATCAATAGACAGGAAATATGCCTGCATTAAAAAACCCTGCACCTGATTATATAATAAACTAATTTGTACTAGGCTACATGTATTATTGATCCAATAACAGCCCCTTCTTATTTAGGGGTCAGGTCATACACCTGGAAAAACAGCAACATAAAGAAGTACTAGTAATTCTTTTTTCCCCCATGCTGTTTAATGTCTGGATACCAACTAGTTCTACCAGCATGGTTTGGGTTTGTCTGCATTAGGATTTAGGGGCACACACTTCATGTTACACAGAGCCATATTTTAAAGGAACAAAAAAATCCCCATCTCAGTCTTCACTATACTCACTGAAATACCTAGTTTCTCCTGGAACTCAGCAAAGGCTTAGTAAAATTTCTTTGTTCTTGCCTGATATCAGAGATACGGCTTACCACTCCAAACTAATGCCACAGTTCAAACTAGAACATTTAACAGGGGAATTCAACCCTTCAGTTTACAGAAGGGGCATAAGCAGAAGGCAAAGTCAGCCCTCCACAGACCCTATAAGCACTGGTGCCTTTCTCTCCTGATGAAAAGAATTCAGACTCTTCCATGAGACTCTGATAAATCGTTTCATATACAACTTGTGCTTCTTCCAACATGCTCAAAGAACTAATTTCCCTGTGATGTTATTAGAGTTCACATAGATCAATACTAAAGATTATGGACCAAATTCACCACTGTGCTACGCTGTAATGCCATTAAACAAATACCCTTTCTAATCCAGAATTAACAGTTCACACTGAGCTTTGAAACTGGGTTCAGCCTGCTCACAGTGTCTAAATAAAACTTACCAAACCAAACCCAGTGACACTGACATTAATCTCAGCAATGTGGCTGTGAATCAGCCCTGGTATTTTTGTTTGGTTTTCATGGCTTGCCTCTACCAGCACTTGTATCATGGAACATCTGCATGGAACTTCTGCCTTGGACTCATCATCAAAGCACATTTATTTCCATCAACTAACCTGCGCTTCTGGAAAAAGTCGTATTGATTTTAAAAGTAACGCAAGCAGGATTTGTAAGAAAAAAAAATTTAACATTTTTAAAAGGCAAGTTTTTGTTGATTGGAACATTATGTGGTTTGACAGGCACTTTTTTTTAAAACATTTTTTCTTTTTTTTTCTCAGTACACATGGCAGAAAGTTTCAAAGCTCACAGTAAAAGCTTCTAGTCCTGTATCTAAAAGGACACTTAACTCAAATCCTCCTTTTAATTATTATAGATGCTTTTATATCTTTTGTAAACCATATCTTCCCTCAAATCTCAATTGCTGTTTAATAAATGTTAGATAAAAATAAATCTGTCTAAATTTACCATTTTGCTCATACTCTCTAAAACATCCTGTTCTTAAGCAGAACATTGGAGTTTAAAAAAGCAGTTTAATGAAGCAGTGAGAGAACCAGACACCTGTGCTTTATTCCCAGATCTGTTGTGTAAAAGCAGTATTTTTTTTGCCAGTAACTAAACATAGAGAACACACAGAACGAGCTCAGCACTGGGGTGCTCAGGTCTGTCGTGCACCATCGTGTGTTGGTCATGGTGACTCTGTGACGCCTCTATGAAGACCAGCACAGCACAACAGGACTCTCAGCACACTTCCCCCCAACAAAAAAAAAAGTCACAGAATATTGGAATACGAATCCCAATATTACCAGGTAGATTGTGCCTGGGCCAGTCTGACCCTCGCTGCTAGGCCAAAGGTGGCAACTGTGGTGTGTCACCCCAGAGACACCTTTAGCTCGCTGGTGGTTGCAGCTGGGCAGCTGAACAAGTCCAGGCTTGGTAGGAACTCCCTTTACCTCGGGAGGGAAGGCTTCAGGCTAATGGTGAGGAAGAAGGAGACGGATTCTGCCGGAGGGTTATATCCAGAGCTTTATTCCATGGTCACAGAGGTCTGAATCTTGGTAACAGCTCCAGCAGAATCGTGAGCACATGGTCTCATTACCTTTTTAAGCTCCCAGGGGAGGGGCAGGGAAGGGGCAGGTGAGCCACCAACCAGGTGAGAGGGGCAGGGTCTCGGGGGAAGATGACACCCAGACAGGCCAATGACCCCCAGGCCTGAGGGGCATCCTTTGAACTTGACCAACCACACACCTTCCTGGAATGTTAAGCCTGATTGACAGGACTCACTCAGCATGGGGGCAAGGGGGAAGGGAGAGAGGTATAGGCACACCTGGGAAGGGACCCGGAAGTTTAAAACAGGCTATTATAACACACTGCAACAACAGAAGGAGCACAGCTACCAGAGAGACACCAAGAAAATGGGACTCTCTCATTTGCTAATGGTGAGGTGACATCAGGCACTCTCGGTCACATCTCGGGTCTCAAATCCTTTAATACAGAACAGGTCACTATTATTTCAAACCAAGATCAAAAGAGATTTCAATCAGCCACTTTTCCAGTGAAGTGCTGGCTGAGAGACCTTAGGTCAAAATACCATCTTCCCCTACCTTGACCAAGACCAAACTACTTTTCCACAGATGACTCAAAAGCCATGGATCAGACAGCAAGAAAGGAAATGTGATGTCGCAGCCTAGGCAGCTGTGGAGGCATCAGGGAAACAAAACTCATGCCTTTGGCTACCAAGGCCACTTTCACATTAGATATTCACTCATTTCCTAGAAGCAGTAAAAATAGCCTCATCTATTGCCGGGGCAGGAATTTTGATGTCAACATTCCCCTACTGCACATATAATATTTTTTGGGTCCTAAGGAATCAAAATTCTTCTTTTACACTAAGCAGATAACTTTTTGAGACAAGCTGAGGACACTTTTTTCCTCTAGGAAGAATTAATAGAGTATTAGTGCACCTTCCCAGAGGTAAGAACCTTTACCCCTCCTTGAACTCAATTTTTTTCTAGCCTGAGATCAAAGTATGGCTACAAGATTAAGGGGGGAAAAGAACAGAGGGACAACTGTGCAGGTTTTTGCTGCAATATGGCAGTATTAATAGAGATTAGTATTAATAATGAATATTTTGACAAATAAAATTAAGGTATTTTTCACATTAAGAACCATAAAAAGCAAAAGCAGAAAACAGGATTCAAATGCTCTAAAAAGTATCTCAGATCTCTGCTTATACATGAAAGTAAGGACCATGAGCCAGAGGAGAAACCTCAGATGGTATTTATCATGGAAATATATAAATAGGTCCATTCACTAATGGATTGCAAATGATAAGACACAGCCTACACATTTCACTGCTTCTTAATCTCCCAAGTCCATTAACTCACTGCATTATCAAGAGATGAGCTTACCTGTAAGGTGCATCAGGATTTTTTATTAAATTACCTTAGCAAGAAACAGAACTTCACCTGTGTCATATATCACTATATCAACATTACTGATCTAATATAGCTGACCTGCTACATTATTATATATTATTATAATGAAGAAAAGCAGCACCTGGAGAAACAGGCCATAATCACAGCCTAGCATCAAAAAGCCATCTGGCATCTGCGATCCGTGATGTGCTGCTTGGCTTTTCTCACTCAGAGCGCTGCACTGTTCTGTTTTGTTACATGCATTACTTCATTTCAGTGCATCATCCTGACCCAAGGAAAACAGTTCTGACTTAAGTGGAACATGGGGCTCTTTCCTTCAAACAGATTCAAAGATGTAGCCCCTGCTACTTGCAAATCAAAGCAGCCTCTTGCCAAGAACACGGTCACTTCTCATGCTGAGCAATGGGCTTGCACTAAGCATCTAATAAAGACCTGCAGATAAAAGGCACACTTCATGAACCAAATGATGGAGTACAAGGACAGAGAATTCACTGTTCTTGCTTCATGCAGATCTCCCACTGTTACAAGAAAGGCTGCAGGAATGTCAGAGACGCTCAGGGAAAAGAATACTTCTTAGCCTAAACAAGTAGTGGGAAACAAAAAATATTTCAGGTGCACAACACTCCCAAAACAGATCTGTAGCCACACACACAAGACTTTCTTCTGTTTGCTCAACTCTTTTGCAATTTTATGTAATGGTTTGAATAAGGAAACAAGGATCAATAAAATTACTTCTCACAGATTTCTACACAAAACTATCTCCAAGCCCTCTGATAATGCTGGTCTCCAAAATCAATGGAGTAACAATATCAACGTAGAAATGGATACTTCCCAAGGCATTCAAAATTTAGGAATATTAAGGGGTTTGGAGCTGTCTCCTCTTGCATTCTGTTTTAAAGGCAAATTTCTAATGCAGCACACATTCAAAACTCCTGGCAGGGCCTCACTGTGTCATAAGCTCAACTTGTGGAAGGCAGAGTCAAAATCTATGCCTTAGCAACCTGAAAGGTAGTGGCAATTTGCACAGCCAGTACCACTTCTTTTTGTCTCACATGTTGTGACCAAGGCAACAGTTACTCTGGGGACCAGCATAACAAAAAGGAAGAGCCTTTGCAATCTGCAGAGGTATCCCAAACTGAGCAATGTGCCTTACACATATCAAGAGGTTTTGTGGAGGGCTTTTTCAAATACATTCAGCTCTGCATCGTTAAAAATAATTGCAAAAATTACAGTGATTACACTTCCTGATGTGATTTCTAACTTGTTGCCCTGCACCATTTGCAGCAAAAGCATTAGTACTGGTGTGGAGGACAGAGACAGCACACAGACATGAAGTATTCATAACACTCATCTACACACAATTATTCTAATAAAAAATCTCTGATATGTTTTGTATTTAACAGACAACCTATCAAGGAAATAATACACACCATGGTGGTATCAAGACAGACTGCTGATGGCCTTGTTACACACTCTTAAATGTTTAATAATAAAGAAGCGAATTACAATTACAGAAATTGAAATGAACTTAAATACTCACCAGTCTGTGTTTGCATGCACACAAGTGAAAACTCTACAGATTACAGACTTTATCTCTAAAAGCTATACAGAATCAGAAAGAAGTACCAAAGGATACCCTCACCTGTATTTCCTTTTCACACAAAAACAATGCACATTGCACACAGCTGAAGAAGTTAAAATGCTTTTCCAGGTTACTGACAGGTAAAACTACATTGCATTGATGTGAACGAGTGGTCACTTCTGACAGTGCTGCCCTAAGAAATTGGACTAGTTTTGTAGAAGTTTGGGTATGTGTCTTAAAAGTCTCTCCACTTCACACAAAATTCCATCTGAATTCAAAAAGTAATGGATACTAATCCACAAGCTCCCAAAAGCCTCAAGAATCAAATTTAGCCAACACTGAATGGCTCCAACGCTTCTAAACTATACTAACTCTTGATCAATACAAATACAAGCACAAATCCCCAAAAGCACACAAACACCAAAAACATCTATTCCACATGAGATGTTTTTGAGGGAATAGTTAAAAAGAAATGCATCTCAGGGCTGTGAGTACCCCAGAAAATTTGGATCCTCAAAACCTTTTATGTAATGCATTATACCCAAAGGGCATACCAGAAGAAACTCCTCAGTACAGGCTACATTCACCTGGACCCAAATCACTACACTAGCCTTGCCTCTGTTCAGAGTTATCTGCAGCAAAACCATTATCTCCTCAAGTAATATTGCTCAGAGAGGAGAACACAGGCATCTCCCACATTTCATGGGCAGCCAATGGCCAGCTCCAAGCTTGAAGTACTGAAATGTTTTCTTTTATCACCAGAGAACTTGAGGGAGAAGATGGGTCTTGCAAAAGCCCTTCCTGTTCCACAAAACAAATGCTTACAAACAAATTAAACCCAGGCAGACAACGCCATTAAGGGCCCTCTGAGGGACAGATGCCTGTCTCCTCCCCACCCTAAGGACTGGAGAGCCAAAATAATATTTAAACTTGCTTCCACACTTTTTAATAGCTTTTTTAATATTTGTGACAAAACAGATAGTAAGCAGAGTGAAATGTCTGCTTTCCCTGACTTAACTGCAGCTTTCCAGAATAGCCAACAGAACTTCCTTGTAAATGCAGCTTAAGAGCTGCATTATTAACCTATTGTATGAACTTCACAGAAAAGATTAAGCATTCCAGTATAAAAAGAAAATAGCTAAACAATAAATAAATTTATAATTAGTCAACAGAGATCAATAACCACCTCTGCACTGAAACAAAGTTTCTCTCCCCTACAGAGCTTGCTATGACCAGATACACAAAACTACTTTTTTATACTTGTTAAAACTAGCTCCTTGTAAACTATGCAGTAGATGTGAGAAAAAAAAAAACCCAAAAACTATTTGAGACCAAAATGTTCCCAGTCTATTAATCAGGTTGCAGTTCTAATACAGAGCAAAGCCTATCTTTTGCCATTAACTTCACATTTTTCTAGTAATATTCATCTAAAAACCCTACAAAATCTGCCTCTCTGACTCTGCTTCCTCCCTTCCCCATATACTAAAACATCACAATCACTATAAAACAAAGTTGTATTTTTCACAACTGTATTGCATCAGACTTACTTAAGAGGACTGATTGCTGTCACCTAACACAGAAAATCTCAATGGGAGCTGCAAAGGCCTAAGTGATTTTCATCTAATTTGGTTTTGAAAATGTATCATTGTGAACACTGAAGTCTGATTTACATCTTTTTATTGCAATGCAATAAACTTCTGTGACCTGGGGGTGTCTGTGTAGCCATTACTCTCCAAAACATTACTCCAACTGTAACTAGTTCCATGCATTCCACTTATCACCCACCAGTGGCCACCTATAATCTGTTGGACTCTCTGAAAAAAAAGTTGTTGGTGGGATGGTTTTGCTGTTGTTGTTGTTTTGGGGGTTTTTTTCCTATGTGGGGGAAGAATATATTTCACCTCAACTGCCAAAAAAAAAAAAGAGATTTAATTTAAACTACAAAATGATTCACTTAATTACACTCATAATTTGTTTACAAGATTTTTCTTCCCCCTATCTAGCGCCTTCAAACTTTGTTAATCTTTGACTGTTCTGTTTTCCTGAATAGCTTTAATGAAGATATTTTAAAAAATTATCACTATTTTATTAATCAAGAGCGAGACTACTTCCTAACAAAAATAGCAGCAAACAAAAGGGAAGAAATTTGCTCTGTTGAAGGTAGGTTAATATTTCTAGTGTTGTCTTCTGGGGAAAAAACACAGAACAACCTACACTGAATTAGAGTCACTAAAGAAGCCCTGAGGAAAAACAAAAAAAATTTGTGGACATGCAAGTAATACAACAGTTACCTTTTTCACTCTTTCTACTGCCAAGAGGATGGTAATGACTGGGATGATAACTGTGAAGTCAGAATCAGCACCAGTTTGCCTCCCAGCAAACTACAGTCTATTGAATTTGCAGCAAAAACAATCCCAACCTTTCATGTGCTGCTCCCAACCTCTCTGAGTTACTTCTACAAATGAATTAAAAGACAGTTGTTAGGAAAATCAAGAATTCATCAGATGTTGAATCAATTATTAATCACCTGGCAGCCAGCAATATCTTCCTCGTATTACCAATTCAGTGTTCACACTGTAAGACAGAGATTAATGCAACAAATACATTTTAGATGCACATTTAACCAAGTGCACCATCACTTCTGAACTGAGTCCATAAATGGCTTACTTTCCTGCATAATTCACATTACAAATAAGAACCAGCGACCTTTAATATGGTGCAGGAAAAAAGAGCAAACTGAAGTCTGATTTAACTACAACTTTCTGAGCACAAGTTGAAGCATTTTCAATTATCTTTTATCAAATACTCAGTGAAACAGAGGAGATTAAATTAAGTGCACTTCAACTAAATCATTTTCTGCAGAATCAAGCAGTCTCAAATTGCTCTGCAACTTGATAAAGAGTAGAAAATCCTGCATGTAAGTGAAAAGCAAGTACAAATGTATTATATATTATATTTGTATGACACAAAGGCTTTTCTAAGATTAATATTATCTTAGCATTAAGAACATAAAGATACTAATGTGTACTAAGTAGGATTTATCACACAAGAAACAAAATCATTTGTGCTTAATTTCTTGAATGTGTATTAACAAAGTCTAAGACTGCCGCTGGGAATTTCCCAAAGCACCCAAGAATCCATGCCTTATCCAGAAAGCTCTAACTCCAGTTCCTCAAGTTTCATCACTGTCCATCATGTTGTCACAGAGCAACTTCCACATTTCTCCTGGTTTAAAGATTACACTAAAGATAACTTCAAAGATCGTTGGGTTAATTGTAACATCATCCATAAAGGAGAAACTTGGGTTTAAAAGATCTATTCCCCTGCTGCCCTAGATGCACATAATGTAATAGTTTTCAAACCTCCTCATGCTCGTTCAGCACAGCATGTCCTAATTAAACCTTAAAAGTTAACCACATTAATTTTTAGTAATATTTATTTTTGCTCTTGCATTCTTACTATTTTCTACCTGAGGTACCATCAGACATGTGCTTTGGCAAACTCTGCATCATCTCAAGAGCCCTACGCTGATATTAGCTGGTACAGGTCTAATCTTACTGAAAGCCTGTGGCAAACATCTGAAAACCAAGAGACTCGACTGCACAAAGGCTTGAAAGTGTTACCACACTTTTAAGGCCACCAAGTTCAAACCCTAACTTATTTAATGGTTGTGTTCTGTGGGATACATTAAAGAAACATAGTATTCAGTCTTTTTTCATTACCTGAAGATCTCAGAACCCATGTTCCTGCCCTAATAATTTAAAGATACATAAACACTAAAACGAATATGCAAATACTAAATGAAAATGCAAACTCAGAAGGATAAATTCTACATTTAAAGCTTTACAATCAAACTTAATTGCTTCTGATTTAACTCCTTTGGGGGAAAAGGCCTACCTACTTACTAGAATCTCTGTTTTACAAAAAAAGTGATTTCTAAATTACTCAAGTCCTATTTTCATACTTCATATCTTGGTGATATCACTGTCAGAATCTACCCTGCTTATAGTCAGGGGCAGATACACAGGAAACCCATTAATCCAAATTCACACTCTTAACCAGCAACCATCAGTTGAATCAGCAACCCTGGCTGACAGGACAAACAAAACACTACTGAATTTATGATAGTATTTCCCTCTTCTGCAGGCAGCCAAAATAATTTTGACACATTTATGTACATCAACTTTAGCAGCAGATGTCAAGTGAGTTAACTTGTTTGTCTATTCCCCATCCATCCCAAGCTTAAAACCTTCCAAATGGAATCCCAGAATGTTTCCTGGCTAGAAGCTATGTATGAAGCTATGTTTTCAAGAGGAAAAAAAAAGTAAAAATTGTTTGGGCTAATCCAGCAAGCAAGAAGAAAACATTGTTCCTCACAGCAAATGCAAGGCAGAGAATGATGAATGGGTTTTCTGAGGTTCACAACATCCCAGAGAATGGAAAGAAAATATTGCATATCCATCTTTTTCATATGAGGGACTGTGATTTTTTTATATTGAGACAACATAGATAAAACATATTATGCCTTCCTCTACAAATGAAGGGCCTTGGCAGACATCCTGCAAAAAAGAACTGATCTAGTTTCCATAGCAGTCCCTCTTACCTCAAGTTTCACCCTGAATTTTTTTGGATGCACATTGGACTGCTTCCAAATTTGCTCTTCTCTTTGGAATTTCAGACTCAATAATGAGATGAATATTGTGAAATCACAACTCCAGCAATGCTCAAATACAGCAACTTCAAAATGAGTTTGTTGTAACTTGTAGACATTTTAGCACAGAAAGGCTGCTTCTCTGTGCAAGGAACCAGGTCAATAAGCAAGGAATAAAGCATCTCTTTTCAATGGGTGTGGAAGAGCTTCATTGCATGAAATGAACAAAGTTCTTACATTTTCCAGCAAAACACAAGTCAGAAGCACACTGAAGATGTATATATTGAAAAAATCCTTCCACAGGGAAACTAACTGTCAAAAAGCAAAATATATATTCAGATATGTATATGTTAATGGAAACAGCTTAAAACCCTCTCCTCTGGAACTCAAAATGAACCTAAAATCACACTGCATTCCATTTTATTTTTCCATCACTATGAAGTCTGCCATTCACATCATTTAACTCTACCTGGTTACCTGAGAAATGAGATTTCAAATACTGTATTTGAAATACAGTCTTGGCTTCTCCTTCCAGTGTTCACAAGCACGTAATTGGAAAACCCTAATGGTAAAACACAAGCACAGAGTAAATACATCTATGAGGCAAAGACAGAACAGGGATGTGTATGTTTCTCTCAGTAATAGGCTGGTACAATTAATTAATAATAGAAAAGGACACACTAAAACCACATCCAGAAAGAACAAATAACCTCTCCTGAAGCAGTAACAGACACACACTACTTCCAAACAAATACTGAGGAGTTCTATAAAGATAAGTTTATCCATGATGCACAGACAAGGTAGCATTTAAAGAGGAGGCTGTATTATCTGCCTTTGCCTTTTTACTATTTATGTTTCTTTCCTTCCCTTAATTCCTTTTTGCAAAGGCTTGGGCCCAAGGCAAGGCTTACTCATTTACAGAATTGAAAATAACCCCAACATCTGGTAGATTGCATTAGCTCAGCCCTTCAAGGTTTGCCACAGAGCCAGGCAACATTCACCCTCACAGGCTCCACCAAGAAAGTTCTCACCAAGAAAATTATTTGTTCCCCCTTAATATAAGGATTGCAATTGGAATATTCTTAATAACAAATATTTGTAATATTGCATGTCAACCTGCAGGACTTTATAGCTCTCATGGGATGAGAATAGCTGGGGTTTGGATGAGGTTTGTTTGGGTTTTTTTGACAGAGACCTATTTTTGTGTTCTAACACTTCAAAAAACATCTACTATCTTGCTACGTTTATATAAACAAGAACCATCATCACAATACAGCCAAGCTTTTTGGTAGATTAGGATTAATTCCTACTTGTAAAAACAGAGGAATAAAAAACCTGGAGTTGAGAAACTTGATAATCAATGGATTTCTCCCAGATTCATGTTCTGAATTCTCCCATTTTCCTCATGGCTTACCCCAGCATTCAGAACAGTCTTTTAGTTTAACTATGCTGTTTGGTAACCCAGAGCTGCTCAAACACATGAGCTTAGGCACACACTGCACAGCCATGTCCTTTGCCCTTCCCTAGTGACATCAGCCACTCCATTTGCTGGGCACTACTTAGGCCTACAGAGCATCAGACTCCTGCCTTCCCAGAGTGACCCATGGGAAGATGATCCTGGAAATAAAAGGGACAAGAGCCAAGTCCAAACTTAGCACGTTAGAACTGTAATTTTCTCAGGGTTTCCATTCCCATGGGTGCACTCACGTTTATCTACATCAAACTTCATTTACAATTTTGTGGCTTAGTTAAGCAGGACTGTAAGAGTGTTGTGCAATTCTTTAGAGCTGGCCTTTAAGTATCCTGAATAAAGTGGTACTTCATTACCTCATTGTTCACCTGCTCTTCCAAATCATTTATACAGCCAACACAACAGGGAGTAGAAATCTCATTTTTTTCCAGTGTGTTATTACAATGTTTCCAGCTTTCCACAGTTGATACTGCGTATTTCAAAATTTATTTATACTTCAAAGTTACTGTTTAATTTGACATTTAGGGCTACAGAACACAGTGCTTTTCTGCAGGGGAAAAACACTCCACTGTCTTACTCATACTCTTCATTTTTGGCAGTCTCTCTCAGAAACACTTTGTCTCATGGCAGAGATCATTATCCTGAGATGATGCAGCCTGTGTGCAGGAATGAACTATGTGCCATTATGACTCTTGCAGTAACAGACCTGATTCCAGTTTCACACTGTTACCACACGTCACACTTTGTCCTTATTTTGCTCTTGAGTCCATTAGGAATGACAGTTTGATCTATTATCAGGGAATGGCTCAAAGGGAATGTAAAATAAGGAATTCCAACTTCAGGATAAGTACTGCACTATGCTACTTAGAAAACCAGAGTAAACTCACTTAAATGTCATTTCAGTACACAAAAAGCTTTTTCCATGTTTACAACACCCATTTTGGCTTTTGCTAACATCTCATTTTATACAATTTCAAGTCAACCTGCTACAGCAGCTTCACTGCAAGATGAACTAACAATCTGGTGGGCCTCCTGTCCTCATGACTGCTGAAGCACAGGGATTTATTTTGAAGAGCTAACACAAGTTAACAGAATACAGAATGCAGACCTGGTGAGACCTCACACATTCAAGTAAGGTAGTAGGTAAGAGGAGATAGGAAAAGTAGTGAAACAGTTGAATGCTTACACTTGTAAAGAAATCTAACTTAGCAGCTTATGCCTAGTAAGGAGACAGTGAGAGGCCTCCAATTCAGTTACTGAAGATAAATAAAGGACAAATTTCTCAAAAACTTGAAGTATATGGCCAAAGCTTAGATTAATGCCCAAGACCTAACAGATGGAAGATGAAATTAACAGCCACCAAATTCAGGAATAAGACTTCCGGTCAGCATATCTTGGTTTCATACAATACCCTAGTTAAAGATAATAATGGATTTACCTGTGTGCCCATCAGTTTCAGCAACTGATAACTTTTAAGACAGGGAAGAGCAGGTAGAAACTAAAAACTGGGTCTAATTATAAAAACAATATGGGAAGTGACAATCTGCAGAGCACTAAGAGGTTTATCCGAAGTGCAACAGCAAAAGGTGCATATTACATATATTACATATACAGCCAAGCCAGGAGGAAAACAGGTCTCAGATGAACCGAGAAAAGGCAAATTTTGAACACATAAGTAAATACCTTCTCAAGTATCTGGATAAGTCAGGGGTGTGAGAAGGAAATCAAGGGAGTGATTATTCTCCTGTACAGTGAAAAGTCCCAACAGTTCTTGTCATGTTTTCACACTACACAAACATTTCAGAAGAAAATGAGAGGCCAGCATAGGAGGGCTGGGGTCCAACTCACTACAGCTTACCATGTCTCATAGCTAGAAACTGGTTTGAAGACTGAAACATGAAATTAATCTCTATTCATAATACCATCTCCCTGTGCTGTAGCCATTTAGCATAACTCCTTAGCAGAGATTTCCTGAAATATTTAAAGAGGAGGGTAATGGTAATATGGGATAGAAGGCACAGACAAATACGAGCAACCACTGTGAGTTACAAGTCAATTAATATTTCCTAAAAAATCTCTTCCTTCTGTGATTTTCTTAGGGGTTTTTCAGTTTCATCTGCCTTTTCAGATTTTAACAGACATTGCTGCTTGGACTAGAATGCAAGAGAGGGAGTGCAAGACCTCAATAAGAAATTCAAAGAATGGCTTTGAGGAAGATTGTTTTTCCTCTTCTAACTCTGAACTCTACATTGGTTTTGTCTAACTTCTTCACACAGGTAACTTCTCTTTCCCTTTTCTCCCCTCTCCTTAATTATAAAATACAGAAGTGGTCCTACACGTCTGTGTGCCCTTTTTTCATTTAACTAATTGCATTTCAGACTCATACTCAAGAGCATTTCAGAGGCCTGCATAAAACATTTGGCTGCCAAAATACTTGCTTTAATGATTTTTCAAACCATTGAAATGTGCTTATCACAGTATCATTAAAAATCTCTTCACACATCACACTTTTGCAGTCTTTCACTGGCAATGCATCTTCATAGGCAGAATATTTTCAGCACTTCAGTACTGGGAGGAAGGGAGAAGAAATCTGAGAACTGCAAGCATGCAGTACAAAGAACAGAGGCAGCAGGGGTACCCAGACCTCGGCTCGTCAGAGGCGCAGTGTCTGCACAGCTCTCTGCCTGTTCACCCAGAGTATAAGGCTGCTGACAGTCACCCAGTGATGCCTGTTGGATTGCACACGGATTGAGACAGCCCTAGCAACACCAATCTGTCACTTCACTCCAGTAGTGAGGGGAATATCACCTAAGGGGGATTGCAGCAGAAGACACAAGGAGGTCCAACAGGAGGAAAGAAAACCAGAAGAGGCAGCAGCCTGTGCTCCAGTCTCTTGTAACTCCAAATAAAGTGACTGCAGAAAAGCCTGCACAACAGCATTAATTGATAAATGTGACTAAACAACCTAACCTAAAGCAGAAACCTGTACTACTCTAATTTGAACCTTTGTCTCCAACATTTTCATTAATCTTGCCTTATTTATCCTTTGTATCTTTAGAGTCTCACAGGTGGGAAAAGTTCTGAAGCTAAGGACTGTGTAGACAGTTGGGTGCTGAGCATCTCCAAGGATGGAGACTCTACAACCTCTCTTTACCATGCTCTCATTCCAAGGGGGACCAAAAGCCCTAGATTAGTATCAAAAGCCCAACTACACAGGACACACTCAGCATGACTGAGGGAGGAATCAATTCAAAGAGAGAGACACTTTAATTTAAATATACCTACAGAAGAATGAAGTGAGGGGAGTATTATTTCTGAAATAAGAAACAAACTTGCGTGTTCTTGGAAATTAAAATTAGGTAATGACAGGTTTCAGGTGTGATACTGCTGCCTCCAGAAGAAGGGGGCCAGTGAGTATTTCTCATTCTATTTTAACATATCCTTTCAGTTAGTTACAGTGAGAAGGAAAAGATGTATCAGACCATTCACAAAGCTGTATTCTCTACTGCCCCACTTTCTAGGAATTATCAAGAGAGTAAAATGTGGTCTTCCAAAACCTCTCTCTTCAACACTGTTGACTTGTAATCACAAAACTGGGTGACAAACATGCATATACAAGACAGAAGAGCTTTATCCCTTGAATACTTAGCCTTTACACAGTCAGTCCCTCCAAAATCCTTGTTCTTCAGTGACCACCACCACTGGCCTTCCCAATTATATTTAATATTACTACCCATATACTATGAAATTCTCTTTAAAATGAACAGTCAGCTGCAAGCAGCCATGACAAACTTCATTTCTTTGAGCACTGACATTACTGTCTCTCCTTAATCAATAAAATAAATCCCTGCACGTGCCCTTCACTTGGCCACCATCAGAAATCAATACTGAGAGGCATGAAGAACCATGTGCTCACCTGCCCCTCTCAATGCTGCAGCCAGGGAAGGGAAGAACAAGCTGTCTGGGGGACCTCTGGCAGCTACTTCACATCTACTTGCAAAATCTCCTGCAAGTGCCAACTGCATAGATTACACAGCTTTTTATCTGCTTTACAGCAAACAAAGCAGTTGCCAAGATAAAGCCACTTTGCAACCCAGCAGGGTTACAGACACACAATGGCAAATTTAAAAGGTAATAGGAAAAGCAATAACCTACCACTACCCATCCTCTCCTGCCACTGTCAGACTAGGCTGGAAACCAACAACTGACTCTGACTCCAGTAAAGGGATAAAAAGTGGAGAATCTTCAGGTCTTTATGCAATTCTGCTGTTCAGATAGAACTGTTCCCTTCCGCTCTCATGTACTTTTTTAACATTACTACATACAAGGGATTAAGACAACAAACTTCCACCAGCAACTCTTGCAAATATTAGCATTTGAAAATTAAGTTTAGATCATGCAACAACTCACAAAGGTACAAATAAAAATACTTAATCTAACATAGTGCTCATTCCAGTCATATTTTTTCAACACTTTTCTTTTCCTTGTCAGATTTTTTTTGCGACTAGGATAAAAGGCAAGCTAACAGAAAATGAGGTTTTAGCCCAAACACCAACTGTGCCTGAATCTACCAGCAAGATGTCTTCCTATCCCTTAAATCTCTTGTTATCCCCCATTAAGAACAGGGATTTACAAAGCAGAAATTAAATGTCAGGTTTTTTTAAAATTACAGTTTCAACATGCTTTCGTCACTGTAAATCCATTTAGCTTGTTGCTGTGCCCATGACTTTGTTGCAAATGCAGGTTTCCAGTTTGGGTTTATGTCTAACAGTAGCAAAAGCTGTCTGTTTTCTGTGTTTGTAGACAAAATACAGGAAATTATGCATCTAATCTACAGATTAGCATAAGCAGCATAACCATCTTTTCACAGCTCTCAGGAGAAAGCAGCTGAAACTCAGATGAACATACCAGATATGTTCATTTCCAAGTAAAATGCAGAGGAAGTAAGGGTTTGGTCTGAGCTCTTTCACACAGAAAAGAGGAGTAGGGAGATGCACTCAGGGTTTTCTCTCAAAATATTGGACCTCCCTTATTTTACTGAAGACCTCTTACTCTTCAGTATACTAAAACTAGGATGAAAAAAGAACTCATCTAGCTCTGCCTGACACAGATATGAAATTATATTTGGGCCATATTTCATGTTCAGTATATTAGGTCATCTCTGAAAGTCTAAAGTTAGACCAACCTGTTTCTTTATACTTTGTGAGATGAACCAAGAAGTTTGTTTAGTCAGAGGACTGGCTGTTATATGCTCTAAACATTTCTGACTCTGAGATGAAGCTGCTCCATGACAGCAAGCAAATTTCACCACTTTCCCATACACTCCGTCTTTGCCTATTCTGCATTTTGTGTGAGAACCCAAGAAAACCATAACCCAGATCACAAAACCATCTGGGTGACCATGACAGACAGAATTATGTTAAAGATCTTTTCAAGTCTCTTTGAATTTTTCATTGACATAATAAACGCTGAGACACTGGTCCTAAAGTGAAATGTGTTCCAGAGCAAAGACTTCAAATACAAGACCATCCAGGCACATCTCATTCCTAACATACAACTGCCAACAAATGTGCATGACTAACCCAGTATCTTTAGACTCCCTCTACCAGAATTTTGACAGCACAATTGAGCTCTTTCTACAGTAGGAATCTTAAATAGGTTAAATTTGTTCCCCATGAGCATGCTGCTCTCCACAGCCTAGAAAAAGAGATTAAGGCAATTAACTAAGGTAGATACAAAAGGTAAAATGAATCCAGACCCTGATCTCTACACATCCCCTATAAAATCACATCTCCTCTCAGCCAAGGAGCTATTACTACCATCATACATTTCCCACACTCAAGCCAGTGGAAAGCTTTGAGTCAGCAGAGTAAACCAAAGAAACACAAAACCTCACCAGTCACAGTCCATCCTCTCACAGCAGTACACGTACACCTCTAACTGTAAAAGTTGGGCTGTCGATCCATTTGGTTTGAACACTTGCATGACAGTAAGGAGAAATGAGAAGCCTTTTTTCCCTCCTATCTGTGGATCTTTCTGTGAATTTCTTTTGAAGATGGCAACCACACTACCCACATGCATAATGCCTACAAGCTGAACAAAGTGTCAATTTCCACCAGCCTCCCACCAGCACAACTGACACCATCTGAGCTCTGAGGTTTAATCCAATTCAAGTTAACCAACCACCTGAACCACACTCAGCAAAATATATTTTACTTTTTCCCTTTCAGGAATCCCTTCTCCCCTCCCAAGGCTTTAGAACACTGCTCAGAGTAACTAGCTCTTCTGAAAACAGATTTTTACAAATGACATGACAGACTGATCTGTGAGGAAGGCAAAATTAATGCCCTCAACCCATATACTCGAGATGTAGTTTTCCATGTCTTCTACTAGACAGCAAAAGTAAGTATAAGACCCTGCCAGTATGATAAATATCCTTTCTAGGTAATAGGTATACGCTAAATGCAAACTTAATTACAATAGAATTGAAAAATTAAGAAGCCATAAAAAAAAACATGAATAAAATATTTTCCAAAGGTACAGATAAAGTATTTTTTTTTTTAATCCATTTTTTCACCCTACACCTTCACTCAAGTCTTTCTTTAAAGTCTGTTGCTTTTTTTTTTTTACAGGCATATTTTGCTCCATCATGCATTTGCTAAATGCTGAGTGCTGTAAGGCTTTGCTCCTAGATTAAAAATCTGAGCTGATTTCTTGCTCTGGTATAAAAAGCCTCCACAACAAAATAAATTCTAAGAGGGCAGAAGCAGCTTTCTACTCCACCTCATGGATTTTCACACAGACACCTCCCAGCTGTGGGACTCTAAATGACCCCTCAGAAAGAGGATGGTGAAGAACCGTAGGAGCAGTACAGTCATGCCTACACTTAACCTTCAACCACTGCTTTAAAAAGACCTGCTGATGCAACCCCACATTTGAATTACAGCAAGTGTCATGTTCAAGTTGAGGACTGTACAATTTACAGGCTAATGCCTTGAAAACATTACAAAACAAAACCAGCCTTGCGTATGAAATATTTTTAAATCAGGAGATGCATGACTAGACAAGCAGCAAGTTTTCTCAGTATTTCAGCTTTACTTTCAAACACGTGTTATTTTTTTCTTTTAAAGGTAATAACAGATATCGGGCAACAAGGGAGAGTTTTTACAGAGGCTGCCAATACAACAGTCTACTTTTCCAGCTTTCCTCAGAGCTGAAGAGAAATCTTGTGTGTTTCTACTAGGTAAGATTAGAGACACCCCAGCCTCCCATAAGAATTCTTGCCCTTAATGAGCCCTTCTTCCCCTTTTTGTGTTCAATTACTACAGCCCAGTCAGAGTTCAGAAGCACCAGTGCAAGTAACAAAAGGCATCAATTATCAGCACTGGAAACAAGCGAAATAGTTCACATATAGGCAACTCTCCATTTCATTTGAACATCACCAAGTTAATTTATTCATTTGGTTTAGCACAATGCCAAGTTTTGGAGTAGCTGTCCTATTTACTTGTTTCTCACAAATCTATTATGAAAGTCTTCTTTTATGCATATGCTTTATTTAATCTCTTGCTCATTGTTAAACTTGAATGCCAAAAGAAAAACAAATTCAACTTCCTGCTACTGGGGAACACTGTGCTGAGGACTTGTCATATATTTCCTTTATACTTACATACTTACAAATTATATATGTGAGAAGCAGATGATGAGCAGCAATTTGGCAACACTTCACCATCTGCTATTTGCAGATCTAGTCAAATTCAGAGTTAATTAAAGATTAAAAACAAGGACCAATACTTTTGAAGCAAAGAGCCATCTTCTTTCCTGGCATGACTGTAAATAAAGAACTTGGGTAGGTTGTTTCCACTCACTCCAACACAATCATAAATCTGCAATATTATAAGGGCAACACAAATTGCACTCATAAAATACCTGTATATCTTCTATTTTAATTGAAATAATATACCAAAATTATGTCAGCTTTTTTAGAATGCCACAATCACAGCAGGCTACATAAAGCCCTATTCAGGAAAAAGTCTATCAGTTAGAAACATAAATTATCACTGAAAGACTCTTGTAGAAAAGGCTACAGAAAACATTAGAGAAAAAAAAATTAGTCAGCTTGTAACATCTTTTACCTTTTATTACATACATATTTAAGCAAGTAATATTTAATTAAGGGTGAATGAGGAATAAGATGACCCTGATGGGTCCCTTGCGTTACTACACTGATAGCATGCTACCTTGCTGTTGTCCAGTCCACATTTCCTGTGCTGCTTCTGCAGGAACCAGCTCATGTCAGAATACCCCCCTCCCTCCTCGGGGCTCCCAGACCCTCCTCTCTACAGCCTTACTTCAGCTGCCTCCCTCATTTACTGAACTTTCTGACAGAGCTGGGAAAGAACAACAAAAATATAAAAAACTGGAAAGGGTGCAACAAGTCCTCCCAAGATGCTGGCTCAGGTGTATGAAGCAAAGGTTCCTGCTCAACTCTTCAGAGCAGTAACTTGAGTTTGGTGTTTCAGAATGGGTTGGAAAGCTCTGCTCTGTTTCCTCTGCTACCTGAGCCTGCAGCTGAGCTGTGCCAAGTCCAAACGCTCACCAGGCTGCTGCACAGCAGCTCACTGTGGCTGGCTGCCAGGGAGAGAGAGCAGTGCTGGTGGAGCGGAGCTCCCTGGGACGCCGGCTGCCAGCTGCCCTGCCTGCTGCTCAGCGCTCCTCAGCCAGCTGGAGAGCGATCCACGGAAACACCACACTGCCAGGGTGCAGCACGCAGGGGCATGGAAGGGACTCAAAGATGGGGAGCCAGCTTGGAGAATGTTGGGGGACAGAGCAGGAGCAGGCTATGAGCTGAAAAAATGGCAAACTCCGTCCTCTCCCTGACAACAGAAGCTGGTGATGTATTGAGAGATAATTACTGAAGAGTAATTGTACTAGAAACAGACTACTTCTGCAGATTGCAAACAATTATTTTTTTTTAATTAAATGTCAAACATCAGTCTTCCTGCTTTCTCCTCCTCATTTTTGCAGCAGTAAAATTTCAGAACTGGTTGTGCAAGCATCATGGCAGCAATCAAGCTTAGGTTCACCAGCACTTCACTGAAGCTTACCTCCTGTGAGCCTGTTACACAGCAAACAGGGCAAATAGGACTTTATGGTGCGTAAGTTGGGTTAAATACAAGTTTATTTCAACTAAGAAAAGTTCAACCAATGGGAGTTTTATGTCAAAATATTTAACTACTAAATGCCACCATTAAATTCTCCCCAACTTTTAAATATCTCTCTGTAAGAAGTTGCCCCACACAGCTGGTGCTTAGTCAGTTCCCCCATGTCAGAATAGGGGAGAGAATTGGAAGAGTAAAGTGAGAAAACTCAGATTAACAAAAGAGTAGCTTAATAGCTAAAGCAAAAGCCATGCACACAAGCAAAGCAAAACAGGGAACTCATTTAGCACTTCCCATAGGCAGGCAGCTATTCCCAGGAAAGCACAGCTCTATCACACCTAACGCTGACTTGGGAACGCAAACACCATCACTACAAACGTCTGCTCCTTCCTCCTTCCCCCCACTGCATATGCCAAGCAAGATGCCATTTGGTGTGGGATATTCCTGGGGTCACCTATCCCAGCTTTGTCCCCCTATTTGTGCACTCCCAGCCTTCTTGCTGGTGGGATGAGGAACAGCAAAGGTCTTTAGGCTCCGTGCAAGTGCTGCTCAGCAGTAACGCAAACATCTGTGTTACCAACACTGCTCCCAGCACAAATCCCAAAAGGAGCTTCATACCAGTTACTGTGAAAAAAATTAACTCTACCCCAGTAAAAATCAGTTGGACATTCCCCTCAAGCTCGTTGCTGCACTTATAGACTTGGTGTATCACATCTAAGACCACTTTTTTAAGCTGTGTTTCCACTGCAGTCTATTTAGCTCATGCTGTCTCTGTAGAAGATTTCCTGAAGTGAATATCAATGATATATTATAGAAATACTGAGGTTAAAAAAGGAAATGCTGATTGCATCACTCAAAACATTCTCCTGACAGGGCACGATTTCAGCTGTTTTGCAGTGTCAAATTTAAAAATATCAGGCAGTAATTTTTAAAATTATTCTTGTTACTGATATCAATTTATCAGGAGAGGTTTGACGGTCTTCTGCTTTCTTCTTTACAGATTTCAGTAAAATTATTCATTTCATTAGTTAAAGTTTTATATTTCTATTTCTTAAACTTTCTGATTTCAAAACATCCGTTGGTTCCAGACACTTAGCATCAGGTTATTCCTCATTAAGTTAGCTACATCCATTCAGCCTTTCAGTTTCTAAATACATTTGAGAGAAGGGAAAGACAGGTACAAATTATTTAATGTGTACAACTCTGGAAACAATAGGACAGACCTCCAAGATCAAATCCAACTTTTATGAGGCGAATTTGAGATGTTATAATTGGGAAGGCTGTGGTGAGCAATCAGTCGGAACACCATCCACAGCCCTGGTGACCTGCAATCAAGAAATAAACTCATAAGAAATAAACTCATACCTAATAGGTGCAGAGCAGGGCTGTGACAATGATAGCAGCCACCCTGGGTCTCTTATGAGAAGCTAAAAGACTTTGCCTCCTTCAGCTAGGCAAAAATGAAGGTGGGGGGAAGATAGGGAGAAGATGGCTCTGTTGTCCCTACAACAGGCAAGAAAAGGAGAAGGAATATGGGCTGGAGACAAATACAAGAAATCTGGGTGGACCAGAGAACAAGTGGGTATTAATTGGGTCATCAGTAGGAAGCTTGCCAGACATGAGCACTAAAGAGGTCTCACACAGTCTTTGAATCCAGGTAGACTGGGAAAGAAATCTCAACAGTGTAAAAGGGAAGCTTGAACCATTTTTGGAGAGGGCTGCAAGAATGCTAGAAGTGACAGATGAGTGGATTCAGTGCTCCAGAAGAGGTCCTTCCCAGTCTTATAGTTTCTCCTTTTTGCAATTTTAAAACAATCCCTCCAGACTCCCCATCAGCTGCCATTAACTGCTCTGCTAATTTCATCCCTGGTGTCATGCATACAGTGCTCTGATTTTGCAAACAAGCCCCAGAGCTCACATAAGCAGCTTCCCAGAGGACTAGCACCTGCTTGTTCATTATCAACCAAGGATTTACAAATGCAGAGACACAGGAAGAGCCCTAACAGCCATAAGCTGTAAAGCTGACAAGGCATGGAACAGATCACTCAGGGAAGTTGTGGATGTCCCATCCCTGGAGGTGGTCAAGGCCAGGCTGGACAGGGCTTTGAGCAACCTGGGGTAGTTGAAGGTGCCCACAGCAGTGGAGTTGGAACCAGATGATCTTCAAGGTTCCTTCCAACTCATTTAAATTTTTTAAAAAATAAATTTAAAGGCAGCACGGCTACAACAGAAAGGAGAGGACAGAGGCTCCAGATTTAGAGGCAGGAATTTCTTTGGAAATCAACACATACAGATACAGTCTAGCTGCAGCAATAGCACAGGCAACCCCTTAGGGAGCTGTCACTCTAGCAGCTTTACTTGATAGTCATTATATTTAATTTTACAAGTATTTCCTGTATGTAATTATAATAATTTCATAGTGTGGATACATATGCAAAGACTTTATGTATTTATATATATAAAAAACATTCTTATCCAAAAGTTAATAAATATTTTAGGAACTTACTGTACACTGTACCAGTGTACAGTAACCTCTATAAAATCTAGTAGAGGATGAAGACTGTTCACAAACAGCTTTACTGAAAGAAAAATTCTTGTATTAGGTAAAAAAAGTATGAATAAATTATAGATGGTTTTACAATGTGATTTATATAATATTATAATGTGTGTGCCTTTCCTTTGAGTGCTTTCTATAAAAGAATCCATCTTGTGGAGTGAGACACTTGCTTTTGGAGCCAGTAAGTCTCTTCTAGCTGAAAAACCCAGAAAAATATTTCTAACCACTGTCTTTTCTTTTTCCTTTTTATAATACATTACCCTCAGTTATACTCTTTCTACTGTTTCCATTATGAAATCCTGCTACGTTTTAGGTACTGCAACTTGAGAAAACTCATCTGATGTAAGAGGACAATTATTCCTACTTTCATTTTATCACATGGGTTATTTCTGCAGTTTAACACACAGATGCAGGGAGAACTAATGATCTCAAACCAGCATTTTCATTCAGGTATTTGTTTATAAAACTGTTTTCAACTTGTATTTAAGTCTAACATTTTGGAACATCTTCCACCACTATACATTTTGTCACACTTAATTATGAAAATAAAGACCATTTTAACAGATGCGAGCTTAAAAATCTTAAACAAAACCAAAGTCCAATGTTCTAGTATTTATAATGGGAGGATAAAAAGCTTTGCACTGCATAGAAAACATACTACCATGTTTCTCTGAGAAGAGCTAGTTTAGGGTTAGGGAGTGTGCATTTTTCGCTTTGCTTTGTAGTTGTTTATCACTAAGAGTCATATAACAGTTTGAAGTGCACTGAACACCTTGGGTTTAGAAAACGCCAATATTAAGTATTTAAAGACTATTTATGCCAATAGTTTTTTCCCCATGCGGAAGCATTTCAAGTTCCCTAATACATCCTATTTGAAAATGGAGACATCTTAAAACTTTTTTTTTGCTAGACTTTTCTATTGTTTTCTTTTTCTTAGCAATGAATCATCTCTATAAATACCTGAATTAATTCTAACTAAATTTTTAACAGTGGCATATTTTTGAAACTGCATTACAGTGATTTGAGAGTTTACTTTCTGAACTGAAATGCTGATGAACTTTCCAGTAAAACTGAGGCGAGTTCCTTAATAAGATGGCAAAAGAGAAAATTAAAATTGCTCAGAATTGAGCATTTCTGTGTTTATAATTCACATATTTCCTTTAGCTCCCCTTTAGTTCTTTTTTCTCCTTCCTTTTTCACTAGAAAGACTGCACACAGAGTTATAATAAAATATTTTCTATGCTTTGGGTTAAGGGTTAAAAGAATAATGGTTTATCAGTTTAAGAAAGGAAAATAAACCATATGTCGGCAGAACAAACTGAACAAGCTTCCTGTATATTCTCATATTTTGCACAGTTCTATGAACTAAAAGAAAAGGCAAGCCAAAATTATGGCCTGCATGCAGCCACACACAGTAAGCAGATACAGTTTTGAAGCCTATACACTGATCAAATCTCTTCTTGTAGGAAAAGTTCTCAAAAAACATACAACAACAAAACCCCACAAAATAATGAGATCATCCGGGTTTGTTTCTAAATGGATGAGGAGGAGAAGGGGCCTCCCTTGTGAAATATTTTGCAGCAAGGGCAGCTTCTGTGCTACATATGACAAGGATTACAAAGGTCAAACTACACAGAAGTCTGAAACTAACAGATGGCATCAGTCTACTTTTTTCAAACTCAACAGGAACAAGCAAATCTAAGCTAGGAAAGCAAATACTTAAACAGTGCTAACAATTATCTGAGGAAAGAACGAACACAGATCAAAACACCCACACATTCATGTCCTGGTACATGCACAGCATGTTACTGCAAATGTGACATTAAGGAACCAAGGGGGGAAAAATTCAGTTAACTTTAGTTATAGAAAATACTAGAACAAATGCCAAAAGAAAGCAAAGCACCAGCACTCAGACAATGACCAAGTAAATTCTAAGTATTTGATCCTTCAAAAGCCTATTCTGAAAAAAACACATTAACAAGAAATCACTTGTACCTTTTTTCACTCCAGCTGGAGAAATATTTTTATACATACTTTTACCATCCTGCATATTTCATATTAAAAATAATGAGGTGGCAGCTTCATTACCGACTTCAGGAAAAAGGTAAATAACTTCTTTATCCCTCCTTTCCTCAAATTATTTCTAGGATGTATGATGTACAAACATTCAACCTCTACTTTTGATTTCAAAATGCATTTAAGCCCTCTATATGTTGATGTAATAACACATTAATTTCATATTTTAAAAATACAAAATATTAAGCCATTATCATCATCAGAACTCTGAATGCTTCAATTTTTTTCCAAAATGTTTTGAGGCCAGATACAATTAAAAAGTGTAAGCCATAAAAGGCAGAAGCTCATCTTCTGTGGCCTTAAAGTAGCTTTTATTGACTCCACCTGGCTTGATATTAAAGAAGTGCTGAATAATAATAAAAGCCATTATTTTTAGTTTCAGACTCCTACCACACTATTAAGTGAGGGTTTTTCTTTTAAATAGATGAGGGGGGATGTTTATGTAATATCTCCCCTTACAGTTTTGAATATAAAAGGCTTGAATGTGAAAAGTTTGATTTGTCTGTATTACCTTCCTAAAATTATGTTCACTGCAGTTACAGCCTTAAAATGCTGAGCCTGCCTGTGCACAGCTTAGCCACTTTCCCACCTCTCCGCATGCCTTCCAGAGGCTGAAAATTACAATTCTGCCGAATTCCAGGCCTGGACTCGGCACTTGAAAGTTGATTTGCAACTTTGCGCATTTTGCTGTTCTCCACAAGTGTTTTTGTTCACACAGACCAGAAACAGGCCCAAAGAGCTACACCGAGCTCCTACCGCACTCAGTGACAGAACCGTGCTGTGAGTGTAACACCACCCGCTGCGTGTGATCCAGGTGTGCTCAACCAAACACGTCTTGTACACCCCACAAAGCATCTCTCCTGCGGCCCAGCACTTCACCCCACACGTTTGCACTTAAGCAAGACGCCGCCTCAAGCTGGAAGGAGATGTACGCTGTCCCTCATGCCAAAGATGCAGCCCAGAAGGTCGCTCGAGCACGGGCAGAGGTGACCGCGTGTGGCCGAGCGCTCACGTCCGGGGGGCTTGGACCCCCGGCCGCCCCCACCACGGGCACTCGGAGCGCCTCGCTCTGCCGTGCTGTTATGGCAGACATCACTGGGTGGCACTGTTAGACAGTGTTTGTGTCCCTGTCTAGGTAAGGAATATCCTCTCTCCCCACCTTGCCAATTTTTAGCAGGTGGCAGTGCAGCTGTGCAGATTTCCCAAGGATGCTGTTGCAAACGGCAGCAGCAGCAGCACTGCTCTCCGACATCCCTACTCCCATTACACACTTGGAAAAAAAACAGCACTTGCTCATCAAGGAAATGAAACCTGGTTCTTTGAAAATAATTCTAGAAAGCAGTTTTGCTTTTTTCCACTTTCAGTAATGTAGGTGTAGAGTGTTGTATTTACAAGTCCCCAAATACAAAATAGTTGTACTGAGGTTCCAACACTATTCCCCATAATTGTTTTGTCAATAAAGTGTCTCAACAATCTCAAAAGCTGATGTCTGAAGGGCTACATGCACTAGTACTGTTAGAGATACCCCAGTCTTATTTTGCCTGCACCCAAAAGTCCAGTTTTGCCCAACCAGAGAAAACACTTAACAAGTATTTTTTATTGCTCCGCTCTTCAAGATGCTGTCACAGGCCGCCCACAAAAGCTGTGAATGCCCCATCCCTGGCAGTGCTCAAGGCCAGATTGGATGGGCCTTTGAGCAATGTGGTCTAGTGGAAGGTGTCCCTGCCCACAGCACAAAGGTTGGAACAAGATGAGCTTTAAAGGCCCCTTCCAACTTCAACTATTTTATGATTCTGTGATAATTCCTAAATAGAGGTAACTTAGTTGCAATTAGAATGCTTTTAAAAACTATTTATGAGAGTAATGTTCTTTACAAGTTAGCTTATTTTCAGTAATATGCTCAGAACTGCAGTAAGATGCTCACTGAAAGGTGGTAAGGCTACTCCTGGTGGTCCAAAATGTGTGCGCTAACAATTACCAGAAATTCTATGCAGGTTTTTCAACCTCCAGCACAAACTGAAAGGTTAATGTAATACTACAGGATGTGGAAAACTAGAAGCCAGTCCTTAATAATGACTACACAACTTCAAATACTGGTATTTGGCTAAAAGTAGGCTTGACTCAAAAAAAAAATTGCACCTCTACAAACATGTCTGAGGGTCAGAAGTTAACCATTGCATCTCAGGTTGCAGATGATACATTAGTAAAAATAGTAAAAGCTTGCTTAGTACTGCTAAACGTGCTCACATTATATAATTTCATAATCAAAACCAATAGCTCTGCAGAAAAAAACACATCTTACTTTTCCAAGAAATAGGATGGGAAGGAGGTTGAAAAATTATTTCAAGACATAACAATTTGACAGCTAACAGGTTTTCAATGCTGCACCGTGTACTAGGAATTTGGAGGAGGCAAACACTGAATTCAGCGCTGCAGAGGCCTCATTACATAATGTCACTGTGAACTGGGGTATTAGAGAAGTGAATGATCAGACTGTGACAGCCTGCCTTGGCCATTTGAGGATTCCACCACAGCTCCTACAGATATATACACTGGATATTACACACGGTATTCAGCTTCTATGGGCAAAAATGGCAGGTTCTGCGTGACTTCCACAAAATCAGAATCTGATGTCTAGATACAACATAGAAAGGTTTGCTTTAAATTAAAAGAAAACTATGAACTTTCACATCAAAACTGTTAAATCACTGAACATGCAATCTCAATTCTAAAGGTAAACCGACCCTTAAAATCTGTTTTATTCTGGTTTTTAGCTTCCTTTCTTTCACTCAAAAAAACCAAACAACCAAAAAACAAAACACACAAAAAACCCCAAACACAAACAACAACAAAACACAATTGCTTCAATAAGCGGAACCTTTAAGTCGTCCTACATATTATCTCCTAAACAACTACTATCTAAACTACTTGGCATCTACCCTTTGAACAGTTGTACCATGAATTTAGGAGTCCAGACCAGCAGCTTGCACCTCAACACCAACATGTGCTGCTTTACGTGACACAATGCCTTCACTAACTAAATAAGCTACAGGGAAGAGCTGCCTTTAAAGCATGGTGAAAATACTTAGCCCTCTTGCTTTTCCTCTCCCAACTGACAAATGTTTGTCTTCTGCCTTACATTTTTCAAGTTGGTCAAACCCACAAAATTATGACTCCAAGAAATTTTCATTAAGGACAAAAGGACCACTAGCAGAAGTGTTTTAACAAATAAATATTCCAGATCTAACAATATATATATATATTAAGGGTCTATTTTTAAAATAGGCAGATGCATAAGGAGACACCTGTGCTTTGTCAGAAAGAATAATTACCTGGTTTCCACACATTTTCAGGTCCCAGCAGGGGAATGCTGGCCTTCACACCAGTAAAAGCTGTGTTTTGGGTAGTTACATTTGTCTTTTCTCTCTTCCATTCTTTACTTCTTCTTGAAAATATAGGATAAAAGCCTAATAAAAAAAAATTCTAAGAAGCTGCACTGTACATGGCCCATTATTTCCTTTATTTTAAGGTTCATAAAAACACCAGCTTCCTCACAGAGCAAAAGACTGGGCTGCACAGTATGACTGGCTGAAGAATGCACTCAGCTCCAAGCACACACTCGTGGCCCAGTGAGAGGAAGAGGAATTAATTGTTTTCCCTCCTCAGGATGGCTGCCAGAGAGAGTGCAAGGCATGCAACACATTTCCAATTTCACTTGGCTTAAAAAACCAGCATACAAGTAGCAATAATGAAACGCCTACTGATGTGCTTACTTGGTCCTTCTCTCTCCCTCCCCCTGCAATTCTGAAAACAAGTAAATTAGAAACCCAGAGTGATAGAGCTCTGCTAATATTGACAGGAATTAATACATTCATTGAAGCAATTAGCAAGTTAAGAGACAAGAGTTAATCATGACTGGAAGTAAAAGAGCCTGAATACAGATCTTACACAAGTAAATCTTACTTTGAAGAGTTTAAAACTAAGGCTTTTTTATTCTGACATTTTTAAAATACTTTCTTTTTACGGATATGCAAATCACTGTGTTAACTGGTATAATCTACACAGCAGATTCTACCAACTTTCAGCCAGCAGACACCTTTCTTTTGCACAAGCTTAAACCACACAGGCGTTTTGCAAACTGTCCCTTTTATCTCTCCTCCCCTGGGCACAGGCTTTTATTAAAAGCCCGGAACTGTTGCCAGCGTGCTGGTTTAAGCACCGCCACTAATTACACTGGAGACAGATGATTTCTTGTAGGGCACACGGCCAGGGCAGGGTCCCCACGGGGCCGCTCTGTGTCCCTGTCGGGCACCAGGGCTGGCCACTGCTCCTGCACACGGCTGCACTAAGTAGGTCAGCTGTCACCTGCGCCGGGGTTCGAGCTTCTCACACAAGAGTACATTATCAGCCCTATCTCAGGATCAGTTTTCGACAGCTGAGACTGAAATCTTTTCGCCTTTAGAAAACCGCTGTGTATTTTTCAGCCAAGAAATCCGCTTTCTTCCCCCCTTGGTTTTGACAGCAACTGGAGGAGCACTCCAGGCGCAGCACTGACCACTTCTCCCCCTGTCCACCTCTAGGCATCTGCTTTGCACAAGAATCAAGACTCAATAATACATCATTTCCAAGCAAACAAAAACTAAAATACCCAGTATTTTCAAGTTTGAAAACACATCCTAACAGCAAACATTTTTTTTTCCTCTAGACCACTTTGTGCCTCAAAACCAAACCTAACTGGGAAGTCATACTTGCTATTTCAAGTGACTGCCTAAATACTTCTCCATTTGACAAATATCTATACCTCATCCAAACTACTTTTTCCTCCCTTGCATTTCTGAAATGCACAGGTCACTATAGGTCTATTATTTTAAAAAAACCCAATAACTTGTTGTTTCTGTGTTTCAGCTACAGTTTTATCCCAAACCAAATTTATCATAACGAGTCTCTCTAGAGCAAGCACTACCCTAAACTTGAGATTGCTGGACCACTGTGGGACAACAAGTAGGAAGGTGGATTGGAATTCAAGTGTTCTGGCACTTAGGCAAGTGAACAGAGGATACAGGTGGTAAAGTGAAATAACTCCCCAGCTGCTGCTCCAGCCCTGCCATGCAGCAAATCAAAAATCATTCTGGGGTGCCTGAGTGCTGCTTTTGCTGAATGGTCACTGTCCCACTGCGCAGCTCTGCTACCTGGGCTCAGGGCTGCAACAAAGGCAAACATCAAATGCAGAAATTTGTATCCCATACCATTTAGAGGGATAGAATCATTATTTGAAAAAATTAAATGTCCATGTATTTGTCCACTCCAAATCTCCAAAACAGGACAAGGTAGCTTATCCCTCCTCATCAGGTACTTGTACTTTCCCTGAAAACTAGGCCCATATATACCTCTTGTAAAAAATTATTTTATTACATTCCACAAATAGGAAAAAAATGTTGATTTCCCTTTTCCCCCTATAGAAAGCCTTTTTCTTTCTCATACAAAAAAAAAAAAAAAATAGGCAGCAAACAGCTACATATGAGCTTCATGTACACTCACTTCCCCTAATGATACTATCTAATAATTGGATATGCAAAACGAGAGATGCTGACTATCCAAGAGGACCAATAAAATACATATCCCCCTTTGCCATACTTGCAGCTGAAGGCACATTTATTGTCAGAATGAACCTTCTCAAGTGCCATCCCCTTGGAAAACAAGGAAATTAAAATATCTTCCCTCTTCCGTTTGCTTCAAAAAGCTTTTAAGTTCCACTTGAAAAGAAATACAGAAGAGGCTTCAGGAGAGAAAAGAGTGGGTGGACAGTTTAAAAATTCAAGACCAAGCCTGCAACAAGAGTTTTGAGACATTATTTCTTCAGGCAGTACGAAGCAGGTAAGATACTAAATCTTTGCACATATACTCTATAAAAGGCATTTTACCAGCTCTCTCATCTCATCTGTAGTAATGGGGCTTTCCCTTCTTGCCATGCCAGCAGGAGACTGCTGTGCAGATGAGATGATGTCACCTCCTGGAATCCCCCTCAAGCCCTGCCAGCTCAGTCTTCCCAGTAACAGAGATACTGTCTATAAATAGTTATCTGGTGAAAACAAGGTTAGCTAAGGAATTGTGAGGAAAACAAGAAATTATGAAGACCAACAAAAACCCCAAAAACAACAAACTCACATTTTAAAAGATACTGTTCTTGACCTCTGAACATCCAAATTTAAAATTCTTATGAAAATAAAAGAATCTTTGCCATGTGATAACTCTACAAAATCCATCATCTAAACTTGCCAGTGTTTCTAAAATGATCCCAGAAATAGAATCAATATGAATGTACACAAGGTTATACTCACGTTAATGTACTTCTGTCATACACATCTGCTATTCAGAACCATCTCTTACAAACAGGGATATTGCACACTGAGAAACATCAGTCCACATTTCACATCCTTGAAACACCAAGCTGTAGGCTGAAATGCCTCATTTAGGCAAGTGCTGTACCGTTTTCCCAGCATAAATTTCAAACACTACCTTTGCATGTCTTAAAGAGTATTTCAAAAGTTCTATAGAACTGTAAACATGGGAAAATTTCTCTCAAAATATATAAAGTTTTAGTAATTCAGAAAACCTGGAAGACATTCCACAGACAACTATAGAGAATTACAGGTTTAAAAGCCCTCCTATGCAACTGTTTTGGTGATTACAAATTGTTGTTAAATACATGATATTCAAAGAGGGACTGAAAGTAACAAAGACACTCACAAAGAATTTCAGCAAACTTCTACCATGCAGGGGCTCAGATTTGTAAGACTCTAAGACATACAAAGATATATACTGAAAACAGTGTCTCAAGCATTAAGTTTAAAAATCAGTGTATCAAGGCATATGACCTTTAAGTAGTATGTTTACATCCTGCAAAAGTAGCAGGCCCTGCTGGTGCATACAAGCCTATCAGATGGTAAGTAACACATGCCTTTCACCTAAGGTGAGAAGTGTTCTGAGTGGTTTGGGGGATTTTCACAAGTGCTGGTGTGCAGAAACCCATGCAGAGCTCTGCAAGAGAAAAGTGGTCGCATTTTAGTGCACAAGCCTATGTCAGACACATATAAAATATTTTTGAAGCCTGAATTTACAACACTGAAAATTATTACTTCAGGTTTTCAGGGAAATCATGTTCATGCCTGACACCATTTGATATTACACCTGCCCAATTCCTTGATAAAATAGCTGCTGCACCTTGTGAGAGCAGAAAGCGTAAAGAAATAAAAGAATAGACTACCATAAACCAATTGTCTTAGCAAAGAATTGGCAAAACAAGCCAAATTAATTAATGAGTTAGCTTAAGAGCACAGTGTCAGAGTAGTAAAAATATCCTCTTCAGTGCTGTACTGACTAAAGGAAACAGCTGTCTAAATATTTGAGTTTTTCTGAAAAAACATTACTATACTATGGCAAACAGTGAAGCTAATACTTTCACACAGTGAAGAAAAAAGAAGTGACCAGAAGCAAAGGGAACCCTCACAGTGATGTTAGCTAATTAACAAAGCTATTTTCACTGGAGAAAAACTGCATGAGAAACTTCTGTAGGTATTCTGTAAGGAAATGAAATTAAAACAGACTAGGCTAATACAAGGTGCTAAATGAAGGCGTCAGCTCAAGTGAAACCAGCCTCACTGCTGACAAAGTGCACTAAGAGAGCTCATTAGAAGAGGGCTGCCATCATTTAATCTGCATCTCAATGACTGCCACAAAACAGATCTAAGCCTGCCTGGGAAAATCTTTATATTATTAATTTTGCTCTGAGCAATGAAATGGAATTTCAGTGAAATCCTGGAACACACTGAAGAGGCAACTACCTCAAGTGTTGTATCTCAGATGTGGAGCTGAGATACAGACACCTCAATAAAGAGACAATGTGGGCATTAAGATTAGTCTTCATTTCATGCCACAAGTCATGCAGTCTGAATATCAGCAGGTACAGCTGCCAAATGAACAAGGTTTTCCAAAGTAAATGAATGTTCCTTTCTCCACAAGAAGCACCTGAGTAAGGAATTAACAGCAACAGCATGGAAATTACACTGGGCTAAAAAAAAAAAAAATAAAATCACCTCCTGTAAATTATCCAGAACAGGTCCCTTCCATATATGACATTTTGACTTCCCTGAGAATTAAATAGCAAATTGCCTCAATGTTGAAAGTCAATGTTTTGGGTTTGTATGCTTCCATTTGACTAAAATAACAAGAGGTAGAAATTTCATATTTGTTGCACTGGGACAATCACTTACAAAGTGACAAACTTACACAAACATTAGAGTTTTAAAATTTTAGCTCCTGCAAATTACATGATCAGAGTATGATGATTGAGTATAAACATAATTTTACTTTTATGCCTTCCCTACCCCAAGAATAAATTAATGTCACAGAAGGCTGGTATTAATCTTCCCCTCTCAATTTACCAAAAGAAGCATTCTTCTTATTTGCAATAGCACCTAAATTGAAAGCAACTTCACTGAGCTCAAAAGCCAATCTCAAGCATGCCTCAAACTAGAAGCTGCATACCTTCTATAAGAACTATTAATTTCCTTTTCCTCAAAAAATGTCTCATTCCTCCATTTTTGCACAAGTGTCAGGATATCCATTTCAAAATATCATATTTAAAAGGCAAAAAAGCCATTAGGATCTGTGGGATCTTTCACTCATCAGTGCAAGCAGCCCCTACTACAAGTCACATCAAAAGGCAAATAAATCATTTCTCCAAGTCCAGTGCTCTGTGCATTTGGATAAATCAGGAAAAAAGGATAGGACAGGAAAAAACATTGTGACTCTAGCTACAACTTAATACTCCAAACACAGTAGTTACCATTGTCAGCCTGGCTCAAAATGAGTAGTCCTGTCAAATACAGGGCAGAGGAAAGACCGCCTTTCCCTGTACCACAGGGATGGGGAAGATGCCCCAGACTCAGGTAGGTCACTGCTGCAGAGACTCCCAGGCCATTTCTCAGTGCACCAGGCTCAGGTACCAGAACCAATTTAACTCTTGCAGCACAGGCAAATGCAGCCAGCCGAGTCAGCCACCTGTGCTGACTCACATGTGTACACTACAGCCTGCTCTGTTATTCTACCTGCTTCTGAGCTGGCTAGTGACAGCCCCTGGCAATCATCCGAGCCTGCTCTTCCCAGCTTGGGAGGTGCAACTCACCCTTGAAATGCTGCAGAGAACAAGTGAGACACGAAGAACCTTCCCACTCCAAGAAGCACATACTATAATAAGCCAAGAATTTTCAATAGTAAAAATTAGATATGGACTAGAAAAAGCTGAGAAACCCTGACTAATACCAGCCCCTGCACACTCTGCCATCTTTAGACCATCTCTACCACGCATAGCGTAATTTCTCTGCAGAAGCGTTGCAGGCAGCTACATGAACAGAAGCAGATATCCCGGGCTACATCAGTGTAGTTTTAAGGCTGAGCTGACAGGCTCTCAGCAGGGTTAACTTGCTGCTTTGTTGCTTTCAGAGTTCAGCTATGACATCCATTTCCATGCTGTACACCACAGCTAGGGGACCAAGAGGGTTCCCTTCTTAGGGCAGCTTTAATTTGTGCATCTTTGCAATGGTGTCAATGTTTCATCTAGCTATTGTAAGTCTCTGGAGTATTTTTTTCAGACTGTGAAAGATATTTGTAATTGGAAAATTTCAATCTTGTGTAACCAAAGTAAATTAAACTAATTTATTTTAGCTTCAGTAGAAATGAAGAATACAGAATAGTTGATCTGTATCTTTCTTATACCATCTTTTTGAATCATTTAAGATTCAGACATTCTCAAACCTTTTTGTTTTCTAGGCTAAAAAAACCTCAAAGCCTTTACATATTCCCTGTAGGCTGAATTTTTCAAACCTTGTGTCCAAGCCTTGATGGTGCCATTGAGACCCTGTGCCTTTATCTACCACATCCTCCTTTAATTATAAGTCTAAACCAGAGGCTAAAAGCACAGTGCTGAGCACAGAAGAATAATTATCTCCTCTGCCATTTATCTGACATGTTTCATCACTTATACAGCCCTAATGAAATCTCAGTGTAATGCACACCACCCCTGACAAGTTCAGTTTGCAAAGCCACTGTGATTCCTGGATCCTTCCAGGCCAGCATGCTGCCTAGCCCATTTATATCTGTACATTTGATTTCTCCTAAGCATAACACTTTACAGTTGTCTTTATTAAATTTCACCTAATTGATTTCAAACCATTTTTCCAATTCATCATAGGAAACTCTAAATCTGTTCTCCTAACTGTTTATAATCCCTTCCCGCTTCATCTTCCAAAAATACCCAAATTATCCTCTTTGACAGCGATAAATGGATGATGAATACTGAGAATATCGACTAGTAAACAACTTAAGCCAGCCTCCTGCAGGAATTAACTTAATAGTCTGAGAGCAAACAACCAAGTTTAGCTCAACATTTCAGACTGATTTCTCAGTGGACTGAAGCATTGCCTGTCATCATCTAGGCATTCAAAAGAAATAATTTCTCTGGCATCTGCTTTAACCAAACTAATGTCATCCCATTTCTGTGAATGCTTCTTTTCTGTCCTCTATCCTGTAGCTGGAGTTTTAAATGCTAACATTTAGTTTGGTGGTCAGAGTTTGAACAGGGCCAATTTCTACAATCATATACCCATTTACTGTCCTAAAGAACACTATCATTGCCAAAAGCATGTAATTAAGCAGGAACCAAAAAAATACCTCAAAAAAAGACTTCATTGTTTAAGGAATTAATATAGCTACACGAGCTGGAGGCCCCTTGTCAAGTTTTCAGATGTAAGACCATGCTTCCAAAACCATGCGCTCCCCTAAGCAGGGAAAAAACAACAACCCCCCCCTCCCCAAGCACACAAAAGATACAGATAATAAAAGTATACTAATGATCCATATGCCTCAAATAAAGCAGAAACACACCTGTGTAGATTAGAAGACAATTCATTTGGCTGAGGAACTACATGTTTGCAAAGGTATACAAAAAAACCTCTTACTGTTTAAGTCCCAAAAGACCAACTATTTTTCAGCCAGAAAGCTATGCAAGCCTCAACTTTGTCAACAGAGATCAAAATAATTTTATTTAATTAAAGACCTACATCTTCAATTTAAATCACAGAACCTTGGAGGAAAAGCCATATAAACAAACTACAGTTTAATCTATCAAAATTGTGTAGCATCAGCAGTCAACTGTAACATTATACAGATCACTTCAGCAGGAGAAGTGCCAGGCTTTTCAGGAGCTATGCTTATCTTCCTGTTGCTGTGTTTGGCACACAAATGCTCAGTTCTTCCTTCCAATGCCCATTATTGGCACCACTTCTTGACTCTACAACCCCTTAGATTTGCTTCTGGGTTTAAAACAAGAAGATAATGAATAATATCCCTTCTCATAGCTCAAAACCCAATCTGAATTTTATATACAAGACACACTCAAGCACCTCTTCTTGAATCAGGAGGGCTTGTGAGGAGCCCGCCTGCAGGTGCCTTCTGCAGCCCACCCAGGACCCAGCAGCTCTGGCCGGGGCAAGGCTGCCCAGCACCCAGGCACAAGCTTCCTCTTGTTGGAAAACACAACAGAGGAGAGCCTGGCAGAGGGAAAAATACACTAGCCACGACTTCTCATCCTGAGATGGAGTCCTGGTGTAACTGGAACACGTACATGGACCTGGGAAACTACCTTGATCCCACCACTTTGGGTGAGCCCAGGCACAGTTCAGCTCCTCATTCTGCCACCTTACCACTAAACCTTCTCTGTAGTTTTGGAGACTGCCCTCTCCAAAATTGAAAACCTAATTTATAAGTCACTTCAGTGTTTTTAACAGTTTTTACAGAGTGGTGTAATTTTGTAGTTTGAAGAAAAGCAAAAGCTTTGCATTTCTTTTTCCTGTTTCATGCAAGACTGACCAAGGGAGAACAGTAATGTATCTGTTACATTCTAAAAGGAGCCATACATGTAAAAACTGGACTCTTCCTCAGGGGAGCAATTAAATCCTTATTTATTCACAGAAAAAGAGAAATGCACATTTCTCACACTTCACTCATACTTGCTTTTCCTTTAAGTTACCACCAAAAAGTACATTACCTACTACTAACTTACTAAATTATGGTCATCCATACTTCATTTCTCTTGAGTGAGGTAAAATAAAGCAGTATTTGATCATTCACAATATCATGTATCATAATAAAAGTAAGACTTTTCATGAACCCATTAGGGAGCTCTCCAAAATGCAGAACAAATAAGCACAGTCATACAAGTTGGTAAATTTGCTTCAAAAGGATGTTTTTGGTCATGTGATTCTTGCCACTGACAAGTTAAACACAAAATAATGATAAAACAGGAAACACATGAACACTGGTCTTCCTTTTCAATGGTTTCTATTTCATATCACTATGCTTCTAAGCATAACAAGGTTTGGAAGTCCACTTTAAAAAAGGAAAAAATATCTAACAAAAGCATGCATTGAGTTTAAATAAATTTTCTATTCTCAGTTTCTACAAACTTTAACTGTTAACAAGTAGCCACCTCAGCAATCACAAAAATTCCAAGACTACTGCTTCTTCTTGTCAATCACTAATTGCATTAATTACTCAAATTTTATTTATTTTACTTTTAAGGTGAGAGACAACATTTATACAGAGTGAACAGCAAGACAGCCATCTGAAAAGAAATGAAACCCCCTTTTTTGGATCAAGCCAAGTTTTTCATTTGTTACATGCTTCATGCCAAGGCTCCCTCAGGCTTCAGGGAGAGCCAGGGCTTTACACTGAAGTTGTTAAGCACACATAGTAAAAATTTATCAAAGAGAAGGTTTTCACAAATGTGCAACTAATAATACCCAAAACTGCTCTGAGAGCATGTCAGCATCTGCATTAATCTGAAAGGCTGACAGACAAATGTTCAACAGGTCAGGTAGCTGAATATCCTCAACAAAATATCCAGCAAGAGGCTCCTGCTGCGCTGTCAGCAGAACCATACACCACTGTCACTGTCCTGCTCACCGCCTTGGGACACAGAGCCCTCAGCTTGACACCTCCTGCCATAAATACCCAAGGCAAAAGTCATTGGCATTACTGGCATCACTGGTCAGCCATATGCTAGGTTACACTGCATGGGAGCAACTCTCCCTCCCTAACCTTTACTTCCATACTGTTGTCATTATATTGCAAAGGTTCCATATTGTTGTCTCCTTATTGTAAGAATTTCATACCTCCTTGATGTTTCTCGTAGGCAGCTCCTCTAAGCACCGACTCTTCCTTCTTCCCGCAGCAGCCAACTAACTCCAGCTCCCCTCAACCAACCAATCCACTCTTTTCTAGCACTCTCCTTCTCATTGGCTACAGCTGTGGCCTGGTAAAGTCAGGCCTGCTCCTAATCTTTAATAATTAGCCCAGCTGCAACTTCTTAGGGGTAAGATTACTTTCTATACTACCTTTATTTTCTTATATTCTATCCCCCTACACCATACCATAATTACAGCCACAGCTCAAGAAGACACAAAGCCATGTACCAAGAAACACAGTGTACTTTCCAATCTGTGACCCAGGCAGATAGCTCCACATTTAAATGGAAAAAAACTGAGGAAATGTACTGAGGCATCATCCACACAACCCAGGTGTGGGAAATATTTCTGTCTTCTGACTTCATGACCAGGAATACCAGGCACCAGAGCACGGTGTTCAGAGAAGGGTGGGAGATGCCTGGGAGTGGTTGGACAATACTCAACAGCCACTGCACCATCCCTGGAGGAGCTGTCCACCCCCCACTGCCAGACTGGAAGGAAGCACAGGTATCCAAAAGAAGGTGTCAGTATCCTATATATGCCATGCATCCTCCAGTCTTACAAAAGTTTTGAGCTTTTCATGCCAGTTTGGAAGGTAACAGTATGTTGTATATATAACTGCTACTACATTAGCGTGGATAAATTTGTTTCCATTTTGTGGTTAGCAGACTCCAATGGATCTTTAAACAATTCCATACAAAAATAAGGAGTAAGACCTTGTTGCTACCAGATTCAAGTCTTCCAAGCTTTATATATAATGTCAGAAAAACCAGGAAACCTGGCAGACTTTAGAGCATTATGTGAAATATATTCATACTGCACCTGTAGACACTCAAGTACTGTAATTTTTTTCTGAACTGCTAAGTTGGAAGGGACCCATCAGGATCATGAAGTCCAACTCCTGGCCATGCATAGAACACCCAAAGAACCACACCATGTGCTTAAGAGCATTGTCCAAACACTCCTTAAACTCAGACAGGCTTGCTGCAGTGACCGCTTCCCTGAGCAGCCTGTTCCAGTGCCCAGCCACCTGCAGGGTGAAAAACCTCTTCCTGACACCTGACCCTTGGTCACTGGTCACAAGAGTGAAGAGATCAGTACCTGCCTCTCTGCTGTCCCTTGTGAGAAAGCTGAAGACAGCAATGAGGTCTCCCCTCATCCTCCTCCAGGCTGAACAAAACAAAGTGACCTCAGCTCCTCCTTGTAAGGTTTCCCTTCCAGACATTCACCAGCCTCTTTACCCTCCTATGGATGCTCTCTAATAGCTTAATGCCTTCCTTATATTGTGGTGCCCAAAACTGCCCCCAGGACTCGAGGTGAGGCCACCCCAATGCAGAGCAGAACAGGACAATCCCCTCCCTGGCCTGGCCAGCAATGTAGTGCCTGATGTACCCCAGGACATGGGTGGCCTTACTGGCGGGACAGCACTGCTGACTCATCTGCAGGGACTATGAGAAGTTCTCCCAGCATCGTAATTCCAGCAGAAAACACTGTTGGCCTTTTGTGATTAGCTACTTTCGTTTTTGGTTCTTCTGCTTTGGAGTTCCCTTGGTATATTTCTAACATATGAATGACACGTACATTCTGTATCTAAAAAAAACAACTGATCCTAATGAGGCACAAATCATCAGGCCAAATCTAACTTCTGTTCAGCCTGGATTATCTGGTTCCAAAAAAAGAGATATGGATGCAAAAAAGATCAACCTGGAAGCCCAGGTCTATAATCTTCCACTAAGGATGTCCAAGACTACAGACAATTCCTACAAACACAGGGCCCAAATAATTCACCCCTCAGGGAGCAGGAGACTTTCCCAGGGGAGGTGGAAATCACTGCAGAAGGTCAACAGGCAAAGGTCTGGCCAGTGGCTCAGTTTTCTCCACTATGAACAGAGAACACCACTGGGATTTCCAGCTGGGTGAAATTCAGCTGACCATGGACAGTGACAGGGTTGCTATTAGTTTCCAAGTATCAGTCAAAGAAGCGTGTCTGATTAATTCAATTTTGCAGCCCTTTGAGTGATGTTAGAGGCAGCTGCTTGTCTCAAGATATCAGATTAAAAAAACACCACAAAACCTCCCATGTTCCCACCCACAAATATGGATTTGGATCTATTTACAGAGGCCTCATTCTCAGTGTTGCACTCATAAACAGTAAGGATTATATTTTAAAGTCACAAGAGCCCATGCTGTGAACACAGCTAGCAGAAAGTTCTGCTGCAACACTGGTAATGCGATTTACAACGAAATATTCCTACACATGGGCAAATGTTCCAGTGTAAGGGCAGCTCTGAATCCATTCAGGAGTTTCCAGTATAGAAAAAGATTTCTGTACGAAACCAAAATGTACAGAATATTCTATTTAAAAGGCAGTATAGCAAGTCTACTTCCTTCTTTGTTGATTTAAAAAAATGCATATGACTTCTTTGTCACACTTCATCTTTGGAGAATATAACAGTTCATATACTGCATATAGTCATTTAAAAAGCTGAAATGCTCAACCCAATTAAAACTTTTTAAAGAAGTTACTTTGGTTTTTCAAATATGCAAAAGTCAACAAAAAGGGACAAGCACATCCATATCTGTACTTTACAATTTTCAGATGTACTATCAGATGTTGTACAAAATAGTCTTATGATTCTTCATTTTAGAATAGATATTTAATAGTGACTTTAGTTAGTTAGTTTGTTGGTTAAGTAGTTAGACTTGTGCCTTGCATCACAGATGAAATCATTCTAAGTTTTAGCAATCAGCTAATGAGCCTCACATTGGGAATCAAAAGCAGAAGACCCTCAGCTTCTCTCTTTCCTCCTCCTACAGAAAGAAAAACATTTTAAAGTGGCACAGAGGCTCTTAATCCTACACCATGCAGAGGATCACAGGTCCTTCCTAACATGAGGTGAGAGTCTCCTGACCTGTATTATGTTACAGGCATCATGGCAACAGCACCAGAAATGCTGAAGCTGCTCTGTCTGGATGGTGGGAGACTACAGAAAGAACCAGGCCATGAGCAGCAAGTCCTGCTCTTGCATGGAAGGGAACAACAACCAAGACATCCTTGGCAAGCAGAGCTTACTGGTACTCAGTAGTTAAGAAAACCTGGACAGTCACCCTACATCGCCCCCAGAAGGATAGGTGGATGTAGAATTAATTTAACACATACTTTTTTAATAAATTATAAAGCAAAAAGCATTTCACAGCTCAAAAGAAAACAGATGTCAGAGATGTTCCTAGTACTTTATATAACCAATTTAAAGCAAGAGGATGACAAAATTTAAAAAGAACTGCAACTTTTATATTAATCAGCAAGACACTGTAAGATGAATGAGGCCTGGCACCAGTACCAAAAATACACCATTAAGTTACTAAACCAGCATTTTGGACTTGGCCTTAGGCAAGACTCTGAGAAAACTGGTCATCTTCTAGGCTTTGCAGAAAATTTCAAGGGTTGTACCTCCCTCACAGACAGGATACTATGCCTCTTAATTATCTTCCAGCTGACCATGGAACAGAAAATGAGGTATCAGCAGGAAAAAGCTTTTTAGTCCAACTCCATTTCTACAAAACAACAAAGTATCAAACTCCAGCTCTTGCGGATGTTTACAAAAGCCCTACACTGAAATTGCTCTTCTAATCATTCTGAGCACATACAAGTTTTTTAGGTATTGGCAATAACTTCCGTAAAACACTAAATTACATCATTCTGGAAAAAATAACTAACCTTTTAAGAACAGAAAAACTGAAAGAGAAAACTTGGTCTTTGAATTTAAGATTCCTACTACATTTAATTAGCTTGTCTCCAGACCACCCATGTATGATTTTGTGATTTACTTGAGAACTTACCATCACAGACAAGTAAACTCCTTTGGCCTCTTGAACTACTCTAAAACTAAATACTTTCTTTTCATAGAACTCACTGAAGATCATTTACCAGCAGCCATTTACACAAAGTGTTTAGGTTAACAGAGATAAGGCAAACAGTATTTACCAGTCTTTAAGTGAATTTACTCAGCCCTCTATAAACTGTTTTGCTTATCTGATACATTTAGAAAGGACTGACTGCTGGTACAGAGAGAACCACAGCCAATGTGTGGAGTCACTGGTTCCTCAGCCATACCACAAACCTGCATCAGCAAATTAAAAAAAAAAAACAAACTTAAAAAGGGGGAGGGGGAAAGAAAGAAATGGCTGCACTTGTCATTTCAGTTGGCTTGCCCAGGCACAAACTCAGGCAGAATCTTGTCACCCTTCCCCAGAGAGGTTTTCTTGCACAAAGTCCAGGTAAGCCATGGAGGCTGCGCTAAACCACCCGTCCTTGTGACTGCTCTGCACGCTCAGCAGCCAAACCACTGCCTCTTGCAGATATGCAACCACCTGACGGCCTTCACTGGCTCTTACATCAGTTGAATTAAAAGCAAAACAGTCTCTGTACAGCTGAAGCAAGTACTTTATTAAACAAGATTAAAGAGACTGGTCCATTTCTGCTCATGTCCAGCCCAGTATGGGGAGGCTTAGGAATACTGCTCCAGTATGAAATACTGAAAATTTTTATAAACACCCACAAATATCCCCTTCAGCTTCTTTTCAGCTAATTGAGTTTAGATAGAAAGTTGTTTTTTGTAAAAAAAGCAATAATAACTTAAAAGTGACATATATATAAAAGGAGTCCCAACTTAGACCTACACAACTTTTTTTACTTCCGTATGCAAATATTCCCATAAGGACAATTCTCCTGACAGCGCACCTCAGCTAGAAAAGTGCCGTAAGAATATAATTTTCTCCTCTTTTGCAGTGACCAAAATGGAAGTAGTCTCTCACATAATGTTTCATCTTTTTTCTGTACTTGCTACAATTGGGTATTTTTCCAAAAGCTTTCTGGCACCAGATCTCAAAGAACACCAACCTTTCGATACACTTTGTTTTCATTGTCTTTGGGATCATGTCACAAATTGCTACAGTTCAATAAAACAAAAAAGGAGGGGGAGGATGGGAAGAGGCAAGGGATAAAAGTAGAAGGAAAGATGAAGTGGCACAGGGTCTCCTCTCCAGACAGCACCACCACTCCCTCTGCAAGCCATCATCTCTAACCCAAGAACGAGGTGTTCTGCAAACAGACAGGACAAATCTTAGTCCTTTTTTTCACTAAATGCACAAGTCATAAGCCTTCATGAATAGCAACGTCAACTTCTACTTGAAATGCAAAACCACTTTTTTACTTGTTGCCATGTGATCAAAGGTAAAAACATGAACGATTATTTCTCAGTAGTTCTCCCTAATGCTGTAAAATTATGAGGCTTTCAATTTTAACAACACTTTATCTGACAAGTTGCAAGCAATTTATTCTCTATATACAGCTCTTCTATTAATTCCACACAGATGTTCTTGGGGGAGAACAATCACCACAGAAGATTCAGATCTTAAAGAATAATCACTTTGCCTTAGGAAGGTATGTGTTAGAGAAAATAAAATCTCTTCTTTCTAAAATTTTAAGAGGCTTTTCAGAGAGTATTTGTCTTAATTAATCACTGCTATAGAAAAACAAATTACTGCAAACTATACTGGGATCCAAGCAGTTTTCAAGGGTTGGGATAATCTGTACTTGGCTGAGTGCCCATGAACATCCTCAGGTCTGAGGATATACCAGAGCAGTGTACACTCAGTTCTAAGATACAACAAAGCCTTTGGAGAGTTAAGTGACTGCACATCTGAGTCACTGTCTGAATGAGACATTTTGGCCTTTCACACACTTCCCAGTGCCAGAGACTCTGGATTTCAGTGAGGTTACAGCAGAGAGAAGACGAATCAAAAACAAAAGATGCTGCAAAAGCAACAGACTCTTTTCTCACTGTAAACTTTTAACTATTACTCTGCAGGCAGCTGCACTACTTTCCATCCATAACAATTCAAGTAAAGTTAATAAAAGGTAACAAGTATTGCAGTTTGAAAAGAGGCAAAAAGGGGAAGCTGTGACTCCTCCAGAGAAGATAAAGAGATTTGGTACTGAAAACACAACAACTGACTATATTTGGAGTCAAGGCTCTACAGTGACAATCCATACTCTCATTTAAAGATTAAACCTTGCTTTTGTTCCAGAATCCTAGTTGTGGAGATCCTGTTTCCTAAACCTGAGGGGAGGTGGCAGGGAATACATTTACTCTAAGTTAAGAAAAAACAAAACAAGTAGAACACACATGTATGCATGCCAAATCCAATGCTTTCACCAGACAGGTAATAACAAGTGGCACTATTCCGAGAGCAATATTGATTTAACAGATTGGAGCACAAGATTCCAAATTAGAAGAATAAAATGCCATTTGTGACTTGCTGCTGGGATTTTGGAAGACTTATTGTAAGGAAAATAAAAGTCAGCATTGGATTATATTCTGTAGAAGAAGAAATAAACAGATTTGTGGCAAATCTTCCTGGCTGTTTTACAAGGCATAGGAGTGAACAAAACCAAAAGGGAAGTAAAAGGAATACCACTGACCTCACTACACTTTTCTCCTGGGAGAACTAGTGGGCCTGCTTCCACTATTCTTTAAGAAAACCTTGCGGTAGTTTATGTACATCAGCATACAAAAGGCAACCTTTAGGGGAGGGGACTGTACACCTAAAAAGAAAAAAAAAAAGCCAGCAAAATCGGAAATTATCAAAAAGAGATTAAAAAAAACCCTGTTACAGCCTGTTAGGGAAGACAGACTGCACAGCCCAACAGGGCAGGGCACATCAGTCAGCCAGGCATGAAAGAAACCCTCAGTTCTCAAGGAAGACAAAAGCTACATGGCCACACATCCACACACAAGGGCATGATTTTCTAACAGTATTTGCTTTCACTTCTTGTTCTTACATCATCCTCTTTTTGCAAAATCATGAACTGGATTTAAAAAAAAGGCACTTCACTTTTGGTACAAGTTACATGAAGCCACCCAGGTTTAAGAAGACTATAGACTGCATAAGAAAAGGAAAGGTCTAACATAAATGTTTTACACAGGCGCACAGAGCATAAGATCTAGGATCACCCTTCATCCCAGCAGGAAAAAGGAGGACTTTATTCCACAATTTCAGTTTACCTATAAAGCAAAAATCCATATCCTCTTGCTGTGGATATTGCCCTCATGCCAGGAAAGCAAAACTACTTACAACAGCCTCATTTTAGAGCTCCAAGCACCAGCATAAAAAGTTCTACAAGACCCCCAGCAAGGAGCAATCCAAGTTTCTTTGACTACCACTGAGTGGGCACATTCTCTAATGCCTCCTGCAACAGATGCCTGGCAATCCAGTTACAGGAGAACACCATCTATTAGTGCCACCCAATCCTCTCCAGTTTCATGCCCTGGACTCAGTCCAGGTATGCCCAGTTTAGAATCTGGATTCAATTAAATGAGTCTGTAGTCATGCTTTAGAAGGTTTTCTGTGAACTTTGCCCATCAGACAGGAAATACTACAGGTGTAATTATTCTGGGATACCTTATTATTTCCCATTGGACAGACTATAAGGATCTGAAACAAGAAGCAGGAGTAGTGCCTACAAAGAATTGGATTTTTTGGCCAAGCATGGCACCAACTGATCACAGCTCTTGCACATAACAGAAACAAAACAGATCAGACCAACAGGTCTTGGCCTGAAACTCCTCTGCATCTCACACCTACAGAAAGTTACATGGATGGGTACTTTTTTGTAGGCTGGTCCTGGCCATTTGAGGTGTCCTTCCAAAGAGAGGCCTTTCCAGCAAATCTGTTCCAGGATTTCCTGCTGCTCAATTCCATTCACTGGATCCATGAAAATGTTTTAGACTCTTGACAGACAAACCCCTAAAATAGAATTTGGTAGTTTCAGTAGACATTGCAGTGTTTGGTTTTGGCCTGTGAACATCTTCAAACTTTGCTCTTTTCTCCTGTTTCATTTCACTAGAATATTTTGTAAGTGTCCACATAGCAAACCTCACATAGCAGATAAAGAAGTTCATATTTTATTCATTTTTGCCAAGCACCTTAGATAAAAAAAAAACAAACCCCACATGAGATTAGCAGACAAATGAGGATGTAAACTTGAAAGGCCAAAATATATAAGGCAGCTACAGTGTGTGTGTATGTGTACATAAGAAGCTTTACTGTAATCACGGTATTGTAAATATTTCAAGTACTCTGATTACAGAAGTTGATGACATGCATTCCAGTCATCACCATTTTCTTGGTACAGGAGAAAGGCATGACATTAAACAGTCCATACTGACACAGGTTTTATAGCAGTTAGGCCACCAATGCAAGAAAACATCCTTTTTTTTAATGGAGACTCCAAATTTGTTTATAAAGGGAAAGAAAAATGCATACCTATGCATCATTATTTTGCATAATTATGCATATACAGATGCATAATTTTTTCTGAGATGTTTGTTGATTTGGGGAGAAGGGTTTGTATATCTTAGGTTTGGCTATTTTTTTCCTTTAATAATCAAAAGGCATTCATTTCAGTTAACTCAGGAATTAGAGTTAGTAACCTGTTACCTAAGGCTCTTACAGGATTGAAAACAGACAAAAAGTCTTCTAAAGCTTCAGAATCTTTTCAGTACATAGCACAAAATATTAATGCTTTTGCCTCTGCAACACCTGCCTGGCAACACAACTACCCACAGCCATTTCCCTATCTGAATGGGAAGTCAAACACTACAGAGGAAATTAGTGGGGTTTCAAGAAGAAAGCTTTTAACACTCATCTTTCCCTTACACAGTGGTTCTGGTTCACATACTCCTCTCCTGCTGCAGTGCCACTGAACCAGAAACAGGCACACTTACACAAGCAGGAGATGCTATTCTGTCAGAAACTAACTAGCAGCATGCCTTGTATTTACAAGCCAATCACAAACACCCAGGACTTCTCTATTTCCAGTTCCACAGTAAAGTTTAGGAGCACCTGCTGATCTCAGGAAGATGTTCATAGGATATTACAGTCCTACTGTGAACAAACACATTGCCTATATAGACCATTTTTCTGGTGGTTTCTTTGAAGAGAAATTAGACCTTTGACAGAGACTTCTACAGTGCTGCAGATACACAAACATGAATAAATAACTAACTATCCTCTCTGGGTCATTTATCATACTCAGCAGTTCTCACTACTGAAGGTAGTGAGAACCTTTCCTACTCACTATTGAAGGTAATGAGAACCTACTCCTTTCTCCTTTGAATTACCTAAATGTGGAGATGCTGAAGCAGAAAACAAAAGGTAATTCAAACTCCTCTTGTGACTTTTCCCTAACTTCAGGGAGCATCCTTTCTGATGGTTGTATACTGAACCAATAATAAATTCAGCCTGTTGCTCTCCCAGACTCCTACAACACAGAATATTTCAGAGCTTCTTGCATGGGGATGTATGTTTGCCCATTTAAATTTATGTTATCATTTGTACTACACCAAGGCCATTCATGATTTAAATTCTAGTATCTGTCTCTCTTTTTCCTCAAATGTATCTAGTCAACTGAGCAACCCTGGAAGCTACACTTCCAAAACCAAGTATTACCTCCATTATCCAAATTACTTATCCATGGAGGTGATGCCACCTACAGAACTTGCTCAGAATTTCTAGTATGGTTGCTCTACTAACTTTTCTGAAGTAGTCAGCATAATCCTGTCATTACTCTGAACCTTTCCAGATGCTTATTTTCATTTTCTGTTACCCACATCAAGAGATTCCCTTATCTCAGGTTTGATTTTAGATTAACACATGTAAGATTCAGTTTAAAGGGCAACTTAGTCAGGTTTAAAGGGCAACATTCACCCTCATAAGGAAACAAATGAACATGAAAATACAGCAAAGAAAAAATATGCCAGAGAGTGTCAGTGCTGAAAGACAACTGCCATCCCTCTCAATTTCAACTGTCATGCCACTATGACAAAATCAGATGAACCAAGGACTAGGGAAAGATAAATACTTCCTTCCAGTAATTAGAAAATGGACCTTTCTGATAGTCATATTAGAAACACTGGCAGTAACTATGTAAGATTTATATAAAAGCTTGCTTTACCTTTTTCTTACAGTTGTCCAAAGTGAAGTACAGTGGTCATACTATCTGTCCTGCTTCCAAGCTACACCAAACTCCAGAGCTGCACATGCTTGGGAGATTCTGAAAATTCTCAAGAGTGATCTGTGCAAGTCTTTTGCCAGCAACACTACTAGCTACATATGGATGCATTAACTCATAAATATACATATATATAATCTTCCCAACGCAACATATCTTGCTGCTATGCCAGGATAATTATTTACATGGTGGACCCTCGATCACACAAAGCATTCCTCCTGTAGAACACCTCATTAGCAAACCTGACTTTGAATTTTTAAGGCAGATTTCTCTACTTCATGTTCGGTCAAAAGGTCTCTGAATTGATCAACTGTTGTAATTATCCACTTAAGAGAGCTGAGTAAAAGGTGATCACAGAAGGGTTGAGGTTGAAAGGGGACCTCTGTTGGTCAGCTGCTCCAACCAACACCAGTCCTCAAGCAGGGTCAGACAGAGTCAGCTGCACAGGGCCCCATCAAGATGGCTTTTGAATGACTCCAAGGATGGAACTCCACAACCTCTGAGCAACCTGTGCTAGCGTTTGAAAAGCACAAAGTTACTCACTGTGAGAGCTGTCAATCAGTGCCTGTAACCTCTTGCCTTGTCACTGGGCACTGCTGAAAAGAGTTTGTCTGCCCCTTCTCCATTTCCTACAACCAGCTTTAGTACAGCCAGATAAAGCCCCTCTTGTCTTCTCCACACTCAGTGGCCCCAGCTCTCTCAGATTTCCCTAGTCCCAGGGCCATCTCTGTGCACCAGCACTGAACTTGTTCCAGTATGTCCAGGTTTTTCTCATACTGGGAAGACCAGAACTGAATCCAGCACTTCAGGTATGGCCTCACCAGCGCTTAGCAGAGGATTTACCTCTATCAACCTGCTAGCAACAATTGTCTTTATGCAGCCCTGAAGGCTCTTGGCAAACTCTCTAAGACAACCCATAAAAACCTCTGTCTCCATAAACCAAGGGTGAAGGCAAAGAGTCTAACACACTTTCAGAAGCCAGAGCAATTGGATTATAACAAAAAAAGATATCTGCAGAGTAACTTGCTGATGGGCAGTACTTCTGAGATTAGCCAAGGTTATACAATTAACTTACAGCAAAATATTGTCTGTTACAATAGGATACAAGATGTGAGGTTAAGTGTACAGAAAATTCACATGCATTTAAGACTTCAGTTAATGACAGCGCTACCCCTCATCTTCTCTGTAGCAAACAAACAGTATTTACATGTGAGGTAAGCGTCACCTGAGAGTCAGAGCTCCAGGGAAGGAACAGTACCTTGTTAAAAGGATTAAAGTATGCTATTCCCTAACGTACAAGCTTCTCTCTATGCATAAATTGACTTCCATGTACTTCCACATGTCCCACAAACTGTGAGATATGGACCAATTACCAAGAGCCCAGCAAAGTGCCACAAAGATGACTTATGGGACCAAGGCATTTCTCTTGTGATGAAAGACAGAGAGCTGGAGCTGGCCCAGATGATCTCCAGAGGTCCCTCCCAGCCTCAACTATTCTGGGCTTCTGTGAAGCTGTCAGAGCTTGTGCTTTTTTACTGAGAGTGACTGAGAAAGGTACTTTGACACATCATTCATAAAAATTACAGATACACTATTTCTCCAGTGAAGTGGAAAGCAGAAAATTAAGTGATCGTGGGGGGGAACCAAAAAATCAAATCAAACCATACCTGATGAGGTAGTCAACAGCCCAGAAGCTAAAAGTGATCTCTCAACTGAAATGAGTGCAGGTTTTTCCCCTTTTGTAGTACAAGTATGGGATTTTTTTTGAGTTCACTTCTTTCTTCCAACTACCAAAAGTAACCTTATCTCAGGATGCTCCAAACACAGGACCCTCAAGTCATTTTCCCCTCCTTCTTACTGATAACATAACTACAGATTAAAAGTTGTTATGGTTAACAAAGACTATAAGCACTTTATCTCCGTAAACTTTTTTTTTTTTTAAATATGGAGAATGTCAGAGAACGAACTATCTAAATCAAACTTAGGGGTATACGCACAGAGTATATGACTAACTAAAAATTTCACCAACTGCCTTTGCCAGTTCTCTGCTTGTTGAGAGTCAAGTTCCCCAGAAGCTACCACTCAGCTTCCTGCCCTGCTGCACAGGCACCTCCAGGATACTCACCTGAGCCAACAAGGCTCGTGAGGCGAAGCAGTACCAAAACAGCTCTCCTTGGATTTCTAAACTACCTTAGTTCTAAATTCCCTTGGTAACACTTCACTGCACAAAACACACACCCCCTTGCCCACTGTGCTCTTCATTTCTTCCTCCCAAACTCTCCACCTGTCATCCCAATACACCATGTTATGCCATAAGGCTCCCCTCTAGGAATCACAGACACCACCACTCAGGTGACATACAACAGCAGGTTTCTCAGGGAAGCAAATAATGCTCTCATACCTGTCTGCTGTGTACATCTTCAGTACTACCCGTAAGCTACTCTCTTATAGCTGAAAAATGAGTTAAACAGATTTTATTTAAGGTGACCCAAATGTGTTCATTACTGAAGAAAACTTCTTTGTAAAGGGACACAGAAAGAACATATATGCATAAAGTCTTCTGTTTGTTTTTCCAACAATAAAGAACAACCATATGCACATACACAGAAAACATTTCAGACTACACTTCTGAAGAGAGAGCAACAGAGAAGCAAACTTTCTTGGCAAACCAGCCACCTACAAACAGACAAGTTCATCCTCACTTGGTAAATGAGCATTGCAAAGTAGAAAGGCACTTAGCTCACTCTTAAAATAAGTGCTAATGCTGTAAAAGATCAAATATAACAAAGTAGTTTAAACCAAAGAGAAATCATGCACTGAAAAAGGAAGGCCAAAATAAGAAATCCTAGGATGACAACTTGATTCACAGTTTACTCAAGTTAATGAAAGACTCCAACTCCCACAGATTTCAGCGGGTTATGAAACAGGTCCTGCAGAGGGAAATGTACCAAGTCACAAACAGCAATGCTGTATTTTGATACGTAATTGCCACCAGTGCCTATGAAGAAATCCCTGGTGTAAAACAGAGAACAAATACAGTAATCTGGCTTTCTCATTTTAAAAATGGCATGAAAGAAACAACAAAAGAAAGTTATTGAAGAGAACTAGATTGTTCCCAGCTGTTGTCATAAAATACTACAGCTGTTCATGTCATTGCAGCTAATGACCAGTTGCACTTTTTTAAAGATTTTAACACAGTATGACCATTGTAATCTACATCAAACTGAAACTTGGCAAGCATCATGGAAAAAAGACTAAGAAATCATTTAAATCCTATTTTATTTTTAATTTCTGTTCATGGGTTGGTTTTGAGTGTTTTGGGGGGGATAGGAAGGGATTTTGTAAGAATGGTTCTTTATTCAAATTGTCAATTATGTTAAACTACTTACAAAATCATGGTAAATAACAGGTATTAAATTATCAAAATTGTCTTTTCCAGTAATAAAAAGATAATTGAACTAATAAATCCTGGTTTGGTTTTTTGGTTAAAAAGAGGTGTGCTGACTTAAAGTCTCAAGTTGAAGGAAAAGATGATGAAACATCTTTTCTCTGGAGCCAAGAACAGGGTAGGCATCACCATCTAGAAGCTTTTAATTGCTTTGCTAACTGAAATATACATGAACCAAATCAGACTTATTCATAAAGATTCAAGTACACAAAAGCAAAGAAAAGGTTAAAATAGAAAAATTCATATATATATATATATATATATATATGCAGAAAGAATTTTCAGATACAGCTCTCTCCAATGAAGCACTATTCTTTGACATATGGAGAAAAAGCTAGAGCAAAGCATGTGTTCCCACATAAAATCTCCACAGAACTTTAAACATACTACTTCAAGTAATTTCATGGAATTTCTCAAGAAAATGAGAGAATATAGGTTCCTCTCTAGCAATGTGTCCTCCCCTCCAAGATCATCCACACAGAGCTATAGACCAGGAAGAAATCACAATCCTGCACTGCTTTTTACCTTCCTTATTGCTACCAAGAAAATAATGCATGAAGAAAATTAGAAGTCATTTTACCACTTTCTCCACTTTAAGAAACAAAAACACTGCCAGAGAAATTCCAAATACTTTGGAAAGATGATGACCTAAACATACACTGCTTTGACCTATTTTCATGGCAGTGGCCTGGGACTCTGTAACAAGCAACAAACACAGCAGCAACAAAAAACCTGTGACAATGAAACTTCCTGATCCAAAGGAAGAAATAATTGCTAAATATGAACTTATAGCCAAACTTAGCAACAGATAACAAGCTAGAAGCTGAGCCTCTTTTCCTCACTTTGGGACATCTATCTAGACTGCAAAGGATTTCTTCCCAAATGATGGTTACTTCAAAACACAAACAATCCTGAAACCTTAAGCAGCAACACAGTTATTCATCTGTCACTATCAGTAAAAAAAAAAAAAAAAAAAAAAAAAAAAGTAGATTTGTAAACCCAACCTTCAAATACAAAAGTCTTAATTAAAAATAAAAATCTAATCACACACAGCATGAGGCCAACACTCTAGTTTTGGATAGTTTGGATTCCATTAGTTAAGCCTATTGAACAATGCCTAGAGTGACTGTTGTAAGACTCTGTAGCATCACATCTGCATAAGCCATTATTAACACATGTTATTTTCACCATTCCAATCAGAAGTTCAAAGTGCACTTCCTTTCTTATAGCAACATTGTATAAAAAGATCAAGTCTGCACAACTAGGAAGTATTAGATGAACACTGTAGCTCCATAGCAATTTTGGATGGTTTTTTTTTCCCTTCAGCTCAGCATTGTGCAAAAGTCAAGATAATTCAAAGTATTTTGCCAACAGCAATCTGATGCAATAAAATATCTAAACTAATTGTCTCCAAACAATGGGATGAAGAAAAAGAATATAGGATAGAATATTGTTTTAGCAATATCTGTCTCCATCAGTACATGTTTCAACACATTACAGCACTTTTTAATTCTGGAAGCTTGATTTTATTAACCCAAATATGCCTTTCTCAAAGACAAAATAATTGCTGCATCTTTTCTCAAAGATTTTATACAACCCTTTTTTAGCATGGTTTTTCCCTTTCATTTACACAAAGTTTTGGTACAGTCTCCATACAGACTAGGTTCTGCACCTTCCAATCCTAAAGTTTAAGGTGGGGGTTTTAAAATTCACTGATCTGTGGTGAACCTCAGGATTCTTCTCAAGTATTAGCAATTTCACCAAGTCTTACCCATCATTGCTAACTAACTTCCATGTCTGATTATAAAAGCACCAAAGCAGGAGGACCCATACCACCTCCCTTCCAAGTTAACCGAGAACACGCTGTTCATGCTGGCTTTGCAAACCACACAAGCTGAAACTAACAGTCATACTATGAGTGTTCAACATAAACTGCAAGAAACCTGCAAGCAGCAGCTGAGCTGCAGAATAGAGACATCCTTCTGTGACAAGCTGGGTAGAGCTTGAGCAGCACACTGACAGTGGAGCTATTCACTGAAAAGAAAGCTACAGTCAGCAGCTGGCTGCAGAGTTACAACAGAAGTCTGAGTACTTCCCCTGTTCTCACATGCTTCCCCAGGCACCTACAGATGCACCAAGAGGAAAGATACAGTGTTCCATGAACCTCTTCCATTAAATGCACACACCCAAATCACTCAAATCTACCAGGCAGCACTCAGGCTGCTCATCATACTTAGCAATAAGCAAACAAGCATAAGAGCAATGAGGAAAGAAGAGTTTTTAGAAATGCAGGACAGGAATAGACAGGAAAAGGGCATTTTGAAACATGAGAGGGGGAAAGCATTAAAAACATGACTTGCTGACAAGTAAAAGGAGCTGCAACAGAAGCTCAGCACAGCTTTTAATTACAAGTAGAATGAAGTTTGATTGATAGACAGTTTTCAAATGAAATGTTTTTGAAAACTGGTTAAATACACCCTAAAGGATGCTATCTACACCTTAGACACAAGCACCCCAAGACACACAAGAACTAACTTCTAAAACCACCATTTCTAATGTGTGGTGTCTTTCCACTCTGCTTCTTTTCCTCTCCAGCTCCAAACATCAATGGTGTTAGCTGACCATTAGCTGGAGATGATGCTGGCATCCTAAATCAATCTTAAATAAGACAGTCATGTTCTCCTCATACAGCACTGTTGCTGTATCAACACTACCATGCCTAAGCTCTCTTATAAATAGAGATTAAAACACACATAGATGACTGTCAAGGAGGTACTGCTCTGGAGGTGTTATTTCAACAGCGGCAGCTTTCTGGGGGAAGAGTAAATAGGGTGGGAATTAGTCCAGATTTTTACCTTTAAAGGAATGATTTACCATCATAATAGCACTTATTGTCTCCCTGGTTTTCCACACATGATCTCTGGTCTCTTCCTTCACTCAGTAATTATAGGAAACCATTAAGTATGTGCCTGGAGTACCACCTCCAGCAATTCCACATCTCAATCCACAACCCAAGGGGCAGACCACTCCGTGAGCCACACACTTAGATGAACGTGCACAGTTAGTCGGCACATGCAGTATAATGGTTTTCAAAAATGGGGTGATACTTTCCACCATTACTGAATAGACATAAAATGATCTTTTATGGGGGAAAGTCAAGATAAATGACTGATTATCACAAGTGGAAATTATTTGAATGTTCAGCTGAAGAACTATTGTGAAATCACAGCCTATATTTGATTCATGAAACCACATACAAAAGAATATAAGAAGGTACCTTTTCATGAAGACGATTTGAAGTGGCTTTTACTTCAGAAACTTGTGGCTTCTTTTATGGCATGCTTACAGTAAGTGTTAAGCAGTATCTCTCCATCTTAAAACACTTTTAAGGAAGTACTTTTTTCCACATTCCTTGAAGCTATGAAGAAGAAACTAATCCCCACTATAAACTGCTTCAACATCACTGAGAAGCCTAAAATAAGTTAATATTCACAGTTAAATGGAGTACCAAATTTAACTTATCGTCCTGCTTTTGTACTGTAAGTAGAAGCCACTCAGCAAAACATAAGAAACTGGAAAAAAAAAACAAACCAGGAAGATGAGTTGGCAGTATCCAGGCTACAGGTACTTATTTATTGACATTACCCAAAATTACTTTTGATAGAAAATCCCTTTAGAAATACCAGACAGAACGCACTGTGCTGAGTTCTAGAAGCTAGAACTACAAAAAAGATAATTTAAAATATCAAGTTATATAAACAAATATATTTTGCACATGATCTTCCTGCCACAACCTGCACTGCAATGCAAGCATATCCACGCAACAACTATCATCTCTAAGTGGGATACATGTGATGAAAGTAAATACCATTCAATTTGGGTATGGATAACAGAGAGAAAACAACTGTTCTCTTCAACATCTCCCTATAGAAAATGACCTCAACTGGCTCATATTTTCCAATTAAGTTAAACGCTGATATCATTCAGTACGTACTCCCCTTTCAAGATTACAAACAGTGGTATTAAAAGCACTGCTCCCTACTGAGGCTCAGTCAAAAAGAGCAGGCAACAGAAGGCAGCTTTAGCCAATGTGGAATTCAGAAGCATACAAAAGGTATTTAACACACAAACAAGGCAATTTTGTGCCTCACTTCATATCAGTCCCACGACTCAGCACACTCAGCAAGCCACTCTCTCATCATACAGAGCATGAGAAAAGCCTCCCACCTATGCAGTGCAGCAATAACTCTGTAAGAAAGGCACCCTTCAGCAAGTGCACAGTTTTCCCCTATGCCTATACAGCAAAAGACTTGTTTCACTAAAGGGCTTATTTACAAAATGATCTTAAAGACTAAGAGGCTCAGTGAGTTCATAAATCAAAACAAATCACCAGCTTTATTACACATAGTCATCAAAGACTGTACTTTGGTTTTGTTTCAGTTTCTCAGCACCACACTCATAATCCCTCATGAGCGCTACACACATCCCACATACACACACAGGTTTGTACAATGTAAAACATACAAAGACTGCAACACCTAAGTGTCATCCAGTTGATAAAATCTATTGGTCTTACAAGTATTAACTTAGTTTTGACATGAGGTAAGAACAAATTAGTTATATACATAAGAAACCATAACACAGCAACCTTGCTTTCTTTCCTAAACAACCATAATATCTCTCCAAGTATATTCAACTGTTTTCTGCTCCTAGGTGCCTCTCACACAGCTTGTTTCATAAAGGTACCTGGAGACTTGCAACTATGGAGTTACTAAAACTGAGCTGGATGTACACCTGCTCCTTCAATTGAAGGTAATAGTGGACAGGAAGAGAATCAATCCCCAGCTGTACCAGCACCACCTTTCTTGCACAGCTGTGGGTGGATTCTCTAGTTAATGGTACACCTTGAACCCAGATGCAGTCTTCCTCAGGATAAGCAGTATACCCCTAAGTACTACAACAATAAATTAATTAAAGTCAGCTTTCCTATGCCAACAGAAACAGCTACAAAGCAATTCCTTCTTTTTCCTCATGAGGATCAGATAGACACAATCTTCAGCATCCTCAACAGAGAGGCCTATCATCCTTTACTGCATTAGACACTTTATTTAAGTAACCCTGGTCCTTGCCATAAATAAGCAATACCCAAATTTACACCAAAAAATACACCAAATCCACAAACGTTACAGATGTTCAGGTCAACACAATTGCTCAAAACCCACTGAAGCGCTTGCAGGACTCATCTATGCTGGAAAAATTGAACTCAATTCAGAGGAAGACAGAAGCAGGCTTCTGCAATTCACCAATGCTGGATTCCAGCCTGGAGCACAAGCCTTTGGTGAATACACACAAGTCTCCCTGGACTAATGGGAATTACCAATGAAGTTTAGAGTTTCCATTATTGACAGCAATTTTACCTCTCACAAATCTGAAATGAACACTGATGGTGAAATATCGATCCTGAGCTGGCATTCATATTACATTACAAACAACTGTCAGCCTGCACTTTAGGAGAGCATTAACAAGGACACAGTTTGAAATCCAGAGACAGCAGTGTCTGGTTTTATTGTGTGTTGTCAATTGCTGATATAACCATGTACACCTCCCCATGCAACGCACAAGAGGAAAGGACAACACCAAGGATCACAAGCCACAGCTACAGCCCTTCTAAACAACTGAGACAGAATTATTTCATTAAAACTACACTTCCAATAAAAAAGCACCAAACACAAAAACCCACACAAAAGCATACAACCATCTGACCTGCCCAGAAAAAAAAAAATCAAAACAATTAGTGTACCTAACTAAGTGCAAGATTTCCAAGAAATACTGAATTCACTTTTATTGTACAACTACTCCAGTTGACTTTCAAAGTTTTTATTTAGGATTACTCTGCTTTAATGCAGTATTCCTCAGAGGCACTAATGCAACACTAAACACGTTGAGGAGGTCAAGTAACATGATACATGGCTTTTCCTTCCCTCTGGGTGGGGTTCAAATCTTGCTAATGTCAGTAGTGAGCAAAAGCTGTTGACATCAGGCAGCTGAGCCATGTGAAACGAGCTATTACCCTCAGTCCAGTTTTTCCTGGACAGGTATTCCTACCTTCACAAGAACAACCAAGCCTACACTCTGGCTGCCAAGTCTCAGGAGTTGGAGGCAGCATGGATAAGGAGTAGCTTCCTCAATCCTGAAGAAAGACCCTAACTTTTAAGACAGCTCTGTTCAAGTGAAAGCTGCACCATACCACTGACAAAAAGGCAAGAAATTTAAATTAATTATAAGCACATCAAGTCAGCACCTCCTGCAACAGTATCTTGTCCTGAGCCTTGATCCCACAAACTTCTGAAGGCACCTGAATATACAGTTTATCATATTTGCAGTCAACAGACCAAAGTGTTGCTCCTCTACAGCATGACAAAATTCAGAGTAAAGATGAATTGTGTAATTTGCATCACGACATACATACCATCTTCAGGAGAGCACCAGAGTAAAATGAAAGTACTCCTCAAATCATAACTGCATTCTCTGGATTAATTTTACTTTTTTCATTAGCCCAACAAAACTGACAGTTTTGTCAATTTTAACTACAGTTAATTTGCTTCTGGAAAGTTACCATTACACACAAACCTGAATTTCATCTTTACACTTCTCATCGTATGACAGTGTAAGATATGCATAACAAAGCCAGAAGAGCAAGACGGTAAAAACATTAGGGGCTCCCAAGCCTTTTTTCCCCACATCCCAAAATCATGTTTTATTTTTGAGTCAAATCAGTTCAAGCACACTTCAGACAATTCAAAAAGCAAAGAAAAATTAGTGTGAGATTAAATCCTCGCCTATGGAAAAGCTCCACTTCTCCATATATTTGAGCATTTTAAGCACGAGAAGCAAAAAACAAAATCAAGCCCACAGCAACCCCCTGAAGAAGCAGCTCTCAGCCACAAGCAATCTGCACAAAGCTGCTGGAACTGTAATCCCCCCAAGCCCGTCCCACTGTTACGTAACAGTGCCAAGCCAGGATTTTTCACCAGCCAGCTCAGAGTTACTGTTCGTAGGAAACATCTCCTCTCACACACCAGCAATCGAGAGGATTTAAAAAAAAAAACAAAAAAAAACCCAAAAAAACATAATAAAATCAAACCAAAAAAATGCCACACAGGCAAGCAGGCAAGCAGAGGGAAAAATTTAATCCGGAGACTACATCCATGTTAAAGGCATTTCCTTTAAGTAAGGTTTTATATGATATTCTAACTTAGAAGAACTAGCTTGCTTTCTCAGGTTGCACTTTACCAGTGTTACAGTATCTGGTTATTCTCTCTAAAATAACAAGACTTCAACTACTTATAGAGGTGCTTACAATGCAACTTTTAATTTAATTATTCTGTGTTAATTTAACATTGCAAGCCCATTTCAGTTGTTCATCTCAAGAGGGTAAAAATCATGTCCTATATGACAGAAACAACCAGGTGATCTTTCCTTCGTTACCACCAGTTTCTTGACTTCCTTAATGTCCACAGGAAGGCAGTGTGAAGTGCCTAAGATGCAGCAAAGAATAATCCTATGAACAATCACTTGACTGTATACTACACTCCTTGGATGCTATTTTAAAACCTTAAAAGGATTTCAATATTTAATGGAGGCCTGAACCAGTTGAGCAGATCTTCACATCTACGCTGAAACACTGACATTATGAGACAAACAGTTAGCAGGGGCAATGGGCAGCACCTATGTTCCTTTTGTTCAAGACTTGAACTCAGTTTAACCAAGTTGATTTCTCTCTGAGCTGCATTATAAAAGTATTTAACTACACATACTGCTAAGTTTTCTTAGAAATAGTGGTTTTAGATCTTTGAGACATTTACACGTGGGAAAAACACAAAGAGCAATTGCTGACAAAACACATTTAGATGAGCTGAAAGCACTAAAGGTTTTGTAAATACTGAAATGATTAATGTTCATTACAAACATTGTCTTAAGCCAAAGGAAGCTGGCCACTGCAAAGATCAGGAGTTTGGTCATGTACCAGGACCACATAGATTAAGGAAATTAAAAAAAAAAAAAAAAAAAAGAGATACCCCATAATCTCCTAACAGGATGGCCATTTGTTGTTTCTACAGAAGACAAGTATCAGCTAAACACAGGCTTTAAGCCTACACTTGGGGTGATATAACAGACTAAAACTTAAATTGTAAATAGCGATTTTCTTAAAATTTTTGCAATTATGTTTCTTACAATAGCTGAATACCTACACTTTCCTTTGGAGGGGCAGAAAATGAAGTAAGAGGGGAAAAGGCATAAGATGGTAAATGTAAATATAAACACAAAACCACAAATAACACATCTTCCCAAATAGTATTTACACTGATTGTTTCATTCTGGCATACACTCATGTAAATACAGAAGTGTATGTATTTCAAGGCCATTTCCATTTCTAGCTTTCGCAGGATCTGGACACATCCATGCTGCACCTTGGATTTGTGCTGTCCACCGTAGCATACGGGTTATAACCTAACTGGGTGAAATACACTAGAGCTGGATACACTTGGCTGTGCGCCCAGTGCGGAAGGAAAGAAACAAACAAACAAAAAACACAAACCACTAAATACACGTGCACTTCCTACACACCGAGAAATGCACACGTGCAATTTACATCAGGCATCACCCCAGTAAATAAAACCTTGGTCTGTACTGCGGGGCACAACGTGCTGTCAACCCAAACTCTCATTTGTTTATACGGCCGAGGCTGGCAGCACAGGCGCCCCTCCGAAGCAGAGAAAAGCTCATGGAGCCCATCCGTGTTTGTGCCGAGCACCCTCACGGCCACCCGCACGCACACGCGGGAGCACGGACACGCTACGCCCGCCGGATAACTTCACATCCTAGCAGGCCGGGCCGTCAGCAAGAGACGGCGATGGAGGAGGAGGAGGAGAAGGAGGAGGAGGAAGCAGCCTTCGCCGCCTCCCACAACGCCCGCGGCCCGCTCCCCCTCGCCCGGCATCCCCGCCGCGGGAGCGGCCCTGCGGGAGCGGGGCACGGCGGAGCCGAGCGGCGCAACCGGTCCCCAGCAGCGGCGCTCGGTGCGGGAGCGCAGCCCCGGCTGCTGGCGCGGGGAGGCTTCCAGGCATCCTCGCTGCATGTGGGGAGCGGAACGGCAGTGACAAGCGGCGGCGCAGCCTGCGGGGGGGCTCCGGGGAGCGCGGTCCGGAGGAGTAGGAGGAATGGGGGATGCCCAGAGGAGCGGCCGGGCTGGGGGTGGGGGCCGAGCCCTGCCCTGTCTCCCCCAGGCACCGGGGCGGGGGAGGAAGCTGGGGCTCCCCCTCTCTCTCACGCCAGCCCTGTGCAGCGCCTTCAAGGCGGAGGGGGGGAGGCGGCGGGGGGAGGAAGGGGGGGAAATGCTGCAATGTAGCGCCGGGCAAGCAGGAGAGGGAAGCCGCAAACCCTCCACCGGGGCCCGGCGCAAGCCCCCGGGCCGAGCCCACCCCTCCCAGCTGCCGCGCCGCCGGCAGCCCCGCGGAACCTGCCCGGGGCAGGCGGGGAAGGGGGGGACGGACGCGACCCCTGCGGGGCCCGGCGGGAGGACCCGGCCGAAAGGGCGGCGGGGGCGCAGCACCCACCTTTCACCACCCTGTCCGTCGTCGACAACTTGGGATCGACGGCCTTATGCTCCGACATGTCCGGCGGCCGGGGAGGCGGCGAGGCTCTCCCCCCTCGGGCAGGGCAGGCGCGGGCTGAGGCGGCGGCGGCCGCTGCGGTCACGGCTCCGGCTCCTCCGCTGCGGCCGAAGTTGCCGCGTCCCGCCGCCGCTCGCTGGCTCGGCTGGGCTCTGCCGCGCGGTGCCTTCCTCCTTCGTCTTCCCCCACCCCCGTCCTCCTCTTCCTCCTCCAGTTAATTATTGCTGGCTTTCAATCACGCCTCCGGGCTGTGCAGGACGGCTCGCTCTTCCCCCCCCCGCCAAAGACCCCGGCGACAACACCCGCGGCGGGCGGCTGTCAGGCAGCGCCGGCAGGAAAAGCCGCGAGTGGACGCGGGCAGCAGGAACAGCCAGGTTGCACACGCAGCGGCCAGCCCTGCGCTTCCTTCCTCCGCGGCGCGCCGCTCCGGCTCCTCCCGCCGCCGCCGCCGCCACCACCACGGCCGCCGCCGCCCGGGATCGGGATCCGGATCCGGATCCGTGTCTTCCCCGCCGCCCCCCGCAGGGTCTTTCCGCGCCTCGCACCGACACCGGCCGCGGCCCCGCGCGCCGCTGCACACGCTCCGCCGCGCAGCCCCCGCGCGCCGCCCGGCCCCGCCCGCCCGGCTCCCGCTCCCGGGCGCCGCCATTGGCCCGCGCCGCGCTGCCACTCACTGCCGGCGCCCCGCCCCGCCCCGCGCGCGCCGCGCCGCGCCGCCCAGGTGCGCCCGCCCGCCCGCCGGGGCCGCGCATCCCCCGCCGAGCGCCCGCACGGCCCGGTCCGGCACGGCACGGTCCGGTCCGGCACGGCACAGCCTGCGTGTGGCCGCGGGAAGGAGCCTACTACCTGCCGCTCACGGGGGCGGCGGCTGCGCGCCGGGAACCGCGCCCGGTTGGCCGCGCCTGCGTGCCCCGCCAGCCCGCGCGGGTGCGGAGCGCTCCAAGCGCCTGCCCCGCGGGGTGTCCGCACCGAGGTGCCGCGTCCCCGAGAGGTGACACGCAGGTACCGGCACGCCGGCGCTGGCCTCCGCGAAAGGAAATCTTATTAAATAGCATCCTTGAGCCGGGGGGCTGCTGAGCCATCCCCTCGGATAAAGGAAAAATACATCCATCGCCCCTAGCTGTGTATCTTGCCCAGCGCATCGGGCACACGCCAGCTCGGGGCATGGGCTGGCGCAGCCTGCGGAGCTCGGCCTCGATGCTGGGACACCACTGTCCCCTCAAATGGGCCTGCGAGGACAAGCGGAATGGCCAAACATGGGTGAGAAGTGTTCGCCGCCCCCAGCTGGAAGAAATACAACAACTCTTGCTTCATGTTTCCTAGAGGATTGGAAAGTACTTTACTGTGAAGGTGTCCTCCACCATTCCAGACAACATAAATATTGTTATGGGCTTGTTTATACATGTTGTTCAGGAGGAGCTATTCCTGACTAATTTCATGACTAATTTCCAGAGTAAGGCTGGGCTGTTCCGGTTTAGTTTAACACCGTGAGTTTTAATTAAGGAGGAAAATAGGGCATACCTGTTCTGGAGAGAGATGTTTACAGAATTGTTTTTGAATAATTTCTGTGTAGATGTGCCAAGAATCAACAAACACCTAACCTGACTTCTCACTTCCCTCTGGGGTGGTGTATAAGTTGCTTGCTTAGCAGATACTATAGCTTTAGAAAGCCACCAAGAATATAAGATGGCAGTTGTGACACATACTCCCTGCTTTGATTTGCCTGACATTTTTAGGGGACGTTTTGTTGGCTGTCCTTGTGGTATTTTCTCTGAGCATGAGAAGACATTGTATGTGACTGACATTTAGTAGAACAGCATGAGTTCTCAGCTTGTTCCAATAACTGTGGTGAGCTCCATGTGCTGTGACCATCCTCTTGTCCCAGGAGCACAGACTAGCTGGTAATAAAGCTGCCATCTGAGATTCCTATTGCAGCGGTAACATGAGAATGTGAAACAGAGCTAGGGCTCAACCGAGGGTGTCATATATATGCCCAGAAAAATCCTGAAGCCCATGACAAGTAAGCAGACATCTCCCCATATGGTAGGCATAATTCATGAAGCATGAAGGGCACAGAAGAATCTGGACAGAAAAACCCCTACATCTTCATCCCCACTGCTGGGAAACACTGCCCAGCGGCACTTGGTGCTCGGACACGGAACGAGAGGCAGCATGTGAGGAATGCAGCATGGCCAGTAGTGCCTACATGTTGTGGGCCCCAGCTTCATGAGGTGTGGAGGACCAGTTTGGATCCGTTCCTCTGGGATTGCATGAGTCATCTGGATTTGTCCTCATAGCCTGGAATAACAGAAGCTTTGGAACTCTCGAGTTTACATTTGCTCCCCCATTAATCACAGGACAAGACTTCAGTGCTGCTTTTTTAACAAGAAAGTATCATTGTTGCTGCTGCTTAAATAAGAACATCCAGCATGTTTGTATTAATTCTGAAGCCTATATAGGAGTTCTTCCTTTTTAACAGTTTTCCTTTCCTTCTGGTTTTCACTTATAATATCCCATCCAGGCTATGTAAAGCTCTTTCATTTTATCTCGTGGAGGGTCTTGAAAATTCATCTGTTGAATGTGTTCAGTCTTCCTTGCCAAGGTGGAATCCCCATTTCAGGTCATCTCTTCTTAGGAGCATTCAGATGAGCTTTCCTAAGACAAAGGTCAGTACCACAGCCGAATACCACGAATCATGCCACTTCTGCAAGGAATGATACAGCCAAGATTCAGATCACAGGTGTAAGACCTCATAACTACTCTGTCTTCTTGTGGTGAAATCTTCACCCCATAACTTGTTTCCGTAGCAAAAGGAAATCCTTATCCTTGCTGTGATGGAGGGAAAGGAAGAGAGAGAAATGGCCAAACATTTTCTTTGTTCTCTGATAATAGTAACAAACTAGAGATACTCTGTTTCAGATTTGTGTTAGTACTAAAGGTTGTATAGGCATTCCTTATGACTTAAATCTGTCCTTCAAATCCATCCATACAGGTAGTCCTTCAGGTTTTCCTCACACTCCTTGGTCACAGAAGAATTTGTTTTTCATGGGATATGAGTCCTATTAGATTCCTTTTTCTCATTTAACAGCAGGAGGAGAATACGAAGATCACATCTTGGAGTGAAAAGAACACAGTCAGTGGATTCTGAGAAAATTCTAACACATTTGACCTCTTGCATCACTAATCCCTAGTAGCATTGTTAGTCATTTCATCCCCTAGTAGAATAAAAGCCCAGCATGATAGATTGGAAGCTCTGGTCTTCCAAAGAGCAGTCACTCCTAATTACTGATTTTTGAGGACAAGCTCTGGGGGAGATCTGGGGGAGAGATTTTCTCCAAGTCTGGAGTAAGTTAGTACCCACCTCTTTGCCTCAGATGAACAATTCTGTTCCATTTTAGCAGAGACATGGCAATTCTTTTAAGCAGCTCTGGAAAGTAGCAGCATCCAGCTGAAGAGGAAGGAGGAATAAATGCCCATACAAAGAGAAGTCAGTAATTCAAACTGGACTTTCATAAAGACACACAGACTGAGGGACTTCAAACTGTATCATAGATCCTATGAAAAATTAGCAGTCAAGTTGTCTTGACTCTATTTCAGCAGCAAGGTGAGGATTATTTTATAGACATGTAGCAATACTTTTGCCCACTGACTCAACCAATTAAAATATTGTCTTAAAGTATTGATTGCGAGAAATAGTATTTAAAATTTTAATAATTATTAGAGAAAGACTGTTCTACCTACAGGAGTCTGTCCTTCCTGCATTATTATTAGCCTCTGGAAGTTCTGGCTCCACATGTAATAAATGTAAGTTTGGCAATATCTTGGAAGTAAAGGGGAATTAGCAAGGGCCCTTAAATACTGTGATGGCTGGATGGAAAATATGTGCAACAAGGTTAGTCTGGATATTGGTGCTGCCTTAAATAATGATTTTCCTGATTTTTCTTTCAAGAGAGATGTGTAATTGCTTTGATTTACTTCCCTTCAATATAAAAATTACTGGGAATTCCCAACATCTTTGTATCTATGTCTATTGCTTAGGCCATAGCCTCTATAGCATCATTGTCTACAAGATTAAAACCACTACATACCAGTCTATGCTGATAGTGAGTCTTGAGGAGATGCTCCATAGTGAACCCAACGTTCTGTTACAGCTCACAGTCACAATAGTGACAACAAGCACCTAAAACTTTCAAAAGAACTAGATCCATCTACATTTAACATAAAATAAATAATTTATTAAATAAATTATTAAAATAATTTATAAAATAAATTTCATACCAAATGTTGTATACTAGCCTTGGATAGGCAATATAATTTATCAACACTCCACATGTCGTTTGGTTCCATCATATCCTCAGGAGAGGAAATGCACCCCCATGTAGAGAGCCTACACAAAGGACCACACAGCAATTTAGATCACCATCAAGGGGCACTGTCTGAGGACTTTTTTGGCAATAGTTTTTCTCCTCTTGTTCTACCTCAGTACAAAAGAGGGAGATAGATAGATAGATAGATAGATAGATAGATAGATAGATAGATAGATAGATAGATAGATAGATAAAGGGCCTGTAGCAAGTAAATTCTTTGCATCATTGAAATGCTTTCTGGTTATGTTGGCAAGGAGATGGAAAGTTCAGATGGCAAAACACAGACACATAACCCATCACTAAATGTATCCTCTCCTTTCTTCACTCATGGTCTTCATGGATCCCCTGTGGGCACTTAACCTGTTGATCATCAGCCTCTCTGGAGCTTTGCATGTCTTTCCCAGCATTCATCTGTTGGGCTTTTGGCTTGGCTAATTATGCAGGTTCTGGATTTTGTCCTGAAGTTTTTAGAAGAATTTGTACACACTGTTAATGACACTGCGCCTTGTTGAGAAAGCAAAGCTAAATAGACAGTTCTATAGAGAGTCATGGAAGGGGTGATACCAAAATGAATTGTGTTGCAATAAAAGGCTAGCAATGGCATCTGGAATACAGAAGAGAAAAAGGTTAGCTGCAAATTCCAAGATGCTGAATCAGCATGGAAAACAGTAACAACTGGTGCCATGAACAGTTATACAGAGTTTGAGTGACATTTGAAAAGTCAACAAATAGTGAAAGAGAAGAACACAAGTAAGAGAAAATAACCTTGAGGCCTGGAAATTGTTTACCCCATGCCAAAACTGGCCTGCTTACAACAGGTTTCAATATAAAAGAAGCATAACTGTGGTCATTTAAGGCTGAAAATTAATATTTGCATTCAGATTAAGCCTCTGGTGCAAAACTGATCCACATGTCATGCCTGTAATCCCTCACAGCATGCAGACACAAGAGAAATGCAAAGGACTTCCATATCTGTCCTCATTCCAATACTGCTGAGAAGCAGCCTAACACAAGTTTCCTCCACTGCATTTTCAGATTTCCTAAGAGGCACCTACTTTCATCAGATGACTCCACTAAGCCCAAAGGTGAAGACCAGATAAGAATTGAGTTTGGAAAGGAGTAAAGCCAGCATAAGAATAAATCAAAACACCAGAGATGGAAAGAATAATCTCAAACTGGAAAGCATAGACAGAGCGTCACAGAGCCAGGTGTTTGAAAACCAGAGTCCCTGTTCGAAGTCAAGTCAGGACTGGGACAAGGTGAGGTACAGGAGCATAACACAAAGGAAGCAGGAACCAGGAATCAAGACTAAGCAAACAAGAATGAAAGGCAAAAGAGTCAGAAGCAAACTACAGCCAAATGGCACTGCAGGCTGCCAAGAACAACTGGTGGAGTTGCTGGACACATCTGCTATTAGAGGAAATTAGCCAAGCTTTAGCTCCTGCACAGCTGGGCCACAGTCCCAGTTGCCCTATTGCATCCAGCTGCAGGGCCAGTAGCCCAGGCAAAGCCCAACAGTGTGGTTAAACATTCATTGACTTAAAACTTGATCTGCAGGAGTAGCTTGTCCCTGTAAATTTACTGGTGCAAGCAGCAAGTTTTACTCAATTTATGTATCCAGCAGAACACTGCACTGATTTGCCTAAATGTGTTTAAAATTATTGCTTTAATTACGCACTGCAAGTTTGTGCAGTGAAAATGTGTTACTGTAGAAAAAAAACCAAAAAATCTGCGTCTGAAGGCAGGAGAGAGTGCCAAGGTTCCCAGAAGTGGAAAGACATCCCCTCATCTCCCCCTACTGGTGCGCCCGTCCCGGAGCCTCTGCCTCTGCCAATACGTTGCGAAACTGAAAGAAAGGACCCTTGGGAGCAGCTTCCAGCATCGAACAGTTCTCAAGATGTTGGCAACAGCTTAAAAACACAGTCCTGCTATCAAGAATTAGTCATTTGCTCCCAGGGAGTTCATCCTGCAGGCTTTGGTTGTTTAATTAGACATTGCTTTTAATGGGAGTCTACAGAATACAGATTTTGCAAGGGGCTTTAGGATGTTATCCCAGTGAATATTAAAATCTTCCAGAAAATATAAATTAAGAAAGGAGTAGAAGGAAAGCTCACTGCATTTTAAAGATGTTCTTGCATGAAAAAAAATCATGACAGACCAATGCCTGTTGAGAGAAATGAACAATATTTGAAGGAAATGGGAAGAGCAAAATGACGAGATACATATTAATTTTGTATTATAAGTATCTATATATAGCTGATTTACCTCTGTTGTGTTATTGAAAACTACTAGTGACAGAAGCAGCTGAACAGATCCTGAAGTAAGACATGATACCCAGGGTGTTTAACACCCAGGATGCTTTTCTGCCTCCTTTTTCAGGAGCAATGCTGATGACAGAGACACAAGAACAAAGAGGAATGTGTGTAATTACTTTTGCAAGAGTAAGCTTTATTTGCTTTCATAGAGATGCCATGATTTATTATTTAGTTTTGCTGCCTTTATGGCCTGAAAACAGTATAGCTAAATCTCTGCCACTTTAAAGTAACATGCATGGAACACATCCTGGAGTAAATTATTTATTCAAGTGCCAGTGCCAGCTGAAGGCTCGGTGGAAGCGCACCATAACTGGTGCTAAGAGTGAGATAATTAATCACAATAAGTTGATACTAAAGTAACAAACACTGAAAACTTTGATTTAGTTGCCAAAACTCTCAGAATATAAAGTGTCTTGTGATATGTTATTTAAAGAAGCATAGTGAATATGAAAAGGAACAATGGACTATAGAGTGTTTTCCAAACTGACCTCCTGTGCTGTCTTTTCTGAGGAACTTCAGAATGGATAAAAAAGGACAGAACAATCTTATCTCTGAATGTATGTTTGTAAAATTCTCAAATATTTTCAAAGCAAAATACTGAAAACTAGAGATTACCATACAGTTTAAGAAGCTCTAATTAATATAACTACAGTATTGAATTAGATGTAAATAACTTCGTTTGGTTTAGTGGTAGCACTACAAAATATAAAAATCTTAATTTAATTTTCAGACTGACCATAATTTACACACTGGAAATCCAGATTCTCACTATCCCCGAGGCTTTAAACTGCTGTACAATGCAAAGCTGCTTTTGATGGTTACAAGTTACACTTACGCTCACTTAAAATATGTTTTATGTTCCCAGGGTGATGCAGAGCAGCCCTAAATTAAGGGAAACTGGGTTTCTAATTGACTACAAACATTATTGACCAGGGATGAAAGTTCAGTGCTGCTGTCTTAACCAAGTGCAGCAAAGGAAAAGAAACTCTGTCACTGTGGCAGTGCCCTACTAGTCCCACGAGGCTTTCCTGCACGGCAGCTTGCAACACTAGCTATTAATCTCATGGAAAAACCCCAGAAATATTGACAACCAATATCTCCCCTTCTCCCCCCTGCACCTCTGTTTCTGAAAAAACATCAGCCTAAGGCATGCCACAGAACATCCTTTCAATCATATTTTAATCAAATTGCTTTTCATCAGCTCCTCAAATTTTATGTAAGAAGCACATGAGCCCCTTTAATCTTTCCTCCTCCTCCCTCACTTCTTAAAAGAAAGTTTCAGTGCTCTGTGCTTACTCAAAAAATGGCATTCAGCACAGCAAGAGATGCATAAATCTTCTGAATTGCTTAAAAAGTGGTACCCAGAGGCTGTTTTGGCTCTAGATGATGACAATTGAATGCACAGGACTGGAGAACACCATTTAAAAATACTCAGATAATAAATTTTCCTTTAAAAGTATCTGTAGCAGCAGAGACGTGATGTTTTAGACATGATATGTTACTGATGTGTTAGAAACAACAGGAAGCGCCTGGGAATGATAAGGAATTAAGGCTTCACCCCTTAAAAAGGTGGCAGGATCAATAGCTCAGCTGAAGTGCATCTACACCAGTGTATGTGGCATAGGCAAGCAAAAGGAGGAGCTGGAAACCAAGGTGCAGCAGGAAAATTATGACCCAACTTGCCATCATGGCAACAGTGTGGGTTGGTTCACACAGCTGGAATGTTGTAATGGATAGTGCAGTAGGTGTAGGGATAGGCAAGAAGGAGAGGTGGTGGGGTAGCCATGTATGTGAGACAGTGGTTGGATGGTCTAGAGCTTAATGATGGTGGGAGTGTTGATGTGCTGGAGGTAGAAAGCCTCTGCAGAGGGATCTGGACAGGCTGGATCAATGGCTGAGGCCAGTTCAATGAGGGTCAACAAGGTGAAGAGCTGGGGCTGTCAAACATGGGAACAAGCTGCCCAGAGAAGTGGTGGATTTTCCATCCCTGGAGGAATTCAGAAGGCTTGTAAATGGGGCATTAGGGATTAGTGGTTTAGTGATGGACTTGGTGGTTCTGGGTTACCAGCTGGATTTGATGACCTTAAAGGTCATTTACAACCTAAAGGATTCTGTAATTCTTATTGGTACAGAACACATCCATTCTGTAAATAGATGTGCTCTATAGGATGGGACAATTTCATCATCTTGACTTTAACAGTTTGTGAAAACAATTTAAACTTAAGGCAAGGAGCAGACATTAACACTATTCAAAGCTATTAGGATGTTTCTTATTGAGTGGAAGCAAACACTTTTCAGTTACTTTTGCTATCTTAGCTTTGCCAATAAACCCAGCACTTGCGTTCGTTCCTTTATATGACACTGCTTTCTGCCTAAGAAGGAAATATTTCTCTAACTCTCCTGGAGTTCACAGTTATCCCAAGAGTAATGACTTCTTGCTGGTTGTCTTCCAAAGGATGTTGTCAGCCCCTCAGTAGTTCATTTCGGGTGAAAATAACTCTTGTGCCAAGGCCAGGCCAAGATCATATACCAAATAAGTCCCATTAAAATCTTCAGATAAGGCATAAATGACATTTAAGTACTACAGTGCTGACCTTCTGCTCAGTAGTGAATTAGTCGAATGTCTGCAAAAATGGGTTTGCTCTGAGTTAAAAAATTGACAAGTGCTTATCCTGACCTCAGAGTGGGATTGGTGAGACTTGCAAAATTGAGTAGCCCAGGACATGCATGCTCTGCCAGATTCTCAGAAGTTTTCCACTTAAATATATCAGCTGAGAGAGGGCTGATGACAACTGTACCAGTGAAGGATGTGGATGCTGTTACAATACATTGGTCCCTGGATACTTAGTGGCTGGGAGCAGCCCTGGCACCACCACTCCTGCCAAACACAAAAGTCACAGAGAGTGCTAGAACCATGTGCTTATGCCATGTTCCCCCCAGCTGGAAAAGAGTGTCATGTCATTTAATCTCTGAATCTACCTATTTTAGTCATGGAGCTTACAGGAAGAGAAAGGGAAGGGAGATGAGACAGAGAAAAGTGATTGCTGCTATGCAGATATACAATTAAATGAGGTCTAGCAGATGGCAGATGACCTGAACTCTGTCTCTTCACTAAAATGTTTTCCTTTTGCCTCCTTCCTGTCCCGACTTAGCTTGAGCTGTCACTTTCTATTCTTGCTCCAATTTTTTTTCAGTCATTGGGTCAGCTGGGTAAAAAAAGTGTTGTTCACTGGGAAGAAGGAAGACAAATGGATGCTTCCAACACCATATAATTAGAGTGCAAAGCATAGCCACAGATAAAATATAGGTGCATGTAAAATATGAGAACCAGACCTTCTGCCTTACTAATGCAATTATTCATATGCATGGCAACACAAATATGCTGTGGAAGGAAATCTGTGTCAGTGATAATGTTTGTTCAGATATTAATTTGCATATTCATGGGCTCAGATGGAGAACATGCAGTGGGGAATGATTGGTTCACCTCCTTCCATTTCTGTGTCCTCAAAATTCTCCTCTTTTTTTTTTCCCCTTCTTTTCCCTCTTTTTAGTTTGGATTTTTTTATTCCCCCTCCTTCTTCATTCTGGAAGTACCTGGAACAGTATTTCAGAAAAGTTTTATAGCAGTATTCTTCCCTTTAAGAATGTAGATTGCACCTGGCAGTAACCATACACATTCTTCTAGAAGAGCCTCTGCATTAAAGCTGCTGTTCCTGCCTTCCCTTCCCTCCTCCCTCTTCTTCTCTTCCCCCATCTTCTTAGCTTTGTTGTAGCCCACGGTGGGCAGTGATAGGGAAGGATGATTAAGACACTGCTGTGACATTTTCCAGTGATTCTTTCCCAGGAAGGAATTCCCATTTCACAGACTCCCAACATATACCCTCATAGTGTCCAGAAGTGCTTTCCAAAGTATTCTGGTGATTCTTAATTTTAAACTCCATTATTTTAAGTGGTCGCAAATTTCTCCCAATCAGAGTGTGTATTTTAAATGTCATCAAGCTTTCTCTGGTCACTGTCTTTGAACTATCTACCAACATAAATTAGGGTAAACTCTGACTATGTCACTCACAGAGATGAGCTTAGTAAATCTGGGTTTTTCCTATTTAAAAAAATTGCTAATACTGCTCTAAATATACAATCACTGCCAACAGTAACACACATAGCAGCCAGCTTCCATCTGCATTGAGATTTCCCAGACAAGCTGTATAATATCACTCCAGAAACTACTAAGCCTTGGCAATAATCAGAAGATTGGTGGTGGTGAGACAATCCAGAAACAATGGATAAAGTTAATCAGGGAGGCCAATGAAATAAATACTAGCACAAAACTGAGGAAGAAGAAACTGCTAGGAGCAGAAGAAACATACTAGGAGCAGACACTGGCCTTTCACCTCGATGTTCTTCATATTCTGCATACCATTCATATATAATATTCCCATTCTAGCATTCTAGGAAGAGCATATAGGAAAACTTGTATGAAGTAATGCTAAAAACATAACATTAAATTTCTCCTAAGATTATGCTGATTTTCCAAATGGAGAAAGGAGAAGAAAGAATACTAATACCCTTCTGTCCATCCTACCTGCCAATTGCAGAGAATAATTTCCTTTCCTTGTGCAGACAAGCTATATAAGAAATAAACAACAACAAGTTTCACATTTCACATTCAAAGATGCAGATCTTGGAAGCTGAACTCAGCAAAATTCACTCTGGAAACAAGACACACATTTTTAACACCATGAGTAATTAACCAGTGGGATTTCTTGCCCTGGAATATGCTGGGACACTTGGAGCTTTTAAATCACGTCAGGGTGTCTATAAAAAGATGCTCTCTGCTTCAGTTGCAAGATACTGAACTCAGTGTAGAAATTGGCCCTGCTATGAAGAAGGTTGGACTAGATGGTCCCAAGGGCTTTGGTGATTAGGAAATACACTCAGGAACACATCCAAGTGTACCCAATTTGCACAAATACTGGTAATGCATACAATTTATGAATTCACTTTTGCTGGGAACGTCAAGCATTCAAATTTAGAGTTAGCTGTCTGTGGTTGCACTAGTCATACTGTAGGACAGAAGGTATGCAAGAGGAAGAAAGTGTGGCTTCAAGTGCAACCAAACCAAAATTCCAATTAAATGTGAATCCTGCATTTGCACATTTTTGTTTATGCATTCATTTTTTAAAATCACTTCTTTTTAATAGCCTGGAAATGAAGAACTATATTCCAGTAAAAATAATACAGTGACCAGCTACAGCTAGAGAATGAAAGGGTATTAGCTCAGAAAAGCACTGCTTAACCCTGTATTCACCAACACCAAGCTGTTGAGACTCCCAAGCACCACAGTCTGCATTTCTTCTGAGACATCTATGTGTCTTCATAGTTTAATTTGTATCATCCACAGTAAGCACAATTACAGTTCCACCAGTCTTAGCGCCCTGCAAAGCAAAATCCTTGTCCCAGAGTGTAAAGAGAAAAACTCCACTTTACTCTCATCAGCCATTGCCAGTAAGAAATTTCAGACCCCACTGATGGAGCTTTCCCTTGGAGCACTGGTCATCAAGACCAGGCAGCAGGAATGCAGTGAAGCAGTTTTCACAGCTCATGCCTTGTTGGTTTGCATAAAAGTTTGGCTTTTATCCAAAGAGCTAGAATCCATGGCAGCTTCTCAATCCTAGGAATCATATATTTGAATGCTGAATGCCCTGCTGCCTCCAATTAATTCAGAAAGTTCTTTATGGCATTTTATGCCAGCAAATTTATCAATTCAGCCTGCTGACTATGTGAGTCTTTTTTTCTAAATACTCTGCACTGAATATCTGTAGGCAAGTAAAAGATGCCATTCATGAAAGCACAGGACTTTTCCTGAGAATTTCAGTGGCAAAGTCTCTTTCTTGGCTGCTTCGTGGCACTGACACTTAGGACATCTTTCTAGAGGTACTATAGAAGTTATTGGTCATAGTCCATCATGAATTTGCTTAACTTTATCCAGCTATTCATTTGAATATTGTCATTCATTTGTCAGATGAATTTTGCCAATCAGACTATCTAGATGGAATATTTTAGTCAGAACGTTGCCCTAAATTGCACCTTGTTTACAATTTTATCAGGAGAAAAAAAAGGAAGGAAACATTCAAGCCATGAAAGCCAGTGGTTTTACCTTACTCCTCAATTAGTCCATTTATTTCAGTGAAGCTCCACAATCTTCCACAAGAGCTAAATATGTCTCCCAGTATATTTTTACTGCCAGGAATAGTCCTTGTGAAATTCAGAGTGCTCTGGGCTGCCACTGAAGGAAGGTACCATGGTGATCCATGAGAAACCAGACCTCTTAGGTGAGATGTCAGACTGAGGTCCCCAGAATTGCATTTCCAGACAGTAAGACTAAACTGAACTAGCTGGGGATACCACAGTCCTCCTGTAGCTGTGAGATAGTTGTTCATCATTTTGCAATACAAACTCTGCTCTAGTGTTTCTACATTTTTGATTTTGAGAATTGAGAAGCCTGGAGCTCAGTGCTTTTTCAAAACGTAATACATGCCAGATGCGTATTTGTCCACCGCATGGTTATGTAAGAGCAGCTCAGCAAGTCTCTTTGCTTCTCCCTTCCCATGGCACAGCAGACATGATTTAAACCCCAGCCTGCAATGTTTGCTGCGTGCTGACATCTTTCCACTTGACAGGTTTGAGATGTCACAGGCCACAGGACCACAGATAGGCAGCTAGCCATCAGTGCTGCAAGATTTCCTAGTCTATAGCTAGATATTAAATTGCTATAACAAAACCAGACTCCAAACCAACTTTCCTTAAAGCATAACTCCTGCATCCTGAAAACTGCAGGGTAGGATTTGGTCAGAACTGATCCCCCCACCAAAAAATTCAGCAGAATTTTAAGAATCTCAAGAATTTTAAGAATTATTATACTGTCAATAAACAAAAAAGAAGAAGACACACAGATCCTTTGATTTTACTGATTTCTTTTCTTTTGCTCTCTTGTCCCCCATTTATATGAGTTTTGAAAACTAGATGATCAAAACAATATGTATTGTAGCAGTACAGGAAAAAGAAAGCCCTTCACTCTCAGTTGTTCAGGCCCACACACTACTGCTGAGGTACCATTTTGATGTCCTGTTCTGGCAGCTGTGTAATTATATCTCAAGTAGCATAATTAGATTCACTGTGCACACACTCACTGAAAGAGAGATGAACAACTGCAGTGGCTTTCAAGATAAGATTTTTATATTGATGCTCTTTCTGCTGCTATATGAAAATTCTTGTAGTGAAGTCAGTGAATCACAGTAATATGTAAGTGTTGACAGCTATTTATGTTAGGTCCTTTTGAATTTGTAAACAGAATATGACAGAACTAAAGCAAACACCAAGAGGTTATTTTGCACTCTGCTGAACTACACAAAGCGATATAAAGACATTTCAGAGAAGATTTACAGAGCTGGAGAAAAAGGCTGCACTGTAGGATGAAAATTCAAGGTTGTCTTGGAGGAAAAGCCTTCACCTGGGAAAGTTCATCCTTGTAACATCATGCTGGTTCACATGAGCTTTCCATTTGTCTAAAGCATTTGTACGATTCCCAAAGCAGGCGCGCTCAGCGTGTGCACGTGGGCAGAGGGTGCAGTGCCAAGGCACAGCTCTGTATGAGCCGCACACGCTGCTCAGCACCCAGCGCACACACACACACGCCAGCCCAAAGGTGTGCAAGGTCTGCCACAGCCACAGAAAGGATGTAGCCCACAGAGCGTTTCAGCAGCCAGCCACATCCTCCTCCATCGTTTCTTTTTTAGATTTATGGGAGTCCCCAGGATCCACATGGAGCAACACTCATTCATTCTTCATACTGCTCTTTCCCTTAACCTCCCACTCTCATCCCACTAGAAATCACCAAAGAGAGAAAAATACAGCAGGACCTGGGTATAAGAATGTGAAAAGCTTGCTTGCTGAAGCTATAGACAAAATAGATTTAGAGTTAAAATTCACAAGAAATCTCTGCTCTGCGCCCCAGATCCAGTTTTCAAAGAATTTACTGTAAGGTATGCAAGATTTGGGGTGTTTGTTTACTTGTTATTTGTTTCTCTTGCCTTACCTTGCCACATTTCTATCTCTGAACGCATGTCAAGGCAAAGGAACAGAGTACTTTCACTCAATCAAAGCCAATTCCCATTTTGATAGTGCAAAGACCTAAAGTGTGGCTCAGGCTGACCCAAGGTATGCTCAGACTAATCTTGTGAGGTCATTAAGCAATAGAGATGATGGGCATAAACAGATTAACATGAGAACTAACCAGTCTGGCAGGCAGCACAGATGTCTTCACTGCCTCAGCTCTCTATGTAATTGCACCATGTGCCTTTCCGTTTCCAAGAGCTTTTGCTCACTTGATTCTTAAAATAAAATAATATGGAACCAGTAGGAAGGGGCAGTGATCACATAAGTTCTAACAGGTGAAAAAATACATTGTTTTTGTTACACATTTATGCGGTATTCTGATTTACTTAGGGCAGTATAAATCATGAGTAATTCAGCCACTCAGCCAGCATTGAGTTCTCAAAAGTGAGATACTTTGTGGTTTCTCACCTCAGAGGGGGTCACAGTATTTTGTGTGAATATCTCCTGTCACTTCTGCCCTCCCCCCAAGAAGGCACATTTCCTGCTAGCTATAGAAGAATGCTTTAAAGTGCAAGTGCTCTGGGTTAAGAACTTCCAAATGTATTACTGCTTAAAGCATTATAATTTTCAAGCCAATTTCATGATTTTGAGCACTCAGGGTTGGCAACAGTAAGCAAGTCAAAATAAATGAGGTGTAAATGCTAAGTAAGGACAAAGAAATATACACTGCATGAACAGCATCATATATGAATCTCTTGTCCACAATTCTATTGGCTGACCTCTAGATAATATCTGGAATGCCACTTACTGAATGTTGCTTCAGTAACCACTGTCTTGCTGCCAAAACCAATATTCCTGATTTTGGTAACACGGCCTGTTATGATACATGTTATTTAGAGGTGAACTGATCATAAAGAACCTGATGAAAACTGGAAATATTGAGAGAACAGACAATATTTTCAGGAAAGAATTATAAGACATGGAAAATTTTACTTATTTGGGCAGCTGAGCACAGCAGATGGCAAGATCTTCAGGGAAATAAACACAAAGTTTGGAAAAGCAAGAATGTGTTCTAGCAGTTGCCAGTGATCTCATGCAGCAGGAAAGTCAGTCAAAAATTAAATAGACACTCAGTAGCACCAGTGTTTTGTCAACATTTAGTAAAAAATGGGGACTTGGCAGCCAGAAAGGGTAGGACAGAGGAGGCTGACTGGCTTTGAGGGCCAGTGTTTGCAAAAATAATTGTCAGGATCAGATGGTATTATAAATTTACCGATCAGGAGGTTTCAATGGAGATTCACCACTGTAAATCACAGTGTGTCCAGCTATGAAACTAAATTAATCATAGAACTGTTAAGGTTGGAAAATACATCCAAAATCATGGACTCCAACCTCTGACCAATGCTGCCATCCCAACTAAACCATGGAATAAGTTCTATGCCCAATTATCTCTTCAACACCTCCAGGGATGGTGACTCCACCGCTTCCCCAGACAGCCTGTTCCGATGCCTGAGCCCCCTTTCAGTGAAAAAATTATTCCTTGTATATGCTTGTTGCAGCTGAGATGAATGAAGTGCTCTTCATGGTAAAATTAACTCAGTTGCTTTTTTTTTTTAATTAGAATTTACACATGCAGTAGCAATTCTGCACTAATGAGGTGGGTAAATTCCTTCTTGTCTACTGATGTCAGAGATTTTTCCTGAAAGGGGAAAGGATTCCATGCAGCATTTGAAAAGAGCTGAGTCATGCAAAATTATTCATGATACATGCACACATATGCATATCTTAGGCTTAGATCTAAGTACAACAGGACCATGCTTTAGCAGGAGTTGTGGACAGTTTGTGGTATTTTTGTAATTTACATCAACTTTCAGTCCTGTGTTAGGTATCCCAGAAATGTAACATTGCAGAAAATAATCCCTTTATTTTTGACCATTTTTTATTCATTGTATGTTCCAGCAGTTTAGAAAATTTCACTAGAGTCTTAGACTTCCAAGTACTTCAAAAAATTAAGGCATGCCATCTACTCCAAAGCTTTGAGCCATTTGAGTAATAAAGACATATTGTTGTTTGTCTAATCTAGAATTTTGCTACTAATACAGACAAAAAAATTATACAATGGTAAATTTCTGAGACATATCTCCAGAAAAAAATTCCTCCAAAAATTTAGTAATTTGAAATTTATTGGTTCTCTGAAACTTCAGTTGATTATGTACTTCCTGTGCTTTTAATCTTATATCTCTGAATATATTTGGTTTTGAAGTATTTTTAAATATTCTGTTTTGTTCTTTTTGTTCTCAGATAAAGAGACTGACCCTGAATGTAGCTTCCACTGTTGAGACCAATCATCTAAATACTTGCATGTAAAGAGCAATCTTTCCATCAGCTCTGCATTTACAATTGTTCAGTTGCAATGAACCTTGATCGTCTCCAGGCCAAATGCCTTATCTGAATGCAATTAACATTTCTTTGTGTTTTTTTTTTTAATTTTTTTCTCAGTAAAAGAGCATTTCTTAGCCTCTCCCCAAGTTCTGTATAGTATGCAGAATGTTTTCCAGAAAAAGCTTCTCTACCCACTTCTTACTCGGCAGATTCAAATCTCCTTCAGAAGTTATTTGTAATAATCCAATCAACCACCTGCCTTGGCTCACTGATGTCTATTACCAGACATATAAGAACTCCCAAACCTGTGAAAGGTTTATTCCTCAGCCAGTGTGTCTACAAACTTAGTACACCTGTGGAACTGAATATATGTTAAAGTCTTTCCTATCAGGATCTGCAACAACCTGAGCAGATTCCAAGGCAAAAAAAAAGATTCTTCCTCCCACTGACTCAATGGGAGGGGCTTGGAGACACTCCCCATCTCTTCTGTGCATTCCAAACCTTGCAGCATAAGACCTATGAGTCACTGAGCAGGGATCTCATCTTTATGTTTGTCTTAGTGGCAAAAAAATAATTTTCATTCTTTATAAACAGATTAGTGCATACCTATAAACATATGCACATGCACAATTCTGGCATATAAAATAGGAGGTAAATAAATAACCTGTGCTGTCAAATGTATGGGAAGTAAGTCTGAAGTGTTTCAGGTATTTCTATTTTCCTAGCTTGGTGAGAATTTTATTTGCATTTAGCAACAATTTTATAGTTTTTAATCATGTCACAATTTTCTTGAAGATTAGTGCCTTATTTAAAAGGAAATCACTTTTACAGATCAATGGTTTTCTAGTCAAATATCATGATTCAGTTGGGACAGACAGAATATACGCAGTGTGGAGAGATTATGTAATCTTAACAATTAAATTCACCATTACTTAACATTTGAACTCCTAGGAATACAGATTTGTTCTTCTCTGGTTTGCAATCAAAATAAACACATACATGAGTAAGTTTGTAGCCACCCCCTCCTTCCCCTTCAAACTTTTAATTAAATATCCATGTAATGTTTTTGATGAAAGACACATCAAAATATAATATTTTAACAAAGCAGTTCTACATAATTTCCTTTCCCAAATCTACATAAAGGCCCAGATTCATGGGTCTACTGAAAGGGACGTTTGTAGCAGAAGGTCTGCACTTTCCCTTGGCTCCTGAGGGAAAATGCAGTTCACGTTGACGGCAGTGTAAGCCAACCATGGCAGGAAGCAAATGTACCTTTTCCATGCGAATGTCAAAATTACTTCTCATTTTCAGCCAAGAATGTCAAACATAACTTCTGAAAATAAATGCATTTACAATTCAGGCAATTTTGCCTTCATATTCTCTATCAAAAGAAGTATTATATTTGTTTGTACTTAGATTTCATCTTAAATTTATTTGTGGGTGTATCAAAAAGGTGGGGTTTTCACATCTGCAACCCATTTGAATTTACAATAAAAGACAGCTTATATTTTTTAAATGATTCACAGAATCATTAAGGTTGGAAAAGACCGAGATTATCAAATCCTACCTTTGACTGAATAACACCATGACCACTAAACCATATTGCAAAGTGCCATATTTACTCATTTTTTGAACACTTCCAGGGATGGTGAATCCACAACTTCCCTGAGGAGCCTGTTCCAACGCTTACCACTCTTTCAGTGACCCACGAGTTCTGTCTAACTAAAGAGGTTGAAACCGAAACTGCTGCTAGCAGTTGATACTCCTGGCAGCCATGAGAGCATACTTATAAAGAATTCAACTTTTTTTTGTAAACCTGTCTAAGTTACTCATTTTTCCCTGGGTCATATCTGAAACAAAAATTCATAGCTGTGTTTCCCAATTCAAAGCTATTCTAGAAAAAAGGAGATCCAGAGAAAACATTTTTACAAAAAAAATTAAAGAAATTGCTAATTAATTCAGTGAATATGTTGACATGCCTGGCAGGCTGTTTCACAAAGTAGGGATGCAAACACCATGACTGTGTTGTTTAAAGGTCCTTTCTTCACAGAAAAATGTACCATTAAAATACAAAGACATAACACAACCCCAAATCAACTCAGCTGATAAATATTAGCCTCCTCTCTTGCCTTCATGTAGAAAACAGGAAAACCTTGGCTTGCTTTGCTTCATGGTTATCTAGAGATAGCCACAAATCTCTCTGCACTGTTCCTTCACCATTTCAGCTATTTGGTTTAGGCAGAAACTGGATAAAATCCAAATACCACACGTGCAAACATGTGCTGGACAACCAATTTGACCAGTAAAGAACAAGTTTTAGTGGCAAGACTAAAGATAAACTGTTGGATCAATAGAATAGGAATTCTTTTGCAGTGTCTATTTATAAATACATCCATATCACAGCAAAGCAGTTACACAATTTCTATTTCTCCAATATACGTTCACATGCTGGTGACTATTTAATGAAAATAGAATGATAAGAAGAATTATCGCCCACTGGTTGCTTCCAGTTTAAGCTTGGGGAGGAGGGTGTATAAGCCTTCACTTTCACATTCTGTTCCTTCAGCTAAACATACAAGGCTTGGTCTGTAGATCTGTATCATGTTAAATATATATATAGCTTGTGAGGTGGCCATAGTGCTGGGATGTGCAAATCCAGCTTTGAAGTCTACACCTCTTCCTGTTTATAAATAGAGTCCTGAATGTTAAATACTGCTCTGAAGCAGATGGTACCTTACAAAATAAGCCATTAAATAGCTTTAATTTTACTGTATCCATTATTGTACCTGCAGGTAGAAAATGCTTGCAGATTTATGTGGATGAATGTGCAAATTATGTCTCTTCCTCACACTTTCAGTAAGTCTCTAATGTTGCAAAATCGGTGTTTTCCTTAGCATAAAAAACTTCCTCACTCTATTAGGAAGAGCATATGCCCTTTATGCCTTAAACAGAGATAGCCAGGGGCACACCTGCCATGGTTTCTGTGGCAGGGGACAGACCCAGGACAAAGCTGTGCTCCCTGCCCCAGCTGGGGACAGGTTCTGCAGCCCCACAGTCCTGATGCAGTCCTGAGCTGCCCTGCACTATTTGTATGGCCAAAATGGATTTTACTATTAAGACTTAAACCAGCAAAAGCTACTGGGATACAATCAGCAAGTATCTGAAGAGATTCTTATGCATCAGCTGCAAACAGACTCAGTAGAAACACTACAAGACTGATAAAATAACTGTGTTTAATGGGGCATAGCAAAGTTAATTCTCAAGCCCAGAGGCTCCTTATTAGCTGGAGACTGGAAAGGCAAAGGGGCAGAGAGGTGTACAGCCTTCTGAAGCTACACCTGACAAAACTGCAAAAGTGACAGCAAAGTCTCTGGAACCAAACTGACAGCCACAAGCTCTGGGAATCAAACCACAGGGGGTTGTTAATGGTGCTTGGTCCCCAGTGAGCTATTGTAAATGAAGATGATGACTGCCAAGCACACTGTCCAATTAAAAAAGGCAGAGCACCAGAGACAGGTATTTCTAGACCAGACAGACTGGATCCCAAGAAGCTACAGTGCTGATTTACTTGTGAAGAGAGCTAGGTAAAACTATGTACTACAATAAGAGTTTAACACCAACTGGAACAATCTTGGGAAGCTAAATTCCTTTTCTTTCCCTGAGAGATTCCACGGTATGATTGTTTTGTTCTCACTCAAAGTCTGTTTGATATATTCCACTTTCTCTCCTAGGAAATAACATTCTATTTGTGCTGTTCCTTTCCCATATATTCAAGAATTTCTGGTTTTATGCACTCAGTTAAGCTGACAGTGGTTTCTGGCACCTTCTGTGCTGCAGGTACAATTTGTTCAGTACTGTGTCGTCCTCAGACATCACTGAGCAACACAGTAATGCTGTGATGCCTGAATGTGTCACAGGCATGACTGACAATCCCAACCTCCCCATAAAAGCATAAGTCTAAACTTCAAGTTGATAATGCACTTTTAACAGAAGAATATATTTCCTTTGGAGTAAACCATGAAAACTTTCTTAGTTTGAAGTATTCAAACTACTTTTAATTGCTAATTAAATGCTTGTCCCCATTAGCCTCCTCATAGTTTCAGCAACATAATTATATCCCCATCTCTCACAGCAGTGCTCATTTGTAAAAGCCTTGCATAAAAAATGTCAACTGAATAATCAGAAAATAAAAAACATCCCATGATAATTGAGGTGACTAGCACTGGTAACAAATATAAAAGCACAGTGAAGGCGAGTGATTCCCAAGCAGACCATATTTTTTTAGTGGGACTACCTGGGTACGCATTACAATTAATGGAAAAAAAATCAGGGGAAACTGAGACTAGGTCATGAATAATTGTTTAACAAAAACAGAGCTAATTAATTAATTTAAAAGAACTGATTGACCTGGAAAAGACTATGCAGACAATAATTGCTACAGAAGCTCTGTAAACTGGAGGATATTTTGGAGTTATAGTAGGTGTGGGATGTGTAAAGATAGAATTGCTTCTACTTTATTGGGAGGATGAGCAATGCACTAAAATTGCACAGGGATGTGCTGATAAGGTTCTTAAAATCAGACCTTTGTTCCACTATTATCAAAAACAGTCAGCAGAGAACATAGTTCTGGAAAACTACATTTCAACATCAGAGAACAGGCCTTGCTTTGAGATGCTTCATTTTCAGTCAGACATTGAAAATGTTACATCACCAGAGTTACTCCTAATTGCCTTGGATTATAACAATAGATGACTTTGTGCATTTTAATTGACCATAACAATCATTAACTAGATTTGTAGCAGTTAGTGTTTTCCATTAAATGAAGATTATCAGGTCACTAATGAAGGGTTTGCCATAAGTTTGCAGCTGGGATTTTATTTGCTGTATCAGAACATTCATGTTCTCACCATATATATTTTCCCTTACTCTAGTGACTCTGGCCACTCTGCAAAGTGAGTATTACTTCAAATGGACTGAAGTTAGAAAAGGACTTAAACTCTTTTTTGGTTTGAATTCTTTAAAAAACAAGCTTCTAACCTCAAAATTTTGCTGCAATTATTAAAAATATTATTGTTCATTGGGTTAAATGCTGCAAGTTTCACCATATCAGAGCAATGAGGTGACAGCAGGACATTCTCTGCAGGGTGCAGGAGGGATTACGTTGATTACAGTCTGAGGAAGAACCAAATCAATCCCTCTGTCACTTTTGGTACTAATTACTTAGCACTGTTCTAGTTTCCCTAAGAATTCATACAGACAAATAATAATGTAGAATTCTCAGTCCAGCAGGGAAAGGTTCCCTCATAGGGAATCTGTGGATTCATAACAATGATTTACCATTATATAAATCTAGGGATTTATAAATTTAAAATGTAATTGCCAATCTGGAGAAAACCACCAAACAAATGGCATGCCATTCCACATCAGAGCAGCACAAGGAACACTGGTGGTTTATTCACATGGCTACAGCATCACAGTACCTTGTTACATAGAGAGACTGCTCTGAAATTCTGGTGGACAAAAAGCTTTGTCAATGCTGTGCAACATGACCTTCAACTTTGAACAGTCTTAGAGAAGTTTGCTTACAATTGTGTTTGCAATCAAAGCAAATAAAGAATTGTGCTGGGCTTAAAATCCCTTGCCTCTGGCCTTAATTAATCTATAGTGTATAGTTACCAATCACAACATTGATTTTCTCCCATGGATTTCTAGTATAATGTATCTTCAGACTCTCAGGCACAGTTTCAGCTAGAATTCCACTCTGGTCTGTTCACTGGCATGCTGTTGAAATCAGGAAATATAAACCTAAGCTTGAAGAAATACAATGGTGACAGAAATGTAGTAAAAAAATTGTATACTAAAAACCCCCTTATATACAGGGTACGTAAATTGGGCAGCAAATGAGTTATAGTCACGTGTATCCATTTAATTCTTAATGGCCACGAAAAATTGATGCAAGTACATATATTCATCATTTTCTGGGTCCATGTTAAATCTTGAAGCTGGAGGAACGTGTACCTAATAAAGTTATCCAGAGCTGCTTTTGGAGTTTCAAGGAAGGTCATTAAAATGTACAATGCTAAGGAACTAACTTTCACATTTAAGCATGTATACTTCTAAAAATTGACCTTCCAGGAAGTAATTACTTAAATATCTTCTGTACATCCTGCACCCAATATTTAGCTTGTAACATACATTTTAATAGTTGGTTAGCATTTAATTTTCTGTACCTAAATTAAAAAGCAGGAAGCAGAAGCCTTACAAATGAAAAAAATGTGTCCCTTCAGTTTTTCTACCACTGCTCATTCTAAAGCCCACTACCTACTACTAGCTACTAACAATCATTAAATACCTACTTCATTTTTAAAGAGTTTGCTAAGCAGCAAATGGACTTGACCTTAAAAGTGGGGGAAAATATGCTGCATCCACTCTTGCAACATTGTTGTAGCACTAGAAATTGTATCCATTCCTAGTGGTTCGCCATCACAGAAGGAATTCTGAAGTTCTTCGTGGATTAGAAGGGATGACAAAACTACTCCAGTTTATTGTAAAACTTTAATTATCATGGTGCCCACAGAAAAGTTGGTATTTAGTCCTAATTTAGGGGAGCATTTGTAATCTGAGTGAGGGTTGCTCGCACACATCTCAATTTCTGAGAAGGCTTCCTTTAGAACTGCAAGTATCTGACTGTTGCTTAAGGAAAGAGTGACTTTGGCAGGACAGTCCCTCCAGCTCAACACAAATGCCAGTGTGGAGGTGAAATGAGAATCCAGGTGTTGGCATGAATAAGAGTCCCATCAGATGGTAAAAGCCAAGGAAATGCCATGAAAAATTAGCAGTTTTAAAATGTTATGAACAGCTTACATTATGGAAAACCATAAAGTTCAGGAAAAAGGGACATAAAGGCTGCTCCACTATTCACTCTTTGCCAGTGGCCATTAGCACTTATCTAAGGAAGAAATGTGAGACAAACAGCAATTCTTTCAAATATTCAACCACTTTCCTAACCATATTCCTAACTACCTTCCCAAGCTGAAAACTGCACATGAAAAAACACCTTTTAATAGCCACTGACTGACCTGTCTTCCACAGAAATACAAGTCCTTACTTTGGCATTCTTAGTTCTTTGCTTCATAATGCCATGGATTAACACTGTGCTGCATGAAATAACACTGAGCTGCCTGCACAACTCCCTCCTTTTTGTTTATTTTGAAGTCACATCATAGCATGAGTGTTGAAGAAGCTTTAAACTGTAAGAAATAGTGAGTAATCACTGCCTACATGCTTTCTCTGAACCATCTATCATTTTACAGGCCTGTGTCATACCTCCCTTAGTCACCTCTTTTTCATAATAAAGGCAACCATGCCACAACTGTTAATGAGGTTGATTTTCCCCTTCTCCCCCTGCAGGTCAATATATTTCCAACTGAAAGAAAATTTCCAACAGAATAGAGACAATGCTTGTAAATGCAAGCCAGACTCCCGCCCTACCCATCTCCTTGAAAAATAACATGGTACTTCTCTGCTATCTTCCAGATAAATCATAACTTCATAACACTCCCTAAATAACCTCATTAATCCTTTAGATATGGGAACTGCAGCAAGATGTGTCTGTCTTTTCATCAAGGCCTAGAAAAGTCAAAGAAGACTGTGTGTGATTCCTGTGTGAGCCAGGTGTGCACAATCTCATTTTACAGCAGGGCAGTAATTACAGAAGAATCTGTGATCAAGGAATTCGTCTTGCAAAGCATCTGAGTGCACTGGTTTGTCTCATGGTCTGCAGGCATCAAAGAGCAGTCAGCCATTGCATTTGGGAGAAGGATGACTGCTAAATTTTAACACTGAATTTATATAACTAAAGCAATAGTAGTTAATGTTTCTATATATAATTTCAAGAGAGATTGTAAAATACTGCTACAAAGAGCTCCGTACCCCAGAGTTGCCTAACTCCTACTAGAGCCAGCAAGATCTATGCAGCAAAACCACCATCACAGCAAGGAAAGATGTACATGAACACTTTTAAAATCTTTATCCTCAGGCCATTTTAACCTCTCAGTAATAGGCGATAATAATTGTCATCATTTCTTAATTACATTCTGGAACTTCACTCAGTCCCTGATTCTTAACATCTCTGCCTCCCTCTTCTTTCTAATTTGATGGTACCTTGGCCCAGAAATGTCAGCCTTTGTATAAACAGACTAACATCTCCCTCTCTCTTATTTGAACCAGAGTATTTCCCGGACTCCAGGTGCACGAGGGCAAAGAGTGCATGTTGAGACTCACATCCTCTTCCCAGCCCTTTGCACCCTGACTCCCTGCAGAGCAAACTTAGTGCAATTGGCAGGCAGGGGCTGAAAGGAGCTTGGGGACAGAGGCAGGACTACAAAGTGTGTCAGGGGAGCTGCTCTGCTCCAACACAGCCAGAGACAGGCAGTGCTAGCAGAACTGAAAGGATGTGGTCAAATCCTGAGAGATACTGAGCTGGATTTTGCCCTCTCCAAATTGGGAATAATTATTTTCCTTTTTATTTCTTGGAAGATGCACAAGTACATTGAATAGCAGTGTAACATAAGGCATCTTCTAATTTTTTTGGTTGTTCCCTTGTCTTATAAAAAATGTTAAATCCTTTGGGATAATTTCTTGCAATGTTATAGACTGAGATTCCATGATCAGCTGAGAAAAGGTTACGTAAAAAATGGCATGATTCTATGCTTTGTTAATAAGCAATAATAAACGAACATTATTTATTTTTATATTCTTTAGAATTTAAGCTTATACATTGCTTAAACCTAAGAGCAGTACTAATGGTGTTTTCATGCCTCACCAGTATTCCAGAGTACACTGGAATTCCTATTCTATTTCCTAAAACCATTCTAAGATCTTGATGTGAACATTTTGTTGAAAACAATTATTAGCAAACCAAATGTTGATGTGACAAGAGTGGAACTTTGGTTCTGCAGATCAGACTTAGAGTGGTACATTTTCAGTCAGGCATTCTCAAAAGGTGAGTACTGGAAGTATTTTACCTGGGTTTCTAATGTTTCCTGTGTAAATACTTGGTATGGATAGGAAGAGCTCAGCAAAGAGCTCCAGGGAACAGAGCCCCACTGCATTTTTTCACAATAGGTTTAGCATCTAAGTTCTTAGAAGAATGTGACACTTTTCCAGAGAAAACACACACAAGTGAGTTGTTGAGAGTGACGAGATGAAAAACATTAGAAATTTTATTTGAAAATTTAAACTAATTGGTTCATTTTATCAATGTTTTCTGCTCAATCAATGCATTGTATTATCAGGCTGGGCATCAGAATGGACTTGAGTGTAGCATTGATCCATATTTTTCTGGTGGTTTACACTGTTGTAATCCAGATGGGTAGCTAGGGGAGTAAATTTCCAATCAAATATCTGCTGAATTTGGTTCTGTGCCAGAACAAATCAGGCTACACTTTCAAACATCCAGTTGGTTAATTATGAGGAAAAAATAATTCTGCCAGGGAAATCAAAATTAACGCCTTTTGACATTGTGCACACCATTCTAAGTCTTGGAATAAGTGCATGGGCACTCACTGCCTCTTGTATTAATGGGGCAAGTATATTTCATTAGGTTTTTGAATTTTAGTAGCTAGTGAAGTACCTTAGAGTTCTTTGGGATGCCTGAGACTGTAGCAAAGCACTGGCAGCTTAATCAGGTGTCATGTTACAGGTCTTTGCTAAGTCTATCATAAAAACGTGCCCATAAAAACACTGGATCATACTATGTAGGAGATTTCTTATAATCACCTTTATGCCTAATTTTAAATTGCATTCCCATTTTCATTGAAGTCAAAAGGTTTCACTGTATTTTATATGATAGGCCTGAAGTCTGTAAGCAGATTTTTCTCCTATGCTTGTAAGAGGCGCATTAGGCCAATTTTGTACTGAAAGTGTGTTTCCTCTGAATGTTACTGAAAGATTTAACCATGCATGATTTGAACAGTGAAGCAGAAAAACTGTGTGACTATTCTAGGGATATTTCAACATAAATAGGCAATACACAATAGCAGTATAAGTGAGGTTATTTATAGATGGATGTTGTGATATGTAGATAGGCTGTGATGAGACAGTAATAGAACAAATTCTCAGTTCAACATATTTGATAAAATTGTTCATACACTCTATTTTCAATGGAAAACTTTCCACTCCTTTTTTGGAGCATTTCTTTACTGTATTTTCTTTTGTATTAATTATATATTATTTGTATACTCATTTTGTATTAGCATGATTTGTATGTACTGATTAGTATGATTAGTATGTACTGTACTCAGTTGTTTTTAAATGCACAAAAATAGAGAGTTTTATTAGATTAGAAAGATATTTTTTTTTCCTGCATAGAGTGCCCTCTGTTTCCAAACCTGTGATTTTTGTTTTCAGTTTTTTGGGGTTTTTGTTGTTTGGGGTTTTTTTTTTTTCCCAGAAGGATGGAGATTTCCAAACATAAACTTAAGGGGACAGAAAGAAACCTTTCCATGTCACAGCACCGATATAGCCCTGCATTCCATTTTTTTTAGCATTCACTCATAGACTTGCTCGTCTGACAACCTTTAATTTTTCTGATTGCAATACCTCTAAATATGAACATTGAAAACATAAGTAAAAGGTGTCCAACATATAAAGGTTGGCTTAAAAGCATGATAATTCTTGAACTTTGGAGGGTTTTTTTAATATTTGTTTTGGACCTAAAACCTTTGAGGTATATGGTTTTTTACAATCATAATGAGGAGAAACATGACTTCATTTTCATAAATAAAAAATGAGACTTTCAGTTAATTATACAGCTACACAGATGCAACAGGCTTGTAGGTGAAATGAAGGCTTCGGGGAAAGGAAGTAAAAAAAAAGGTGTGTGTTATGATGACTGGATTGTTTCTGAGCTGCAAAGCAGGGGAGGGGAGAGACAAGGAGGGGTGATGGGGGAAGAAGAAATAAGAAAGGGAAAATTCATAACAGGGCATTGAAGACTAATGAGTAGAAATATATAAGATGTGTGTTTTCATATTCTGAGTTGTTGATACATTTCAGTGATGACAGAGTTATTGATGGCACCTCCAGATTTTTGGCACTATTGGCAGTGAGAGTGTTTTCCTAAATTTTTATCCTATTTTGCTAAATATTATTCTTGTTATTCAAGTGAGCAAGTCCAGCCTTTTTAAAATGTAAGCTGGATAAAGGACTCACTTGGGGTTTTTTGTGAATCTCTGTGAGAAGCAGCTGTACTTAGCTACTCTGGGGTATTTTGATAGCATACAGGCAAGATGGCACATTAGTTCTAGTAGTGTTAGATGATCCTTGCTAAGAAAAGTTCCATATGACAAAAATGAAACCATGAACTTTTTTTAACAACATGACACAATTCTTCAAGTTGTAGAAATATTTCTGTTCTGTGGCTTTGAGTTTTATTTTTTCCCCTACTGTTTGTTTAGTCCTAGATTATTTTTATGCTAGGAAACCACAGAAGGCTACGTAGAATCTGTTGCATTCGTGGTGTCTGGGCTAAAAGCATTCATCTATAAATATCAGAGAATTATGGGTTATAGTAGGCAAGTTTCAGTGCTGCTTAAAGTTAAATAAACATTTTGCATTTGTTTACTAAAATAACATAACAAACAAGACCATATCATCTTCCTTGAACTTACAGTCAATTAAAGCTAAACTTTATATACATATGTAACAGTTTGGGTTAGTTCTCTAAGATCATATACTTTGTATAGTGCTGGAATTGGGTTGTATTTAATTCCATGTAATTTTTAGAGCTAAACATAGAGATTTTAGAAGAGGTTGGTTTGAAAGTACTGGAGAATGACGTTGTCTGGTGGGCACAACACCAGCTGCACAGACAACATCTGTGGAAGATCCATGGCCAGACTAAGACTGAAAGTTTGCTGAAGCTTACAATAAGGCACCCACATTAGCAGTGCTAATGGGTTTTATGTCTGCAGTTTTCTGTGGAAGTTCACTCATTTTCTAACATTTCCTAAAAAGCCAAAACAAATCAATACATGGAGCAGGTTTCTGGTATTTTCTTCCCAGTCTCCTTATCATTACTCACTGTCTGCATTTTTCTCAGACTTCTTTAAAAGGCTGACTGCAGAGTCCTCAAAGGTAAACCCAGCATGGTTTCCACATGTCAAGAAAGTTAGAGGAGCCCTCCTCCACAGACAGGGAGTGGGGTGAGCTTCCATGGCAGATTGAATCCAATGCACACAAATTACCTCAAGATTTCTGCAGCAGCAGCAGCAGCAGCAGCAGCAGCAGCACCTGCTTTGGCTTTTCCCCGCACTGACCTTTGCAGAACCTTCTTCTGCTCTGTGCAGGCAGAAGTCACCTGATGAACTTCCCCTAAAATTACACTCAGGTTTCCTTCACAATGTAGAAGTTAAAAGCCTGTTTTTATTTAAAAGCCTGGTTTTATTTACAGCAAGAGTTCACAAAGATTATACATTAGCTCAGTAAAGCTCATCCAGGCACATTCAGCTCACATATGCAAGAAGAAAAATGTAAGCACAGTGGTTTTGCTGTGGATGTGGAAAGGGAGAATGAGATTCATTGTTAATGAACATCTATCTTAAAAGACATCCGGCATCAAAATTGGACATAGAAAAGGAGGGTGGTTGCTCCTAATGCTTCCTCAGTCTGCATGGGCCTCTATCATATTATCATTTCTCTCATTTATTGAAAAACAACAACTACATTGGCTCTTTAAAATATTTCCTCAAAGACTATCTTTGCAAAAGTCAAGAGTAAACTCAATATTTAAATCTCTTGGATGTGGTGAGAATGTTATCATATGGAAACTAGAAACCAAAATGCTTATGGAGTGACCAATGAAAGGATGAAATGAAATTCTAAAATCCCTAAGTTCATGGGAAATACAATTTTCTCTGGATCTTTCAGGTTATTTACAATGAAATTTCCCCAGAATTTTTGCCAGTTTCTGTGATAAAAGCTAAAGAATGGTTTTTTGCTTCTCTCTTCCTCTCCAAAGGGCTTCATTCCAGAAATTCTCTTTCCAGCTTCACCCATTGCCTCCCTTCCTATTAGCAAGAGAAACAGAAAATTGAAATTGCTTATACAACCATAACCCTACATGATTATGATCTATATCTCTTTCTCTTTTTAATTATTTCCCACCTGATCCATTTATTTGAATTAATTTCAACTCCTGAATATTATCCACTTAGGAAATTCAACCTGTTCTTTTGGTTTTCTTTTCAGCCTAACGCTCCAAACTTAGTATTAGTCATTTTGCTGCAGGAATTAGATGTCCTATTACATCTCCATGGTATTTTTGGACTCTTTTTCTTAGACCACCACCTCAGCTTAGTTTAAGTGCAGTGGAGTACTGGACTTCCTATTTATACTCCAGATGCATCAGATTAATTTTGTGGGTACTTCCCAGATAACACAAGGTTAACATTTCCCAAATATTACCAAAGCTAGAATGCCTCTACAGAAAACAATAGAGGCAAAGTTAAAAGTAAGATTCTGGAAATTGTTTAAAACCACACACACAAACATACACTCATATATCCCTTGCTGACATATGTGTGTATGCACTACAAAATGAGTAATTTCAGTGTTTTTCATTTATATGTCTTGTCTGATGTCATATGCCTCATAATTTGCTGTGTTATACTTCACAATTTGTCTTATGTTTGTGAAGATGCCACATTGTAGAAGGTGTAAAAAAGTAACTAAGGCAAAAGGGCTCCAAAAAAATGGTGAATCAACCAACAAACAAAAATAAACCAGCCAACTGGTTTAAAAAATCTACTTTATTCCATCTTTGTTTACTTTCCCACTGCCTTCTTTCAAACCACAGGCTGTGCTCCAGCTCTGAGAATGTTTCCAAAACTCTGAATTCTCAAAGCATGAGCACGATTTGAAGCGGACTTGTACGTGGGGGTAATCCACAGCCCATCTCCAAGGCGAAGCAGCAGAACACAGTGGTGCACAGCATGGCTTTGTTATCCTTGGCTCCAAGTGTACCAGGTTTACCTGTTAACAGCTTCTGACTTTGCATCAGCATTACTGCCCTGCAAGCTTGTGCGTACGAGATGCACGTGCAGGAGCAGATGTGGGACTCAAATGAGAGACGGACGCTCAGCAGGGACGGAAAGGCCGCCCCACACAGCCACAGGATGCATCCAGTAGCATGATCCCTGCACGGGAGGCACATGGAATGTTCACCTCTGGCACACCTGGCCAGCTGCCCCCTGTGTGGTGGGATGAACGCAGCTCCAGCATGTGTTCCTCACTGTCTGCTTTCAAGATCGACCTTTCACATTATTGCAATTCATTGCTTGATGTTGAGACCATATTTTTGGGCACCCGATACATATTTGTCATCAGACTTTTTAATAGGAAAAGATGAATCATCAGACCCTAAAACAACTGTTTCTTTAAAACATGCCCAAACTGGGTTCTTCTGTGTTGGTGGCTGGCTTGCATTTGCAAAAGCCTGTGACTCCCTCCCTCATTTTATGAGCAAAGCACACAGCACTGGGTAGCAATGGTTCAGGCTCATTGAGAGCTTTCAGGATAGGTAGATTTCTAACTTCTCTGTCAAAAAGCATCAATATGTGCAACATAATGGGTATATAATGAGGAGAACCTAGTAGGAGCAGAAAGCTTGTATAACCCCTTCATTTAGCATTCCTGCTGCAGTTATGGGCTGACTATCTCCAGTTGTGATACTGACAATTTAAGGAGGATAATGCAAATGATGCAAAAAAATTTAGAGAAGAGCCATGAGAATTCTTAAAGGATTACAAAATGTCCTGCATTGGTGAACAACTAAAACCTTGGTGTATTTAGCTTACAGTGGAAAAGGTTAAGAAGCAATATAACCTCTTTCTGTGAGTAATAACATGAGGAGTAAAAGGCCATTTGGATTAGTAGACACAAATGTAACAGGAGAAAAGGGGCAGATGGACTGGTCTAGATGGGAAATGAAGTTGTCTTTCTGCAGGTGATGATAGCTAAGAACCAGAACAAATTGTCAAGGGCTGTAGTGAATTCTCCATGTCTGGTAGTTTTTGAAGAAGGAGCTGAAGAGAAGTGTTTTGGAGGGAAGATGAGCTGGGATCTCTGTGACAGCTTATAAAACTGTTGTAATCTATGAAATGCTATATTTACTCTAAAGAATCAACTAGATCTTTGTATGACTTTTTGTCTAGATGCCTTCTGTGAGTCAGGTCCTGGTAACTCACAGGTTTCCTGCCTTTACATGATGTTGCAACATTCAAGAAAAGGGAGCATTGCTGTAGAGATGTCTGAATATTTTTCACATTATTTATTTAGGTCAATAAATCAGGCCAATGATCATAGGTCCCATTTTTATTGAAGTGTTTCCCAATGGCTGTTTGTATGTACACAGCATTAGCATGTGTAAGTCTATCTCAGTAGTTAAATAAAATCCCAAATTTTAAGAAGTGCTTCTTGAAGCATCTGTATTTCAGTATATGCTTTACATATAAGACAAGATAATTAACACTATCATCATCATTGTCAAAAAGATAATGCAGAAGGACAGCAGGCCCCTGAGGTAGAAGAGCAAGCACCTCTGGTTTTTTTTTCAGTTTGCCCTTTTCAAAAAGAAGAAATTTAGTAATTTCTGCATGGTTATGTAGGATGGCTATCCTAGCATTGCTGAGGTTTTTGCTATGTGATGCCTTCCTAGAACTGCTTAATGACTGATAAAATTAGTTTTTATAGCTTTTAGTTCCATGATTATTGTATCAAGCCATTTATTGATAGAAGGTTCTCAAAGTGAGTTTATAGTACAATTTAGCAATGCTGTATCTGAATATATCTTCAAATCAAAATGTACTGCAGTATTTTGGTTAGTGCTATTAACCCATTTTCTAAGGACATTGGACATCTGAAGAGTCAAGAAGCATTTCTTGTGGTCAGAAATGTCTACAAGAAAAAGAAGTATCTCAGCATAAGACGTGTAACTGAGGAGAAGAAAGGTTTTTCTCTCAGGCCCTTCTTTCTCCAAAAGTGTGAAAATACAGCAGAGGGAATGCAGTCCTCTGCAAATGATTTAACGGGCTCACAAGCAGAACAGCAAAAGCATTACCTCAAAATAGCTTTTGAATGCACTTGCCATTGCTGTCCTCATTTTGACACCAAGACACTGAACATCTGAAGTCTGTTCCTTACTTCAAGCCATTTGAGTTTTGTATGTGCACTGCCGTAGTAGTCTCCTTAATAAAAAGAAAACTCTTGATAAAAGGCATTAAAGCCCTAAAGAAAGCAGCAGCAGTGAGCCCTGGCTTCATTCTGTCCCAGGAAACAGCTGGTAGCTGCCTTTTAGTGAGAGCTGCCAAGGTTGATTGCCATATCCAACAATGAGGATACAGCAGGCAGAGACCAACAGGGTATGGGGATTTCCAACAGGATGGGGCTGAAGTTCAGCTGTATAGCAGTGATCCAAACATACAAAGCAGCTCCAATTTGAGTGTTTCAGTTGAAGTTAAAAGGCAGATTAGAGCCCTGCTGGAGCCCAGTTTGAAATTCCAAAGAGTTGAAAGGCATTTCAGTGTGGCGTTCATTTTCTTTGCAACAATAATGTAGTTATTAATCTTCTCTATTACCTTACAAAATGTGTCTACTTCCACTCAAAAGGATATAGTGGAGGATCATGTTACCCCTTATGGCTAGCTGATATAAAAGAATCTACTGGACACCTGCAGGTATTAGAAAGTTCTTACTTACTGGAAAGTGAGCTGTAATTAACTCTTTTATGCTAGCTAGCAACTATTTAGTTTGTGGAGAGATTGTTTAAACACTTTGAACCTTTTCTCCTCAGTACACATTAAAATGTTGATGCTATTATCAGCTAATATCTGTTTTTTTCTGTATTGAGCGTTCCCTCATATTTCACAAAATGAAAAAGTTTTACATACTTTGTTGTGTTGATTTGATCCACCTAAGCTTCTGAAAATCTGCTCAAGCTTCCTCTGGAGTTCAAATTGATTATATTTTATCATGGCAAGTCTCATCTAGCTCTTTCCCTAGCCAGACAGAAATTATTTTCCAAGGAAATAAAGTGAGACACGGTTCTTCTGGTCCAGCTGCCACAATAGCTGGTGGAGTAGGTTCTTGGCAATGAATCAAGTAGCAGAGTTCTTGTAAAAGAATATTTTCAGAGGGAACATAAGGTAATTTTATACTACCTGAACTCTGTCTTGGGGACACAGAATACAACAGAACCCTAGCAGAACAGAACAAGTCGAATTCCTTAAAAAGAACGAACACCTCAGTACTAAATTACCTATTGCTCTTTACTTGCTCTTTTGTTGACCAAATTTTCTACAGATATTTCTGTCCATCTGTACACCTATCACAGTATAAATGATCTTTGAAACAGGCTCAACTCATGAGTATGGGCACATGAACCATCTCAGAAACACATTACAGAGCCATGGCAGGAAACACTGTACACTTGCTCTCCTTGGACTGCCTTGCATGCTTCATGGAATTTTGTCCAAGGTTCAGGCACATGTCAAAACCACATGCAATTGTGTCACCATGTCAGTTCACACAAGCTCTTCTTTCTACACAGAACAAATCCCACAGACTATATATTCATACTCAATTGCACAGATCCCAAAAACTATGCATAATAAGTTGTATGTACACTCCTGTGCAGGAATTTCATAAAATTGCAGCATGTACTGCCATCTGTTAAGATTTATCCATGGTTTCTACTGGCAATCAACCTTTATTTTCAGAGATAATAACTTTCTAGGCACAAACCAGTTTCTAAGGTCAGGACTGAGTAAACTTGAAATCACTGAACATAAAATTCTTTGCTAAAGAAAAATGTACCTTAATCAGATGCTGAAAAAGAATGAAGAAAGGCTTTCAAAGGAACCAAAGTAGGTTACTTTGATTTAAAGAATAAATCATTCCATTTATGTGAGGAAATAAATGTCAAATTTTCATTTCTCTAGTAGTCTTTTCCCTGCATACAAATCAGTAGCAACTGAAATTACTAAAACTTTCATGTCCAAAATTCAACACTCTTTTCATCATTAAGCTGGACTTCTCAGACCTGGTCCAATTCTGAACCAGACAATGATGATAAAAACAAGAGTCTTGCTTAATATCATGAGGAATTTTAATTTTGGGAGGAAACAAACCCCAACAACCCCCACAAAAAAATCTAACAGGCATCTTATCACACATTATGAAGAATATATACATCAAGAATTAAACAAGGAAGATCATTCCCCTTCATTTTAAAAATGAGGTATAAATACATTCTATATAACATACACATGTTGTCCATAGTCTGGGAATCAAGACAGAGTAAGCAACCAAAAACTCCCCAAACAAGCCTAGTCAACATAAGATATTCTAAAAAACGTTGGCTTCTCAAGGAGGACCTTGTTTTTTATTATTATTATTTCAATAATAAGCTTTCTTCTGGTACTCATTTTCATATCTCCTATTTGAAGCTATCCTCTTTTTTTTTCTACTGGATTTAAAGCATTGCCTTCTTTAGCAAAGGATTTGTGCTAAGAGCTAGGTGAAATATGTGTTTACTCCAAAGAGAAAAAATAGATACTCTAGTGTTTTATTAGAACCATAGAATCCATAAAGATATCTTAAGAGAGCAACTTTTGATTCATTAAAAGTCAAAAGTATAATAGGATGAAGAGAAATCCTAATTTAGATGTGGTAGGTTAATTGTAAATGCTACCAACAAATGTTTCAGAGGAAGGTTAATTGAATCATTGCTTAAGATCCTCAGAGAGTTTGTATCTGCAAGAAGAGATTTTGTTACAAAGATGGATCTAACAAGGGAGACAAATTCCTCTAATCTAGTTACTGTGGGGTAAACCAGAAGAAAACACAGGCAAATGTTTGATGATCTCTGCTGTAGTCATGTTTTGTCAAGGACTAAGGGGCATCACAAATTATACTCTGTCTTCCTGTTAAAATGGTGTAGGACTCAGTGACTTTGAAAATTTTTAGAAGAATCAAACCTAAGAATCTTGAATTCATTTCAGGGCAAGGGGGAGACTTTCTGTTTATGACAGCACACTAAGAGTGTCTGGGACTTCATGGAGTACTTAATGAAAAGTGAGGTTTAAACTCCATTTCCAGAAGGAGAGGCTGGAAGGACAGCCTAAAGCATCTGAAAAAATTTTTTGCATGGAATGGTCCACAGAGTTGTGTGTAATGGAATGGAGACAGTATGTGGTGCAAAGACTCTTCAGTCAATGTCTCCTAGAACTGCTGTTTGACCAGAAGGGTGTACAAATCAGATAAGGATAGGCTTCTGATACTGAGATGCAAAATATTTTTGGAAGCTGAATTGATTGAAAAAGGTTCCACATGGGAAATCCCAGGTGATGAGAGCAGTGGGTCCGCTCATATATGTTCTCATATAAATATCATAATGAAAACATTAGTACAGATACAGATTCTGATGTGGAGGAGGGGTGAATTATTCAGGGTTTAAATCCTTCTGCAGAGGCCAGGCTGAGAGGGATGATTATTCCAAAAGTAATCTGGTAGTAGCTGCATATGTACATTAAGATTCTGGTTCAACATAATTACAAATTTCAAGTTTGTTTTCAAAAGTTGACTGTCTCTCTCTTGCTGTTGAACTTTCTCAGTATTTTCCTTTCTTAGTATTTGGGAACTTAGTATTTGGGTACTGTTAAGGATTTTCTTACAAAGACAAAAGGGAGAATGAACATTCAGCCCACACTCTCCATCATCTGTCCCTGTTGTCTCTGTGCTATTATGTTTTATTATATTTGTCTACCCACTCATACAAAGCTCTACTTAGGTCTCTTATATAAAACTGCATGGGGAAAAAAGGTACAAAAGGAATGATGGGGAGGACACTGAGTTTTCTTTCTGTTTTGTTTTTTTCTGGTGGCTAGAAAGCCAGGGTAAGAATTGAGTATGCTGAAAGTCATCCAAATTTTTTTTATTGATGGGAATGCTTCTTGTCTCTGAAAGAATTTGCTTTTTCATCACAGAAGACATGAGGCTAAGGAAGAGAGGATGGGAGCCATTAAACTGAATTCTAGTTCTAGATAACAGCATCTCAATACAGAGTGTCTAAAAGAAAATAATATATATGTGTGTGTGTGTGTGTGTGTGTGTGTATGCACATATATATTAATGTCTTCTTCCTACTGTCTTTGCTTTAGCTCTACCTGAAACATGATATGAAAAATATAAGTCACAAAGATCCTTTCCCAATGGAACATGCAAGCAGAAGTATGCAAAAGGAAGCAGGAGCTCAGGGTCCCCACCCCACTGCCTGCAGTTTTCTTGTTGCAAAAGGATGTGGCTCCTTCCACATGCCACAGCAACCACCCCACACAACCAGCACTACAGAACACCAACACTCCTGTGCCCTGCCCAGTACTCAGCCTCCCCTAAGGGCTGCCCACACGCTGCCCAAACATTGCTCAAGTCCTGCACAGCACACACAGGACTGGTTTGGAAGCTCATCTTCACAAACAAAACAAACAAAAAATTATAGAGATTTGCAAGCACTGTAGCTGTATGGCACGCTAGCAATAAAAGTTCTGACTGACTTACAAACCAATTTAATCAGTAAATAGCTGCTGGGAGTTCTTTCCACAGAAAACTACTGCTATCTTTTTCATGCACATACACAGTGCAATATTCCAGCCCATTTCTTCTTATTTAAATCATTTACCTTTTCCCAGCACATTGCAAATCTTGTTTCCATTTTCTATCCATGAATTTCACAGCAGATTGGAGAATCAGGGCAGCCATATCTGATACACAAACCTTGTATATCTTCCAAAATGGCTGATCAAACTTGATCCACAACAATTTCAAAGAGCAGAAGGTATCATTAAACTATACATTAGTTGTTTATAGTATATACAGATGTTAAGAATACCTGCAATTATGTACTCTGAATTGTGAGGTAGTTTCTGATGAACAAACACTGAATACAGATGTGATATATTGTCCCTCTAATCTACTTACAAGAAAAGCACGGATATCTGTTTGAATAAATCTCACTTTTCTTCTAACTTTTTTTTCTACTGGTAGAGAAGTTAGAAGCTTCTTTTTAATTTGTCTCTCAAATATGAACTTAGTTTATTAGGGACAGAAGTAAATTTAGTGTTACAGAGATTATGTTTAGCTTTGCAATTCTTGTATTAATTCATTCTTAAAACTAATCACATGGTCACATAGTTTGATTTTCTGAAGAAGCTTGATCTCCTATTAGCATGTACAGTAACTTCATGAGTTTAGCCTGAAGCTAAACTCTTGCCTTGGTAGCAAAAGATAAAGTACAGACACACTCTAGGTGAGAAGAACTAAAGCACTTGGTGCTGCATCCTGTGTACTTCAGTTTTGCTGTTAAATGTTAACTCGTACAGTCCAAATCAGATAATAACAAATGCCCACCACCACACATTTAGGCATTTGAACTTAATATCTACACCTCAAGAAGATGCAAACTGCTAGCAGAAACCTTACCATGAAAACCAGAATATATGAAATAGCCAGGAAAGATGAGATCAAATACCAACATGGAATAAAAGGACAACTTACAACCTAATGCAACTTCTGAGTATTTGTAGCTAAAATCAGATTAAAACACTGTTACAAATGCACAGCTTCTGTACCTGCAGTGAAGGTACACAATGTCTGTGGGTGACCTCTGCTAAGAACACCAACTTGTGCCTGAATGGTGAGGTACAGGACCACTCTTCATGGTCTCAGTTAATGTACAGTTGGCAGACACAGTATTACTGTTATGTTAAATAATATGCCTCATGTATTTCACTGTGCCATGTCACCAAAGAGCCCAACTCAGGGTAATAGTGGCATGGTTTCCTACTGCATGCCCCATATGAGTGGCATTGAAGGTGTTACTGAACTGCAAAGAATAAAAGCACATGCACCCATATTATCACAGCCATCCTGTTTATACTACTTGTGCTTCAGCTATTTTGTTCCTTTTATTTTTATTCAATGTCAGTGAATTAAATAGTTGCCTTTCTGTATGGTTAGTGCAGTGTATTAATTTATGTTCAGCTCACCTTTCCATCTTTGAACAAATACACAGTTTACACAAGATTTTTAAGAGAACAGAGTATGATACACAATCCTGAAAGCATTCATTCAATACATAAGAAAGCTTTTCATTTAATCTACTTTGGGGGCAGAGGGAGAGAGAGACACCATGTGCCTCTCCATACAGTGAATTAAATTGCTTTTCATTGACTTAGGTTACTCTGGGCACTGCTCATTCTAATGCAACCTTATTAAATTCAGGGAAGGCTGCTACAGTGAAGTCTGGGGTAAATGAAACACTGTTCAAATGCTACACTTCAGATACCTATTTCAGATGCTGTCTTTGAAGAATGACATATAACAGAAACAGTGTTTAACTTGCTTTAGGAATGCATCTTTAAGAAGTCTTCTGCTGTCTAATTACAGTAAGCCAAGTATGTTTAAGCTAGAAAGTTCATTAATATTTCAAGCATACACTACACCATGACTACTGTGTACTTCTTGACATTCCTATAAAACCTGGTGCTCTTGGGAAACTGATGGCTCACAGAACTGTTAATGAGTGAGAGACCCTTTGCCTCTTGATCACTGGTTTGAATTCTGTTTAATCTGAAAGCAGTAAATAACTGTCAGTGGCTGATGATGTTTATGAATTAATTTGATAGCTAGTCTTAGTTTAGATGGAAGCAGGAAAACATCCCAATTTAAAAAATCTTTGCTTATCTTCGCTTACCTTCCCCTGCTCGTGAAATCATCTCTGATGTGTCTGGATCAGCATGGCACAGAAAACTACAGACTCCTCCAAGAGACTGGACAGACAAAATGCCAGTGGCCATCCAGCTTTATCACAGCTTGCCCAGGTGACAAAGTGACTATGTCACTCACTGGGTACACAAAAGGCGCAATTCAGAGCTGCACATTATTACTGAATATAAGTCAGATCAGAAACTCTCCCTTCTTCCGGAAGACATTCCTGAGTGCTGTGAAAAAACATTCTCCTTTAGGAATGAGTAACACCAAGTTACATGATTTGCTTTAAAGGTTGTGCTTCCAGAAGGGTGCTTCTGGAAAACACAAAGGCATTTTCACCTCACTACCCAACTTGCTTTGAAGTTTTGGTGAAGTTTTCACCTCACTACCCAACTTGGTGAAGTTTTCCTCTAAAACATGGATTTTGGTAGAGCTGGTTATAAAATCCCCGTTTTTACAATTTGGCAGATTGTCCAGGCAGGGCCCCCACAGTGGTCTCTTTCCTTGGCATATGGGATTTTTAGATGCATTAGGGACAAATCATCCTGGAGGTGTAACAGAGGTGGGATTCCTCTTATCTGACGAGCCAATGCAAAGACTCTGTTTCTCCTTCTCTTTCTCCTCTTTGCTTTTCATGCTGGACCTGTGTTAATTTAACAAAAAATTAATTAATTAATTAATTACCTAGGAAGAATAGACTGAATCAGACAAGGTGATACCAAATGATTCCGACTGTCCTTCTAATGCAGATCATTCTACTGCTCACCCTTTGGCCTGGTTAAAGCCCTTTCCTACTGTGTTGAGTGAATACATTCTTGTCACATCCAAGACAATGAGCATTATTTAATGAAAAAGCAGCATCTCTGGGTAAAAAAGACTGAACTTTGACTGGAAATAAATAGACTGGTCCATCTGTTGGTACCTACCTCTTTCATTCTGAAGACAGAGACTTTCTTGGACTGCATCTGAAGTGATGTCTGGATATGTGCCATGATGTTCTTGGGTATCCTGTGATCATCCAGACTAGAGGCAAGCTCAGACAGACCAGGATTTCTATCCATTACATATGCCAAGATTCCCACCCAGTAGAAATCAAGGCATCAAAAAGTGGAAAACTTAAAGCATGTTGAGTCTTCCCCAACATGAAGCTGGGATATGGCTAAGTAGATTTCACCAACTACACAGATATATATAGTCTCCAAAAATGAACAGCAAGTAATTTTTTTATATCTTTTTCTGTTAACCTGGTAGAGTTTTAAGCATTGGGGAGGAAATTCTGACTCCACTAGAGACTATGATGAACCTTCCATTGACTTAAGCAAGAGTAGTACATTAATTTGGTAACAGTATAGTTTAGCTTCTCACTCTTCTAGAAGATCTTCCTGGTTTGTCTCTGATCTACATGGAGGACACAGTTAACACCACCCACAGCTCTGCAGTCCCCAGATCAAAATATTTTGCTTCTGTTTTCTGACATTATCTTACTGTAGTTAAGTCTAGCAGCTGCCTGCTCAGAGAGACAGAATAAGTGTGATAGAATGTAAAACATTGCTAAGGCTTATATGACAACTTTGGTGATATTTACTGGTTCTCACCTTTTCTTAATTGCAGGATTAGTAGAAAGAATCATTCCTCACCTAATTTTCCTGCCCCTTCATTTGCCATATGCAACTAGTTACAAAAATCTGCTCATTAACTGCGGCCCAGCATCAAGACTGATTCCACAGGGATCTTAGACTAATATTAATGACTATTTTTAATTAATTTGATATGGGATGGAAACTGTTGAGAAGAAATTCCAGATGCTCCGAGTGGGGAAGGGTTGGCAAATTAATTAAGTATAAGATTAAAGTGTATCACAGTGAATGAATTAGAGAACCAGACACAATCAGTGGGGCAAAATATGGGTTTTAGCTGACATCCCAATAGGACGTGGAGTATTCCAGCCTACTTGTTGACTCCTATTCCTCAGGTATGGTTTGTAAGAAACCACGAAAAAGCCAGGGGTATTAGGGAGGCTTCATGATCATTATATGCTGCCAAAAAATGTTTCTGAATTAGACATATGATATTGTTATGCCTGTATCAGTGGGACAAATGTTTATATTACTGTTTATATTGTTGAATTGTTAGCATGCTGACTGGTTTGAATTTGGTTCACAGGAATTAATGCTTCCCCAGACAATTACACGGCACGGCTCAGCACTAGGACGAGGTCCATTTTCTGTAAGTAGGAAGGACAGTCTATACCAGGAGCAGACCTTGGTTATATAGTTATAAGATCTGCCAGAGCCCAGGCCATGGCTTTATAACATTTATTACCATAAGGAGATGCAGCCCATATGTTTGCATTGTGGCACGCCTTTGGAAGCAAACTGCATATGCAACAAATCTATCCATATCCCCTCTCTGTAAAATAAAATTGTTGTGTCTTGGAAGGAGGAACAGATATTGTAGCAAAATACTGACAAAATAAGTCAGACCATACAGATAACGGCCTCACTGTATGTGTCATAAGAGCTGCAGAAACCAGCTCTGAAGAAACACATTAGTGCATGAAGCAGGGTGGATGTTTCCCAGACAGAGATGTCTTTGCACATTTAATGATTCCTTCTGAACATGTATTTGTAGCTTCAACAATAATGATAGAGCTGTTTCTAAAGTCTCAGCCAAAAAGACAGTATTGCTAAGGTGTGTCATTGCCAGTCATGACTGGGCATATGTGAAGCACCACAGTGAAAAATGTGGGCAGTCCCTGGTTTAGCTGTAAATGGCCAGAGTCTAGTGCCCACTGTGCTGTTCCCAGTGAAGGAACAGGCCTCCCTCCATCCTGCCCCATCTCCACAAAGACAGAATACTTACCTTGCTGTCCAAGCCGTTGACCTTCAGGTCTTTCTTAAGGCTCAGTTGTTTTGCCTGGTCTCTGAAAGATGAGAGAGACAGTTCATGTTGAGTTTACAAGTTTCTGGTTGTAAGGCATGCATTATTTTGATGCTAGCTCCTTTTGTAATGTATAGGATGCCTAAACCATGCAATGGGCAACAGTTTACATTTCTTTTTTATGCTATAATGTTTAAAAGGGTTTATTTCCTGTCAAATTTAGCTATCCTTTCAAAAGCGCAAACACTTCTTGATAGGACAGTAGACACACTTGTAAGAAACTCCAAATCATTTCCTTCGCCCACTCCCCATTTTAGATCATCTTTCACATGGGAACAGCTTCCCTCCTCCTCACCCACCTCCTCCTCCAAAAAAATTTCTGACATCTGTTCCTTTACCTCTCTTGCAGCCACTGTTCCCTCATAATTTGCCTTTTATTTTATGGGATCCACTTGTGCACTTCAACTCCATGCTCTTTGGGGTATAATCTTTTATATGTGGTGCACTTCTAACCCTTTGAACAGTATCTTAAATTTTACAGACATTTACAGCACAATATAAATGATAATGTAGTTAGACTGGAAAGGCAATTCCCTAATTAACACCTCCCACATGTAGTGATTAAGTACTAGGCTCAGAAGAGGCTCAAAAGCGTGCAGCAAACCCAGTGCAGATACATTTCTAGAAAGAGGCTGCAAATTCCTAACTCCAGATGGTCTGCAGTTGGTGAATAATTACATGGATTGTTTGGTGCTTCACTAATCAATCATGACAGCAACAAGGAGAAAAAGCATGTCTGGGTAAAGGAAAATGTCCTTTGGAAAAATCCCAAGTTATCATTTTGTGCATTTGATCTGCTCATCAAACATTGTCTTTTTTCCCTTTTGTGGTATTATGCTGTTTTAATTTTTCAAGAATAAATCCAGAAAAAGCAGTTGTTGGTGGTTTTTTTCACCTATAAAATACACGAGAGAGAAGTCTGAACAGCATCAACATGACTGGTGCGTTGTATTTCAAAGACTGAAAAATCATAAATGGGAGAGGAAGGGGAAGAGAATTAATATCCTGCATTATATTCTGGAGACCATGAAGCCTTCTCCAACTATTTCTGTAAATCTGTACATGAAACCTGCAATTTAGCATGCAGAAAACAAGGTCTGTGAGAATTCCCATATCCAGATTTCTTTCTCACAGCATGAAAACAGTTTAATTTTTAAAAATAAAGAATTCTCTAAATCAAACAATAAGCAATGAACATCAGCCCTGATGGATGGAACATCAGATGGACTTGGTTAGAGCAGGGGGCTAATAGTGCCAAGGTGATGGGTTCCATCCCCACAGGGCCATTCACTCAAGAGTTGGATTTGATGATCCTTGTGGGTCCCTTCTAACTATTCTGTGCAAAAATTCTGTGATTCTGTGAATATGGGATCAGTGGCAACTGAAACACGTAGAACCAAGTCCAACACTGCCTTGACTACATACTGCTCAGTTTAATTTGATCTCTCTCTCCATCAAAAAAAGAGAAGGAGCAAAATGAAATGCATAAAACAAATGGCGGATGAAGATACTGAAGGACCCAGAAGCAGAATAGATGGTTTGGGGGTTTACTTTGAGGGGAGGGTGAGCAGGGAAAATGTTCTACAAGAGCCAGTTTATCCTATTGAATATGTGAGTTCAGATATCTTTGTGAACTTATGTATAGTATTTAAGCCTGTAAGAAATGAAATGCATGGCAGTAGACACAAAAAAAGTAATGAGCATGATACACTGTGTGACTGTAGCTCAAAGTTTGGACATAAGAGCAGCAGAGCACAGAGGCGTGCTATATTTCAATCCTAGATTTTCCATCAAAAGCAAAACTAGAGGTTTTTTTAACTAGTTTGTTGGGTTGTTTGGGGTTTTTAAAATTATTGTAGTCATGGCTCAGAAAAATACAAGTAGACAATAAAAAAGGCTGTGAAAGCAATGAGGTAAAGAGAACAGAATAACTGGATTTCAGAGACCTAAAAGTACATAAGATTTATCCATGTTAAGGCAAACTATTGTTTGCTTCCTACTCCATTAGAGTAATGTAGCACATAACTAACCTGATCTTCTCAGGGAGAACAGTTGCCAAAAGGTGGATACTGCACCTGATGACATTAATACTTCCTTCTAGTACTAGCTTAAGTAATTTGGAAGAAGATCTATATAATTATGTGCAGACACTGCTGGTGGCAGTGCTTTAGCTGATGTTTTAGAAGATAGACCTGGAACACAGGCTAAGCTATCAAAGTATTGATCCATGTACAATGGGAAGAAAATTGGGTGAAGAATAAGCTTTTATCTGCTTCTTTTCCTTCACTGTCTTGGATTTAAAAATAAGCTTTTTTGGAAGAGAGCTTCAAGATCATTTGCCCAGCCATCAACACAGCACCCACATAATCACCCCTAACCTATATCCCCAAGTGCCACATCCACACATCTCTTAACACTTTCAAGGATGGTGACTCCTTGGGAAACTTATTCCAATGCCTAACCACAATTTCAGTGGAAAATTTTTTGTAGTATCTAATCTGAACCTCCTCTGGCACAATGAGACTGTTTCCTCTCATCCTTTCACTTGAGACATAGCAGAAGAGACTGACCCTACCTGGACACAACCTCCTTTTAGGTTGCTGTACAGAGCAATGACATCCCCCTGAGCCTCCTTTTCTCCATACTAAACAATCCCAGCTCACTCAGCCATTCCTATTTTCACCAGTTGAACCTTGTACTTTAACAAATGTTTCTAAGATTTCTCATGTTTTTTTTCTGTGAGAAGATACAGCTGAATTGGAATTCTGCCTCCACTTCCTTTTGAATACTTTTGTGGTTGGATGTAAAAGTTTCCAGATAACTGAACCTAATCTATTTCTTCTGCAGGTAATCACTGGGTAAGATTTGCTTGCATCCTCTCTCTGGTCAGCATAGAGATATTTCATTCCCTCCCACATTAATGTCCTTAATGTGGTTTCCACTGGTGGGTTTCACTTTACTAATTCCAGCATTTGCTGCTGATTACCGAGTACTGGAGCTTGCCTTCTTATCTCATGGGCACATCTGACTTGTTTCCTGGGGTGGGATGGGGGTAGGGTGGGTGGCAGGGAGTGGGACATGACGTTCCTTTTTAGTTTGCAAATTCTTTCAGAGCTTCTCTCAGAGAAAATCCTCTATACACTTTGAAAAAGTCTGGGCAGCATATGTTACTGTTCACATGCTGTCTTATGAAATGGTTGCTTGCTGCTGTTCACAGATGTTCAGAGCACAGCCCTGACTTACCAGGATGTGTTTACTGGTAGCTTGTACTTGGCAGTTTTATTTCATAGCCCATTTGGGTTAACTGACTGCTCCCTCATGCCAATGCAACCAACCTCTTTTGGACAGACATCACATAGATTTTTTTGTGTCTGGAAAAGAAGCAATGGGCTGCTGAAAATCCATATTTTGACATTCTAGAAGCCAAAAACTGCTCTTCTGACTCAGTGTGCTCTTTGTTGCATATTGATCTTTGAGCATTGCTTGGCTCTTACTCATTGTGCCATTGCCATCTATACAAATGTCTTGGACTTTCAGCTTAGGTGTTAAATGAAGAAGGAATAAACATGCAGGCAAGAAAGTTCAACCAGATGCCCCTTTCATTCAGTAAACAAAGATGAGTAGGAGTAGTCATTTTCCATTACTTCTTTTGGCAAGCCAAACATCTGACAGCCAAACTTCCACATTTAGGTCCCCAGTTGCAAGGGTGATAGCTTTGCTTCTTTTTTAATTAATGTCCCTTCAAGCTGTTGATAGAATTCATCAACTGCATCTTTGTCATCTGCTATCGTAGGAGTGTTAATCTGTATGATCGACATCATGACTGGATTTGCAAGAAAAAGAACCGTAATGATTTTATTGCTGATTGGATTACATCCAAGCATATACTTTGATCTCCTCTTGGATGTGACAAACACAGTGCAAGTTTTTTTCTCATTTTTCTGAGCTTAAGCAGCAGCCCAAGTAGCTGTTCATCATCCTAGAATGGCACCTATTATTCCACTGCAGCACTGATTCTATATTTACCTACTTCAGATTTTTCCAATTCTTTTGTCACGATAATGTGTCTTTTTCCCCCCATGCATTTCATGTTCTTACATTTACATAACACTTGGTATGCAGAATAATCTTCAGGCATTAACTTCCTAGAGTTTTGATAGAGCCAGAAACACTCCCTATGACCAAAGACTCCACATGAACCTCTTCTGAGCCATAGTGTCTTGCCTTCCATCATAGGAGGAAGGCAAGAGGATGAACCTGCTGTCCATTGCTCAGCCATGCTCTTTTTCTAACCCAGCATCCTCCCCACTTGTCATCTACCTAATCAGCACACCTCCTGAAGTTTTTCAATCTACCTGTACCATGGTCAGCCTTTGGAGTTTGCCTACTCTGCTCACTCCTGTTTGCTTCCTTTACTAGCCTGCCAGTAATGAACTCCTCATCTGATAGGAGTTAGGTTCCTTGGTGAAGATTTAATCTACAAAAAAGACCAATGAAAGTGGAAGTATAAAAGGGATAAAAACATGTGTTTGGTAACTGATGGAGTGGGTCACAGAAGTTGGAGGAAGTGCAGAACATTTGGAAACCAATATTTTACCAATATTGTTTCAATGTTGAAAAAGTTGACTTTAAGGAATATTCATGTCAAATTTTCTTTATCTGTAAGCAGGAGCTGGGTGAGCACTGTGAAACCTCCAAAATGTAGCAGATCTGGCTGACACACACTTGGACAATCTTCTTTTGTATCTCATACCATTTCATATTTATATTTGATCTTGAAACCTGGCAAGTGTCAAATTACTTTAAATCAGGACCCTACTAAAACTGAAGATATGACTCAAGCTCATTTTCAAATGGACTCTCTGCTTGTTTGAGCATGTTTCTCTTTGGAAGGTGCTACTCCTTTCCTACATAGAACAAAATGTTTGCTTAAGTAAAAAGGAAAAAACCCTCAGAACAATTCCCCATTTTTTCTTGAATGCTTAAATAATATTTTAGACATGTTTTTCTGAACTGAAATAAACTCTGCTTCTAGGGCAAACCTGCTATGCCTGTTTCACTAAATGATTTGGCTTTTCTGGGGGGTAAGTCAAAGCAGAATTTGGAATATTTCTGTGTTCTTTTCATAATTTCACATTATACTCCTCAATGATTTTCCTAGCTTCATCTTCAGGACTTTTCTCATACTTAACTTTAAATTAATTTATTCTTCCTTCAGATACATATGACCTTACAGAAAAAACAGAGGGGTATCAATACTTTCAGTTCAGTCTACAACTTCTTCCATTAATCTCTCTTTATAAGAGACAAATGAATTGCAGGGTCATAGGTTGACTTTTATTGATCATTCTGAGATGTTGTTTGGACATAGTGTCTGCTTTCTTGTCTGTTAACCTGAACCCACTCAAATTTGTCTCGTAAGGATCTGTTGACTCTAAGCTGTGATGCTTTAGGACACTATATATATCACCAGAAAAATAATTCCTGTGACTAAGTCAACCCACTGGCCTAACTCTTTGTCACACATGTCAGGATCTGCAGCTGCCTAGAGACTCTCCATGTGAACATAGAAACCTTTAAATGATGACAAAAAAAATGCAAAGTAAGTTTGAACCTGATACTGGCAGTCAAAGCTGCATTTGTTCAGTCCGTTCTTCTCAGATTCTTAATGGAATTCTCTTCAGATTAATCCTGTAATTGATTTAAATACACTCTTTTACTTGGAATGGCTGCACATGAGATCTGAAAATAAAAAATGGCTTCATCTAACCTTTACTCAGAAGAATTTAATAGATTTATGTAGCCACATATTTAAACTGCTTAGAATTATATCCTTGTACTCTGGAAAAATGTTTTCAATATGTACAACATAAATCCATAACCTTTGACTCATTTATGAAATGCAGACAAGAACTATATTTTTCATTCTAATTTTTGTGTTTTAGACAGTAAATATAATTTTTTATAGATAGATACCCACAGTTACAACAAATCATTACAATTCTAATTACCAGAAATTAAAATATGACAGTCATGTATTTAATTTCAGATGCAATACATTCTTCTCAGGGTCTACAGACTTGTAATCAGTATCAGAATAATCAACGTGAAATAAACAGAAATGAAGAAATATTACTGAGGTTCAGTGGAGAACCTGAAGGAACTCCTTGGCAGAAGCAGAGATTACAACTTTCTCTTTGTCCATTTCTGTTGCAGCTTTTAACTTGTATATGGAAAGTAAAGAGAGATCTTTGCCTCTGATCTTTGCTTCAATTTGCCCTTAATGAAACAATGTTGGCTTTCACCAATCACCTCCTTAGCTTCCATGTGTCAGCGCAGATCCAAGAAGGATTTGCTCCCTGATCTATCTAGGCGCAAGGTCAGACTGACTGGCCTGTATTTCCCCAGGCCTTTTGGTTTTGCCTTATTCAAAATGAGGGTTATGTTTCCTCTTTTCCAGTTAGTGGGATCTTCACCAGATTGACACAACTTCTCTAGTATGATGGGTAGTGGCTTAGCATTTCATCAGGTCCCAAGGACTTGATGTATCCTTGGCTTCCTATGATTAATCCATCCTTATCTTTAGGAAAATTTTTAGGAAGATGCCTTTTCTCCTGATGTCCAATTTTCAACTCACTAAAACTTAAGCCTGTTACTTTCATCTTCTCCATCGTGGATTCTGAAATATTGTCCTTCCGCAGCAAGTCACTAAGCATTTGAAGAATGTCAGTGATTCTCCACTCCTCTCACCTCAAGCCTGAGCATTATTTAAACAGTCCAGGTGTGTAAACCCATGCTTCAGAAGCTGCTTATGTGGGTGGCACACCGCTTATATCCCCTTGCTAAAGGGAGTGCTCGGCCCTACCAAGCCATTGTAAATATCAGCCATTGTATTTCTAGGAACAGGATCGTTGCAATTGCCAACTCTCACCAACAGACTTTTCAGTAGTCTTTTCATTAACAGCTTCAGCTAGAACAGGATGTTTTTGTATTTAAAAGTCAGCCAACTCAGCTGTTTTCCACTGATATGAAACAGGGACAAATGGCCAGGTGCCAAATCACTATATAAATGTGAGATTATGTTTTTAACATTTACCTAAGCAAAAATGTTCCAGAAAAATTATCCAGATACTACTAAATACCATTTTCTGGAAGCCCTTCAGGAAATCTACATATTGAGGTATTTTAAGAAACATAAGGGCGTGTGGGAATAGCAAGTTCAGAACAAGGCTTCCTTGTGTTCAAGTAGGGTGGAGAACAAGAAAACTGAAACATGCTAACTGCTTTCTAAATACTGACAGAAAACATTCATTCTAGTGGATTTTCCAATGAACAATCTGGATGTTTAATTTACATTCACACAGTCTCCAAAAGTCAATTTCTTCCACAGAAGAAAAAAGAATTTTGGTGGACAATTTCTGCTTTCACTCATGAAACATACCTTGTGTCAGAAGGACACAAACAGTTGAAAGTATGGTCCAATGTAAAGCAGCAAAGAGAGGTACTGATAACCAGAGAACTGCCTGATAAACCAGAAACTTCCTGATGACTCGGCAGAGTTGTATTCCTCTGTGCTTTGTGCATGTGAGGATCTTTCCCCTCTCGACCTCCAGGGACAACCGATCTTTCAAGATGAGAATTCTGAATAATAAAAAATGCACTCAAGTAGAAGGGAAGGAGGAGCACAAGAGGGAAATGATTCATTGCCATAACTGAAGCAGAAGAATAACCTATTCATATGCAAGGTCATCTGTTGTTCTGGGTCATTGTGCTAATGAATCACCGTTTGTTTGTACACTGGGAGTAGCACCTTACCAGTACAGAGAGGAAACAGAGACTATTTGTAGCAGGGATTATACCAGTAATTTTAGTGAAAACTTCTAATTTCAAAACACCTGACAGAAGAAAGGGCTGTATTCATACCTAAAACTGAAGAGACTTCTCCACTTCTTTGGACTGTGTGCAATTTAAACATATTTGTCTTAGTGCCAGACCTGTGGCCAACTGATCTGAAGCAGAATTTGACAGTGCAGACACTGACATGTTATGAACTGCCAAAAGTACAAACTAGGGAGCACAATGTTTGTGCTTTTTCTACAGCTAGAGTGTTCATTAGTGGTTTAGAGGAGAAATGGAAAGGCTGTGAGAGGGAATAACTTTACTGGCAATATGACTAATTTATGCTTTCATTTCCCCTCTAAATATCTTAAGAAATGTTACCTCAACTATAAGCCATTTATTCCAATAACTTTTAATTTGTGTATTGAGGAAGTTTATGTTCACATGTTGCCAAAGAATCTGAACAGAGAGAATCTTTCATCCTAAATTCCCAAGAGGTGATCTCTTGATTTGAGTAGACCAATTGCTGTTCTCTGAAGGAGACTGTTTTCTGAGTTGGTCTGTGGATAAGAAAATGGATGAGGAATATGTGTCTGTATTTTTTTACAATTGTTCTGAAACTTGCAAGGGGGTCACTTGCATGCTTCATGCAGCATAATCATGGGGTCCACAACTGCATTGTGCTTCCTGATGTGCAGAAGTAATGCAAAATTCAACATGCTCCTTCAGACCTCTATTCATTGTCAGACAAAAAAATCCAAACACCCAGGAAACAACCTCTGTACAGGTTATCACACCCCTGTGAAAACCAAACAAGTCATAAACCTAATATTGAAGCAGTGCTTCAGCTTTCAGTGCCAGACCTATGAGCAGTGGGCAATTAACTACTATAGAGGGCAGAGAGGAGAGACAGGAATGAGACAGAGTCTTCACTTACAACTCTGCAGAGCCACATAGCTCTGGAAAGAGCCTGGCACCCTCGACCTGCCTGTTCCTGACTGCTCCACAGCCTTCAGGCCTGCTAGTTGTTACCAGGGATCAGGCTATGCTACTACACAGCTTTGCTTCTGAACTATAAGCCCTAGATTTGATTCATTATGCCTCCCTCTAAACCTTTCAGAAACAAGAAGGGAGAGAACTCCTGAGGTCCTGGTGATCATATCAAACACCCAGTTTTAGTAAAAATCATGGAAGAAACCATACCAAATTAAAGACAAAAGAGCCAATGAACAAGGAATAAAAATGGCGCACAGGATTGATACCCAGGTAAATATATGTCCCTAAAACTCCAGTTATTTTTCTAAATTTGAAAAAAGAAAAAGATGGTTGAGGGAAGGGTAGGAATAGAGATAATGAGTGAGCTAAAATACATGAAAAATATTTTAATTTTAAGTTCAGGGAGAAACCAGGCAGAATTTTGGACAGTACTACAGGAAGCAAATAGTTCAATTATAACTATTAGACCCTTTCTCTAGCTGTAAAGCTATTAAAAGAAAATAATTTCATTTTCACAGATGTAAAAATTGTAAGGGAAGCTATCTGGTATGCACTTTGTGAATAAATACTAGACAAGTAATTGTGCTTGTTGCTTAAGGTTTTGATGCTTAAATATATTTACTATTTCATTATTTTATAACTTACTCCTAGACTTTCACTGAAGTTTTAATGCCTACTTTACTTTGTTATCATTATGGACAACTAACTTTGATAAACAGCTCAAAGAAACTTTGCCTTCCTTTACTTTTTGGTTTCACTCTTAGACTGTCTATCTTGTAAGACGACTGAAAAAATTAATTCAGAATGTAAAGGAAGGAACCCTCTATCATATCTGCATCTTCTTCAAAATAGGGAAAGAAAAGACTGTGTAAGACATGATAGAAACTGAGTTGTTGATAAAGACGTGGAACAACAAGGGTAAATTCTTAGGGCTTGATATGTCAGCTCTGCACAACACCATTAGAAAATTTACGAGGAAGAACAGGTTAGGCTGAAAAATTAATATTCTACAAGGAAGAAGTAGTCTTGCCCACTAAGCAGAAATTTCAAGGGACTATTGAAAACCTTGGCTATTTAGTCTTCCACTTCTTCTCAGTATCTACTTAATTGTAAATATACTAAGTTCTACCATCAGCATGGTTTGGGCTAGTCACAAAAAATAAACACTATTTTATATATTGAATACTAGAAGTTATTGCTAACTCTTGCAACTGCAGTTGAACCTTGAAATCTCATATTAGACTGTATATGTTACACACATTAAAGCAGTCCAGTAAATAAGTCCATCAAATGAGGTACTTACAAAAAACATAAGGAAGAATGAGAAAAATACAGGGACTGTCTTTCCCCTACTCTCTGAACTCACTCATAAACTGGTGGAGAAGACTGGACTTCTTTGGGGTCAGAACATTTCCACAATCTTCCTGTCAGGTCAACGAGAACATAAAAAAATTAAGTCTATACTAAGAAAAATAGGAAGTGACAGAGGATGTTTTCAAGCCTGGCTCCTTCTCATCTCTACAGATAATTAATTAAAATTACCCCAAGGATGGATCTTTCTCTTTAGTAACTTGTGCTCTCCTTAGCATTTTCGGGGATGTTGAAGGTATTAACATGGCCCCAGAGATGCTTCCAGAAGCAATTTAGAGAGAATGTCAGCTATAGGTATGATGTCTATATAAGGCATACACAACAGTGCACCTTACAGCCTTTCTTAGATTACAGGACCTAGCAGCTAGCAGAGCATGTAGAAAGATTAGGCATCATCACAAACAAAAAAGGCTATTCCATCATATATTGGGCCACAGACATTACCTAGAGATGTATTAATTTCTCTCAGTCATTCTTGTAGAACACCATGGGTGCACATAATACCGCTTCCAGGTAGCAGTGTCCAACCTTTCCTTGATCTATGTGATGTAAGGCAGGTATTAGGGCAGTTATTAGGACATACATCCAAGTTTTATAAAGGACTGAGAGTTCACTGAACAAATTTTACCATTAAGTGTCTTATAGTAATGCACATCTAAAAGTCACTGAACTGCAACATAATCATGTTTAGTAGGCCAGTGAAGCATAAATACACACATTGTTAAAATTAGTCTTTTGAAATGGGACAAGTAAATATGCAGCTCTTATAATAAAAGAACTCATGCACTGATTTGGAGAAAAAAGATCTATTCATATGTAACTTGATGAAAGGGATTATCTTGAATTTCAGTGTATTCCAGTGTTGTTCTATTAAAGAGTTGAATTGTACATTTTCCCCCTACTAGGGACGTTAATCAGTTCTTTGATGTGATATTAGTTGCATTTAACCTGATAGGAGATGGATTCAGTCATGCACACATGACTAACCCTGTTAAAACATCAACAACAGAACTGAAAAACCTCCCATCTAGATATTAACTGCGCTATGCAAGTAACAAAAGCCATGGTTTGAGATTCAGAGCCCTAAAATGTCAATAATCACATTGAGTTTATTACAAAAAAATCCAGCAAGTGCAAAGGATGACACTTAATGTGTACTTAATGAAAAGGCAGGGGGGAAAGAGCAAATACAAAATACCCTTTCCTTAATGGAATTTAACCTATACTGTAAAGGTTTTAAAGAGATAGAACTGTGTATTTAAAAAAAAAAAAGTGGCAATTAAACAACAATTACACATAAATTCATAGATGTCAATTTTACCAGGTATTGTACTCCTTGGTACAGACTTACATTTTGGAATTAGACCTCTGTCCTGTCAAAAGCCTTTAATTTGCTTTGACATGAGGGAAACTATGACAAGGGATTAACTGCATCTTGATATTTTAAAGAGGATAACTCTGACTTCATTGAAAGATAGAAAACATCTGATACCACTGGATACCAGTGAACTTAATCCCACTATTTCTTTCTGCCCAAATGTCGTCTTCCTTATGCAGGGCAGAAAGCGTTTTCCGAAGGAAGCAGAGCAGAGCACATTTCCCACAGAGGTCCAGTATTTCCCAGGTGCTTTTAGTTTGTATTTACTGGAAGGAAAGAGGTTCTGTGTTCATCTATTTGGTTGATTTAGTCAAATTTCCCAAACACTATAGCAAGGTTTAAGGATCAATATAAAGACACACATTAAATTTGTTTGGATATCCATTCTTCCCCTCTAGCCACTAGCTGTCAGTCAAGAAAGGTACAGAACCCTTGAAGGGTTTGTGACATAATGGGCATCCATCCAAACATACAAAATGGCACAAGATGCCTTGGTTTCATACCTACACACAGATGAATTACCTAAACTTGAGGTATTTGAACTGGTTTTCTGTGGTGGCAAACCAGATTTGATTAATTCAAATCAAATTAGGTGGACCACATAGGTGGTGTTTCCTTTTTCAGTGGTGAAAATGTAGCTGAACTAGAATATTTTCCAGAAGAATTATTTTTCCTCTCTTTTCTTTACAACCTATTCTTACAATAATAAAAGGTTGTTACAAAGGCCAATATTTGTCCTGAGAGCATTATGGAAGGCTGTCATATCTTTTTCAGAAAACACCCTGAACCACAAACTTCCACTTCACTCTATCACTGGGTTTCTTCTCTCTTCATGTACTGGCAGCTTGGGACATCCTGGGGAGGTCTTTGGGGTTTGGGGGTGTTGGTTTGCCATTGTTGTTGGGTTTGGGGGTGGTTTTTCTTAAAGACCCAATACTAAGATTTTCATTTTCATTGTCTTTGAGCACACTGGAAACCAGAAAGCCAAATCAACACGCCAGAGAATCTGCTTATTGATAAATAATCCATCTTCTGGATGTGGCATGAGTTATTGAGCTTTCATAGTTTAATGCTGTGATAGTATAATCATATAATCAATGCCCCAGCCTAGGAATTAAAAGTATATTCATTGGTACTGTGTTTGGAAGAACTAGCTTAGCAGATGGAAGATGGTTTTATTTACTATTACTAATGGCTCCCTACCAATCCTGTGTATCCAAAGTCATAAACTTTGAAAACACAGCCTCTCACCTGAAGAGTGAAGCAGCACAAGAGACCTCCAATCTGTTTGCAATAGGCTGCCCTCTGAAAATTTGCAATTACAGACTGTGTAGATTGTTTCATTCTAGTGTAATATTTTAATCCATAAATTCACTAAATGTTTAAAGTTCAAGAATTTTGCCTGAGCTATTAAATCCGTAGCTGAGATGAACAAAAACTAAGAGTTGGTAATAAATCCCTTATTTAAATAATTCTAAATTCTCTCTCTTTTTGGATGAATATTTAATATTTCACTTTACCCAAATACATATCTTGAAATGCAAATACTTTAGGATTCCTAAAGTATTCCTAAAGTGTCTCCCAGATTGTGTCACAGTGCTACTGTAAGACAGGTTTCCTTAATTACAACAAAACACTGACTTACACTGCTATGGGAATAGTAATGCATTAGGCCTTGTATTTCCTTTCCCTTAAACCCTGATTGTGGTTCTTGGTAGGCAAGAACTGGGCCATTTTGAGCACCAGGGGTTGTGATCTCTGAGGTTTAAAGAAATGGAAAATTGCGCCTCCCAGATCAAACTCTGGCTCACACAATCAGATTGCACCAACCTGAGCTGAGTCTCCAACAGGGCTTCTGGTTTGACCTCCAGAACAACCACAGCTGCTAACACCAACAGGATTCCTGCTGGAGATCACTAGGCTTCATGTCTATTTTCTACCAGAGATATAATTTGATTTTATGCTGTAAAACATGCAAGAGAACAAGCCAAAACCTTTTTCTGGAGGCATAACTGCTGAGGAAAACATCTCTCTGTATTCAGTATGTCAATAACTCTTTCAGTCCAATAAAAGAAGCAAACAAACAAAAAACCCATGGTCACTTTGCCTGGGAGCATTCACAGCATTAATGTTAGTTTTCTTGTCTTGCACCTCCAAGGAAACTGCTTTTTCCTCACAGGTTGCACTGGTTGATATGCCTATTTTCTGTCTGCCATTTCATCCCCACACTTACTTTTGAACACAGACATAAAGCAAACATACGCAGACTAATGCCATGTGTTCACACATCCATGTGAGTTTGCTTCAGGAAGGGCAAGGTGTGGAGTTTGTTTTAGCTATTACACCAGCATGGTCTGTGTACCTGTAAGAGCTGGTGAGCTGAGTGAGGAAAGCAGAAGCACCAGAAACAATTTGACAGACAAAAATGGAAATTATCTCCCTAAGAAACTTCTTGCAGCCTGATAGGCCCTGTCTGAAAGGTCTACTTTTTACTGCTGGTCTCAGCAACTCTGGAATGTTATCACTTAAAAAACACTAACCTTTCCTCTAGTCTCTGCAGTCTCAAGTGTTTTAAATTGCAGTGAACAAAATAGGTCAGGTTCAAGCTTGCAAAAAGCTATCATACCTCTGGAAACTTCCAAATGCTTATATCTGCAACAGTGTTTGGCTTGAGTGAGTGAATCCACTGCGGAATCACAGACCTCCTTACTTTGTGAGCTTAACTGTATCTTCCCATAAATTTAAATTTTATCTTTATAATATAATAGAATTGAGGTATATATTTAAACTTATTTCTTATTCTTTAACCAGTGTTTATTTACAACAGCTGCTGTTACTAACTTGTTGAAGCACACAGATCTTGCTAATTCTTTCTAATATTGCAGATTTTAAGCAACTTCTGTCAGAAAACATCACAACATCAGAATACAAAGTACTTATAATCATGTAGCAGTGAATGAAGAATTTTAAAAACATGCTTAAGAATTGTTGTCCTGATGTTTGCAAACTGCAATTATTTCTCAGCTTAAATGTCCATGAATTTCTCTGTTAGGTTTAACACCATTACTTCCTTGTTATTATAAACAATTGCATTATCATTTCATGCCCTGCCCCAAAAGAAAATTATATTTTCCAGTATATTTTGAAATTACACTGGAAAAAAAAAAGCACACCTAAACTTCATCCCAAACAGAGAGATCAAGAACAAGAGGAGTGCAAGCTGAAGTAATTTGATTTACAGTAATAACAGACTGGAGCTGCCCACTAGTTGTTTTCACTACAAATCACTGCAGATAACAATCATCATTATGCAACTTCAGATGAAACCTGTTTTTCCTGATATATAATACAGACACAAATCACCAAAGTGCATGATGAGTTTGGTAATTAAAACAGCGACACAATTCCAAAACTTTATGAGGCTTGTTACATTACCAGTTGGTGTGAGCCTAAAAATGAATGTAAATTACAGTATAATTTTACCAGTCAGTTTGTAGAAATGATGCTTTTTAATTGTTCTCCTTTAATAAAAGAACACAAAAAAAGTCTTTCCTAGTTCAATTTAGTCTTACTTCATAGTCTTACTACCTTTTGTGAAACATTAACCAAGATATTTAAAGTTAAATACAAGGAACGATTCCTTTCTGTTCCTTCCAAAATGAAATTGTGCACTGCATGCTGGCCCCTCTAACATGATCAAAGGTTTGTACCTAGGATGACTGCAGTGCATGGAGAGAGCACAGCAACAAGGCCTAATGGGCTGCCTGTTACCCAGCTGTCTCTTTACATTTTGTGTGTGCTGCAGTGAGGGCTCAGTGCCTTCAGCCATTCAGCAACTGCCCAGCTGTGTAAAAAACAAAGCACATTTAGCATGTTTGAGGCAAATTAATCTTGCAGATTTCATTCTGCCAAAGAGAGCAGGATGACAAGGCAACCAAGACCTAGCTAGGCTGCAGTCTTAATTATCTGCACAAACCTGGAATTGTAACCACTACTTCTGACCAAAGAATTGTACTGAATGACTAAGTGTAATTAATGTGATTGTTCTTCTCTAACCTGGACCTTTCACAATGTTTCTGCCTATCTCAGAGGCTGTTCTTCATTTATGTGTTTGGGAAACTTGTAGGAACACTTTCATGGCAGCCCTGAGGAATAAAGACTTCCATTCCATAACTCCCTGAGGCAGGGGTGGTCCTCTCCCATACTTCATCTAGCAGGAAAATGGCACCTCTCCCCAACCTTTTGTACAATCCACATTCCAGTTTGCATCATCACCTCCTCAGCACAGCTTGACACAGATCTCTTTGCCAGGGCTTGGATCCCTCAGCAAAAACCTCTAAAGCATTCCAAAAACTTGAGCCAATAAAACACCTCATTCTTTTCTCTAAAACATTCCCAGCATGAGCCCATGGAGAAGAGATAAGAAGAAGCTGCCACTGCAAGACAACACTTAGATACTCAGGCTTACAAGCTCCTTCCTTGCACACAGGAGGCCTCAGCATTACTACCTGGCAATATTTCCTCTCAGGGCTCCCGGATTCATGAGGGGGTTGAGCATATCCAGGAAGGCATCCTTTTACAAAAAGGATTCTTTTTCTTGCTAGCTCATATTGCTGTCTATTGCATAAGCCATGAACAGTCCTAACGATTTATACATCAACATGAAATGTCAGATCTTTGGTTTTATTTCTTCATTAGAGAGCTCTTTTATACCACTTCAGAAACTCTGCTTTGTCCTTACCTTCTCATTTATTCTCTGGAGGAAACTATCTGCTCCCTGTGGGATAATTCTCTGTGCAATTTATTTGGCCTGCAAGGTGAGCATGCTCCATAGACTACCCCTTGCAGGGTAACACCTTGCCTAAAATATACACAACACCTCCATTTTACCTTGTTTTTTCTTTTTTCTCTCCTGATTTAAAGCTCCTCTAAGTGTTTTCTCAAAGTGCTCTTGATTAGCACTTGCGCTAATTCAGTGATCCAATTGCTGACAGAGAATGAGGTGGTCTCCTGGCTAACTTACCAAATGCTGATCTTGCACATACACTACAACTTCTAACTAACTGTGAGCCAAGATATCTGCTGACAGGTGGTAACTCCTCCAGGATCTGCTCTCCTGTGACCTGCTGAGTTATTTTCTTGGCTTATTCATTTATTCCCTAAAGAAAGAAATAGGATCCCTCATAACTCTCACTTGTTAAGCCTGGCTCATGTGTGCTCTGACTTCGGCCAGGAACCATGTGGTTGGAGGATTTATATGAAGTGGAAAGGTTGATTCCAGCAAGAATTCCGCATGACCTATCAGCTGTGATTTATAGGTCCCTACAATGGCCTAAAAGTATGTTGAATGCTTCAGTCAGTGCTTGGCATTAGAAAGCAATGCTTTTTCAGGTGATGCAAGAATGCCTTCAGACCTGTGCAGTGCAGAAAAATATTTTTTATAGTAATTATTCATTTCTGCAAGATGTGCTCTATAAGTCTGCCATGACAAGTCCTGGCAAAGTATTATCTGCCTTTGATTTCTGCTCAAATTTTTGTTTTTATTTAGCATTACTGCAGGTACATTGCTTAAAAGAATACACTCCTAGGGCACATCATTACTAAAATACATTGTATATAAATTCAGCCTTCCCTTTCACTTTGGTCTCATTGTGTGTTGGAAATTCGGTGGTGGTCTCCCACATTCTTGAACACCTGGAAAGCTTGTCAGATGCCCCCCTCTCCTAAGAGCGAGCTGATCACTATGCTATTGATAGCTGACTGCTTTCTGCATGGACTCTCATCTTCAAAATGCAGCAAGAGAAACAGAATATGGAACAAACACAATCCTGCAGCAGTTACAGGCCCAGAACACATCCAAATACCTCATTTTGCATTTTTTTTTATTAGACCTTCATGAAACTATACAGAATTCTGGGTAAAAGGACAAGAATGCACATCTGCCTCTCCTTTCCCTTTCATAAACAGCGCTCTACCTGTTAGGCGGCACCTTTTCCTTCCTGTCATACAATGTTAATTCAGCGAAGGATATAGTAGAGGGCAAAGCAAACAAGCAGTAAAACACTCTGACAGCAATTATTTTTGCTAAATCATGTAAGTCTGGAGCTGCCACAGAGCAAGTCTCAGAAATACGCTCAGCCTGCTGCTTAACCAAGCATTCTCTTTCCCATGCCGCTCCAGAAGCCCTGCAGGAATGCTTCTCCCTGTGCCAGTTACAGCAACCAACTGGTGCTGCTATGTTGCTGGGAAAATACTGGAGCAGCACACCACAGAATTCATATCCCCTTCTCATCCCTGTTCTTCTATCCCATAAAAAAACCACATTCCTAACCAAACACAACATTACAGTCAGGAAGATAATTTTTTCATAATGCAGCATAAACAAAAAAATCTAACTTTCTAATAAAAGTATATTTACTTTCACTTTTTCATGCTTCTCTGTTAATAAAGTACACACACACACACTCACACACAAGTGCTTATCTATTTAAGCTCTACTACAGCTGGCAAATTTCTGCAGTAGTGAGGGTACTTTCTGTTTTCCAGATTTTCAGTGCAGAACATGGACTTTTCAAAAGATCAAAGCAATTAAAAAAGAAATGAGTGTATGAAACTAGCTTCAAAATTGTCTCAGTCCTCCTGCTGTTCCTGGCAGTTTTGATGTGACTTCCCCTGCTTTCTTCTTTATACATCTCTGTTCACAGAATGAAGAACTACAGCCACACACAGGGTTTTCTCAAGAAAGGTTTCAACATAGTATAGATAAGAGATTTCCTTCTATATAAATTACATACAGGGTTTTTTTAATCTCCACTGAGAATTACCATTATATTAGATTATCAAAGAAGATATGCCCACTCTACCTGGACTCTGATTTGAATTTGATTTGTGTTGCAAGTGTAGTAAATTAGGTTACTGCACCTAGCAGAGCTGGAACTGATAGCATTCACTCTCATAAAATCTCAAAAAAGTATGAATTAGATATAGTCCTTCACAGAGATCTCTCTTCCTTTGCTAGCATGTGGAAGAGACTTTCAGATGTATTGGAAATGTTCCTTTTGGAATTAATTAAGATGTGGAGACCATATTCAGATCCTATAGGTTGTGGCAAACCAGCTCATTACTTTATGATATGAGATTTTTATGAACCTAGGAGTTACAAACAGAAGCTCAGTTGAACCCTGGCTTACGGGTTTCTGGAGTTCACTCTCAGTTTCTTTAAACATTTTGAATATAGAAGTAAATATATTAGATTTTACTTATCCCAACAGACTTTTAAATGCCAGGAGAACTCTATTATTGTGAAAAAGTAAGTTTCACTCGGGAAGTTTGAAATCTATCCAGAAGTTGCTGAAATTGGTGAACATCATCTGCATTATTTTGACATGCAGATCAGATTTCCTGTGGGTATAGAAACATGTTGATGGATGTTACAGAAGATAATCCTTTGCCACACAGAGCTGCTGTCTCCTTTGTTTTAAGGAAAAGAGGAGATCAAATATTTTCCTTTATTTTAAACACACCTGTGCACACTGGGCCTTACTGATTTCATACATTCATTTTTCCAAAATAGTCTGGGAAGCAACCAGAGATCTTCTAGCATGTTTGGAAAACAAAAATTCTCAGCTAACATACACTAAAAGCTTTGGCAATCCTTGTACATCAGAGTTATTTCCCATGCTTAAGTATTAGTCAAGAACTTTAAAAAACACTGTAGTTCTAGGTCTGTTTTTATGATTCTTTGTAGTTCATTAAAAATAGGGTTTAGAAGCAAAGCAAAATTATCATAAAACAAACTTAGACACATTACAGAAACACTGCGGCATGTAGAGACTCAAACCCGTTCAGTTTTGTTATTTTCTCCCTTAGAATTTCTTCTAAAGAATGTTTAATAAAACCCTCAAGACTGCTCAGTCTGGTTTATGGTCAATTCATACTTAATAGATTCACCACAATCAGAATTTTGGTGTCATTTCACCAATGAACTCTGAAGTTGTACCAGTGTACACCAAAGTAAAATGTGCTTTCAGATCACTTGTGATACAAAGTAGCCAATTAACAGCGGATGCCCTGCACTAGGTAATTGTGAAAAGAGGCAATTGCTGCTTGCTTTGGATTTGTATTTGTTCGTCTGTTTTTTTTGCTTTTGCTTTCCTAGATGCCAGAGACAGGAGGAAATTATGGTTACAATGTCAAAGGTAGCTGAGTTGTCCTCACACTCACAGAAGTGCAGTCACTCCATGCAGTGCTGTGCCAACCTGCAGGCTCAGGGCTGCTGATCCTGGGTGGCAGGCAAGCACTGGGGTGAATCCCAGTGAGTATGGGCAGAAGTCACACACTTTGTGCTGCTCTGCAAGAGCTGTAACCAGTGCAGTGCCTGAGTGCAGGGGTCTCCTGACAGTTCTGTCCTGCCCTTGTCCTGTTCCCCTCGTCACCCCCATGGCAGCCTGAGCACCCTCTCCCAGGAGTGCACTGCTGCAGACTTGTTCCACTGGCTGGGCTGGCTACAGCAAAGGCAACTCCTGTCTATGCTTAATAGGATACTGGACTAGCATCATCATTTCTAGGGAAAATAAAAAATTAGCAATATAAAACCCACTACAAAATACTTTTCACTAGGTTAAATTGCTTTTCTTGGACCTTGGACTCCCGACATATTTTTTGATATATCATACTTCTTGATCTTAAGACTGATTTCCTTTCTGTTACAATTGCCAATACAGCATTTATAGTTATTAACAAAATACATGTTAATACAACCCAGTATGGTAGAGGGTCTGAAACATTGACTTTTACACTACTACATACAAAGAGTGAAAGTAAATCACTGTAGGAAAAATAATAAGATATTTTGGAGTTCAGCAAACATGAATGGAGGTGATCTTTTATCTCTTCTGTTCTGATTATGCTATAAAAGAGCAATATTTACTTTTGATGAAGACCACAGATGTTAATAGACGCTGAATTAGCCTAAAAACACAATTAAAAGTGGTTCATAATTTAGATTCAGACTTTGAACTCTGCTGTTAAAACTTGCATAACACAAGATGCAAAGAACAAAATGTTAAAAAAATGTCCTGTAGGAATAAAAGCATTGAAGATGCCCTGAGAGCTTTACTCTGGTCAATATTGCCGTGCCCTGCTTCATAAATTTTATCTGTACTGCAAACTGTGAACACGTGAGGGCTCAGCCTGGATCCCACCCACAGTCTACCAAAAGCAGGAAAGAAGAAAAAGAGTTGTGTGTGGTTCACACAGCTGACATTCAAAGGAAAGGACAAACAGTCAATTGTGCTGATAAAGAATCTAAATGAATAAATTCTCCAGCTCTGCAAAGCATAATAGCAAATGTAAAAGAAATGTGGACAGCACCAGCAATGAAAATGTGAATCAGCAGCAAGATGATTTTTCCTTTGCAAAATGGAAAGTAAGTGCCTGATGATAAAACCGCTAAAATGAACTTTATTGGTCTTGCAATATTTGGAAGGAAGTAACCATGCTGGCTTTGCTGGCTTAAAACTAAGATACCTAAATATTTTTAAATAAAATAGGAGTCTTCACTTAGAGACTGTTAGACTACCACAACAAATTTATATTTCTTTTATTTGTGTTTAATTATATGAAATATTTTTGTATTTACATGCTTATATAAATTTAGATTTTCAACGGTAGCCCCCACAAATAAAAAGCCAAATCTAGGAGCTACCTGCTCTATCAAATTCCTATGTTCCACCTCCCTCCCGCAGACGGTATTTGTCGCCTGGCAGTGGCCGCGGGCCACCAGAGGGAGCCTGCACAACTCCACAAACTGCAGGCACAGGGAGAGTGACAGAAGGAAACCCGGCTGAGCGGCTCCTGGGGATCCTGAAGAGGATTACTGAAGTGTTCCCAGGTTCCACTAAAACCTTTCACACAGAGCCCAGCCTTCATGGGGCATTATTTTGCTGCTTCAGTGTGGAAAAGATAGGAAGCTGTTCAAAGTGAATGAGGACAGTGAAAAGGTTGTAGTAATCGTGTAGAAAAGGGGACCATAAACAACTAGCTATTTCAACTTTATATAAAATTAGTAAAACAGGAAAATAATAATTTATAGTATTAATTCCATCCCATTTCTCTTTCTTTTCTGTCTGTGTAGGGCCTAATCTGCCTACACTGAAAGAGACTTCAGAAAAGGAATTCTCTCACTTTTTGTCAGCACAGCATGGGTGGAATGAATAAAAAAACAAGGTGACAGACTCGGTACTTGTAATTCTCCAAATATTTTATATTACTTCAAAAATTTCTTTATGAATGAAAAACTACTTTTAATTATTCTAAAAATAAGAAAACTGAACACAGCTTAATAATACATTTGCAACTTTCACCATCCACTGATCAGTGGATGCCTTTTTGAAGAAGATTTGTCCTTTGAATACCTTGCATTTACAGTCATAGCATTCTAAATGCATTCAGTAATTTCTTTTCAAGCAGCCCTGTGAAACACCAGGTTGATGTTTATGAAAATGGTAAGATTTATGGAATGCTCTTTCAGAACAAATTAGAAATTTCCTGTGATGACTTTATTGGAAAAAGATCAAAGAAACATCTCTCTAATAGCATTGATGGTTGTTATGATGGTAACTGTGTATTTTCCTGTGGAACACAGGAATGCAGAAACATCAAAAGGGAAGTGACGAAAGGGAGCAAGAGATGAAGGATGGGAGGGAAATGACGGCAAAAAGTCACTGACCGGAAACCATGTGCAGTGGCAAAAGAGGAAACAGACAGGACAGTGTGTATGTGAGATGTCTGCAATTCAATTCTCTTGAATTCAACCTATTTCACAACATCCATCTGTGAAACTATTGGTAGCCGCTAACGCCTGACGAGAGAGGCCAGCAGCCTTCCTAAATTGCAGCTTGGCAACCAATACAACCACTCTTATAGACTGTGACAGAGCAGTGTGAATAGATGGCCATGTATTCCCTCCCTGCCTACCAGAGACCAGCTGAGCTCATTAGAGCCTACATCCAGGCCATGATTTTTTCTCAAACCAGTAATTGTTGGATGTATGGAAAAAGCCAGAAGATAAATGGCTTGAGTCTAACAGTTAGTGGGAACAAAAGAGCTATCCTACAGTCAAGTGTCTTCACTCACTCTTGACTCCAGCTACACCTAAGCTGCCATAAAAAGTGTTTGCTTACGCTGTTTTATAAATCTTCATGACCTTTATGTATCTTTCCCAATGTCCTCCTACGCTATAAATGCCTCAGATAATTGGAAAAATTGCTACAGGCTGTAAAAAAAGTTAAAAGGCTTCTCCCCCTCTGAAGAAACAGTCATTATGATTGGGGCAGTTTTCAAATTAAAAGTTTCAATCTGTTGGGAAACTATAATTTCAAGCATATTTCTTCCATTTCCCACTAGCTACAACATCAAAGACTGGCAGAATAAGAGCTAAGAAGCTTCAATTAAAAAAAAAAAAGGTCCAATAATGTCTTAACTTGACCACAGCACATCCCTTGTGCCATGTCTAGAACAGCCTCCGTTTAATTGCTTCTGCAACATTGCCAATTTGTTGCATTACTGGAAAATATTGATAGTATTCAATAAATTTTTCTTATGTGTCAAATATTGCAGTCCATAAAGTCCAGGAGAATCATTGTTTTCACTTCTCAAGAAACCAAAGGTTTTGCATGGTGCAGTTCTGACTTACCTCTAAGAGCATTCAGGATTGGAAAAGAAAGGAATTTAAAAGACTCAAAGATATCTTGTGTACTTTAAGTTTCCTGTGATTCTTCCGGGCCAGGTACAAGCTAAGGGCTCCCTCTCCACCTGTTTGATTTTCTGATTATTTCCATTTCTCATTGTTGGAGGTGGTGGTGCTGCACTGAAGTTTTACCAAAAGCAATCCAGGATTTGGAGCCTCCAAGGGGTAGCAAACAACACACGAAGGATTTCTTGTATTTTTTCCATCTGAGTTTTTTGTTGGACATTTCAGGTGGCCACATTACTAAAAAAACTTTACAGAAAACAAAGAATGCTTTTTGCTGAGCATTTTAGTTGCTGCATTGGAAGACCTTATATTGATCAGATCAAAAGATTTTACTCAGATAATTCAGTGGTATCTTTGGTTCTTACTCTCCTTATCCAAGCAATAAAATAACTTTGAAGGCAGTAAAGGAGGTATTTTAAGGGCCCCAAGCCATGTGAACACAAGCCTGTGTGTTTGAGATCTGACATCACGGCCATTTTACAGTGAGACATTCATATCACTTCACCCAGATGATGCTTCTTTGCACATTTAGTGTATTTTACAGGGTCCTTCTGTTCTCTCTCCTGCACTAAGACACTGAGATGTTGTGTCACTGTGCCTCACCTAACACAAGTGATGCTCTGTACCCACCTGCTTTGCTACAGCCATCAATCCATTTAAATAAAGAGCAGAAATTTACAAACAGGAAAAAATGGCAATAGGTCAATTAAAAATCTTAAAAGTTTTTAAAGCTCCAAAGACTTTGTAGCCTAAATTTAAAATTTTTGTTTCCCGCAATGTTTAAATGATCAGATTATCTCCTAAGACTTGCACTAGTTTCTACTACATTACAAATTGTACTGGTCACTCTGGACTCAGGTTGGAGTTTGGAACTCAGAGTTTGAGAGAGTTTTCATTTCACACCACTTGTGACCTAATTATTTCAGTGTACTGGTATCTTTTGATATCAAATTGTATTTGCATGTATTTTTTAATATTTATACAAGAATGTCTGTCTGAGATGAAATGCTTTGTTGATAGAAACACCTGCAGGGATCTATTACAACATACTAATAATGAGAACTGTCTGCTGTACTTAAAAAAGAAAGGATTTTCCCTACAGTTGAACTGAAATGGAAAGGGGTCAGAGTATGGTCTTCACTGAGCAAGGAGGTAACTCAGCAAAGGAGATGCATGTGTGTGCTTCATAAAGGTATCACTTTTCTTTCCAAATATAAAGTAACAGCTTTGGATGTGGGAAGGAGTGATGTGTCTATTCATTTAAAAATATGACCAATATTTATAGAATTCATATTTTCTCATTTTTAGGTCTCTACTTAAATATAATTGTCTACCACATCCATAATTCTAACTGCCTAGCCCAAGCTTATTTTCCTCTTCAGTTTTTAGAGGATAAACAGAAGAGGCACACAAAATCATTACATGTAACCAAACATCCTGTGTACATAAATGTACACACATCTATGCAGTATCCAGAGATATATATAAACCTGTGTATATAGTGTTGACAATTTATGAGAAACAAGATAAATATATAAAGCTACTTCGAAGGGATCAATTCAAACACCAAGGGACCTCTAAGGTATTTCAGTTTTGAGCCCTGATTTTATTTAATCAAAGATATAGGAGGAAAATAATCTCTTACAACACTTTCCAGGTATTGTCCAATCATGAGTGGTTCAGATACAAAACAGGTAAGATGTGTGGTGTGACATGAGTTAAGATGGCAAGAAATGCACCAAAATATTTATGATCAGCATAGCAATTAAAGCATAATAATGGCTGCCACTAAAACTATTATTCTACAAACACCATTTATCCTACACAATTGCTTAAAAATATTTTGAAGAAGTGTATATTAATAAATGTATGTATACATGCATGTGGATAAGCTTGTTTATACATGCATACATAAAAATTTTTCTATTATGAAATTTTTCATCCTTCTCTATGAATACATATATGTTGTCAGTGGACTTGGTTAACTACATAGCTTTTAAAAGTAGAGAAAATAGAAAGTAGAGAAATAGAATGATCAGTAAAGCAAACTTCCAGAAAGAACAACTGTCTGGAATACAAGTATCCCATTGTTTTTAGGTTTACTATTGCCTGGCTTTTAAGCTAAATCTTTCATTTCTAGTTGCTTTAGTCAAACACGGGGAAAAAGACATTGCACCATAGCTTCCACCTACACTGTCTACCTCAACAATAATTATTATTCTTTCTCTTAAAACAGCACTGGCCACAACCACAGCCAAAAACCATATGACTCCTCAAATGGCTTCTCAGTGTGCACCATAATTCTAATTCTGGCAATAAAATCCTGGCTTTGAGGATTTCAAATACACCATATTGCATACAGTTACTGAGCATTATGTCTCATCTTCCACATTCTGCACAAGCATAATGGGTGAAAGGGCTCAGAGGAACAATTGTTATTTTTCTCTATCATAAATGTCAGCAACTGACTGTTTTCATTGTGTAGTTTTTATTGCATTACTTGCTTGGTGTCCAATAATCCCTACGAGCCATGATGCTGGAGTTTCACATCTCTGAGCCACTTTCACACAGCCCACACACCACTCAGCATCCTGCTGCCACAATAGTTATTTCCAAAAAAAAACTGTTTTGAAACAGTCTATTTAAAAGGCAAGGCCCTCAGAACTTCACCATGCTAACAGAAAGACCAGCACAATTTATTCTGGAGCAAGGGAAAACGACAGTAGAGTCAGCATTGCCTGAGTCCTTTGATTTCATATTTGCACATGCACCATATAACTGCACATGTGACAGAAAACAGCATAAATTGTTTATAGGATAGGTGGGTAAGAAACATGGCTCACTACAAGATTATACATACATGTATATGCTCCTGCCTGTAGGAACTGATAAAAGGAAGGTGTGATGTATTACTGATAAGGGAGAAGAATGAATGTCTGTTGTCCCCTAAAGCGCAGAAAAGCAGGAAGGAAAGGTACCGTAAGCCGGTATTTGACTTTTGTACATCCAGTCCAAAACATTATCCCTGGCAGTAGCTGGAATCAGAATTTTGAAATAAAAGTGACCAATACCATCCATTGCCTAGATCTAAAGTCTTGTCCTAAGTTCAGTATCCTGGATTCAACGTAATTTCCAAAGTTTTTATTTCTAAGTACTATAACTTCAGATGTGTTCCCATCAGTTTTCAGATCTGCATAATTTTTGACCTTGATGCCACTCACTAGAAGCTGCATGAGAAGTATTTAATGAAAGTCACTTTGCTGACCTATGACTCAGAGGGGTAGCTCTGAATCATTGTGCCTCTGAGGGTTACTCACAGGCTATGACAAGGACAGCTTCTGGCAACACAGGCTTCCCAGAACCCAGAAATAGAAAAACCTCAGATGTTTCCTCTGCCCTACAGTGCCACATCCATTTTCACTCTGACATAGCCCCTGCCCTCTTGCCTGGGACGGTCGTACACCCATGCCCTGGTGCACCAGGGCCTGCTCTGACCCTGCCGGTGGCAATGCCCTGCCATGCTCAGGGTAGGCTGACACTGGCAGCCACAACCTCCCAGCTCCTCTAAAAAGCCTCAGAAGGAGGCAGCAGTTAAGAAGGAGTAAAGAAGGCAGAGGGGAGCAGAGTAATGAGGGATGGAAACAACTATTGTGCTTCAGCTTTGGAAGCTCTGGAAATCCTGCAGGCTTAGCCTGGTTGGGGCCCCCCTGTTGTCAACCACTGCAAAGCAACCAAATGTGGGTCAGTTGCGGGTCAAAGCTACAAGTCCATCCAAGCAGCATTACAGGGGGATCACACTGCTCTGATTGTGCTGACTGCAATGGCAGCCTGCCATCAGCATAAACCACAAGAGACACTGCTGAATCAGCTCCTTCTCTGAGGAAAATGAAGCTAAGAAACCTATAAATCCCAGCAGCTACCCCACCACAGTCCAAGAGAATCACACAAGCTTTCTTCCCCAGCTCCTTCCTTCCATTTTCATTTAGTCAGCAATGAAATGCAGGGAGATTATTCATTGGAAAAGAACTCATTCAAATACTAAGATGAGGGCTGGTTGGTAGCTGGGCTCTGATCATAAACAAGCTGTTTGCATTTAAGGAAGGCATTAATAAGGCAGCTACTTTCAAGCACAGGAGTATTCAATGGGGGAGAAATTGTTTGGCTCATCAGCAGATGGCACCTATTTTACCTTCTTATCACTAAAAGAAAATAAATGGCTGTTACTCTTACTGCCTGACATGAGTAATAATTAGACATCAATTTTTATTCTAACTTGTCATGTATGCACATTGGGAAGTTGAGTCTTGCTGTGATAATTCCCCGAGATCTTTGGAAATTTTTCTTAAGGAAGCTGTGACAAGATCTGGCCTGTGAGACAATAAACACCTCAGATCTGTACAGGTTCTAAAGGTGGTCTGTTCCTCAGAGAATGATTTCTCTGTTCCCAGCACACAAGCTATAGGATGAATGAAGCTCTCATTTTAGTCTGGGTTTTGTATTTGCATTTATCTTCATTTGTATTGCCTGACTTTTGCATGAGATTTATGGCCCAGCTGTGCAACAGTCCCAGCATGAAGCATTCTGTCAGTAAAAATGAAGAGCTACATGAACATGTATTTACAGCAGCAGTTACAACTGATTCATAGAATGTAAACAAACACAAAACTATCTGTAGTTCTCCATGTAAAACTAGTTAAAAAATAGAGTACAGAATTGGGCAGACATATTCTGATTGCTGTTAAATTTGTGATTGTAGACATATGTCAGATATTAGCTTTTATTCAATTTTGCTTCACACAACAAAGGCTATTTGTTCAAATTCAAGGCTCTAGCACATCCTTAGATTACAAGAAACAATCAATGGACATTCTCCATGTTCACTCTTCAGTGTGGGTCTACAATCACTACCCAACATCTCAACAGACTATGATAGGCTGTTTCCAGGTTAATTTAAAAGGAATTGATGCTACCTGTGGCTTGCTGTGCTTATGTGCTTTATTATGTGTTTCTTTTATTTTATTTTAGAACCTTAGCTATTAAGAATATCTGGCAACTTTGAGCATTTTCATCAGTTTCTCTCTGAATCTGCAATTCAGAATTACTCTAGCAGGCAACTACAACACCCATCAAACAACATTGCAAGGAGAAGAGATGAGAAGACAGAGTGAAGGACAGAAAGAGAGATTTCCTAATGCAAACTGTGTCTTGTGGGAAATTACATAATTTAAGCTAAGCATGAGATAAATGCTTCTTCATATTATTTTTGTGTGTGCAAAGGAAAATAAAACATCACCTTCATTCTTGTTCATGTCTCTTCTTCATAAAGCAGAACACCTGCTGTCCACTCTAATAGCAGAAGGTTCTGGCCATTTTGTGTACCAAAATGCTACCCAGAAACAACAAAATGGTAGCATTTTATTGCATTCTGCCTGGGTTATATAGTCCCCAACACTAAAATATGTTCTCCAATGGCCTAGATATCAGGGTGTAGATGAAGATCTTCAGTTTTTAATTAATAATACATAGTGCAGAATCTGAAAGGCTATCTATAATTTATGTATCAGTGTCTCAAAAGCAGTCATTCATGCATTATATATTCAGACAGAAAATTATCTTGCTTTTATTTTCCAATAAAAAGTGTAAGATGTTACTATGTACCCTCCAAAATGGAACAGTGCTACCCAGAGCTTTATAACTCTCAAAAATGCCAGGTTCCACTGGGTTCTCTCTGCTACAAGAGGCTAAAGGTGCAGAAGCATTACTTAGCATCTCTCCCTCTCTTCTACTGGACTTTTAAAAATGATCAGGCCACTTCTTGGATAAGTGCTAATTTACCCATAGAGTAAACAGAGGGGCAGAAAATGTGAGAAAAATAAGTTTATTGAAATGGAAGGATGTTTTTTAACAATAAGGGGTTTCCAAGCTGGACTTAAGAAAAACTGATTATGGTAAAACACCACAAGAACTCTACAAAATAGAGGACCAAAAAAGTAATTTTTAAAATATAAATATATGCAAAGCTATTGCATATAAAGCATGTTGAATATTAACAGTCATTCTCATCATGCTGTCCTATTTTCCAAGCACCCACCTACTTATGGGCACTTCAAAAAGGAAAAATAAAAAAAATGCATACTGTATATGCCAAACATGCAACTCTTAAAAGTTGCTTTCAATGCTATATTTTCTCCCTATCTCTAGCAAGCTGCAAAGCTAAAATAATCCTGTATGTTCTCCCTCTCTCTATCAAGCCACAAAGCCTAAAATAGTGATATCAGGGTACATGGTGCAAAGAAAGTCAGTCTCAGACACCTCAGTCTTGGCACTTGTACATGCAGAGCAATGTAGACAAGATGCCAGCAGGATCCAATGAGCCCTCCCTCCTTCCTCAGGTGCTGGAGAAGTAATTTTTGGGAGGCTGGAAGTTCCAGCAGTCTGACAGACCATCTGGACTCTTTCTTTGCAGGACAGAGGGAAATTACTCATATTTACAATTGCTTTGATGCAGCTCCACCATAGTGGATGTAGCACCAATGAAAGTACAATTATTTTTTTCCAGACTTGCCCCTCTTTCATATTCTACACTCCTAAAAAACCATTTGCTTTTTTGCCCCTTGGAAGTACTGAAAACAATCCAGCCTCAAAAGAGAATCAGAGTGACTGAAATAAGAAATATTTTCCAATATAAAGGCAAGGAGAGGATAAACCAATATTTGTGATGCATCATATGTGATGATTTGTGTGTAGTGATACTGTGAGGTAGGAGATCGGAATTCAAAAGACAACATTCAGCAAAGTGATAAAAGGTGCATCAACCCACACAGAAAGGAAGTATAAAATTAATTTTTTTAAATGTGGATTTAAAGTTACAATCTGAACTTTATTTGAGTCACTTCCTTAAATGCCTCTCATGCAAAGTCATGACAATTACTTTTGACCAGTATTATTTTGGAGAAAAGAAAACAAACAGTTCAGTGTGACCTACAAGCAAACAATCCAGAAGAGAAACAAATCCTTGAGATTCACACACTTCACTTTCCTTTATGAAGTCATAGAATGGTTTGGGTTGAAAAAGTCCTTAAATATCATATTGTTTATGCCTTGGGCAGGGACACCTTCCGCTAGACCAGATTGTTCAAAACCCCATCCAACCTTGGAAATCTCAACACCCAGTAAAAACATTTTGAAGATTAGAAGGAAAAAATTACAGCTGGGCAGGAAGAATCCCACTGTCACCCAATATCTCACCATCTGTAAGACAACGTAACCTTGAGAAGACATTGCTTCTTTCTTTTTGTAAAAGCGTGCTGGAAGGGACAGTCCATTCCAGTCACTTGTGCCACATAAACTGCCAGAGCTATTGATAGATTAAGGATGGGTACAGTGGCAGGGTACAGGACAGGAACACACTGGGACAGGAACACACATTTTTTCACTGCTCCACAGCTACAGGCAGCACAAGTCATTTTGGCAGCAGGAAGATACAAAAAAGCAAGTCTGAATGGCTGCAGAGCATCATTAAACATCCAGAACACACGATTTGGACTGAAGACAGTATAGCTCAATTTTAAATTCCAGCTTAGCCTCTTTAGCTGCATGTAGTTTGGCTGCTGAGTTGTCCAGGAACGTAATAGATAATGACCATTAATTACAATTTAACAGTAATGGATTGAGCAAGGAGAGCCTGCTGGTTTGGTGTTGAAGAGTCCTGAGACCAGCTTGAACAAACTATCTCAAATCACAACGTCATGCTTCCAAGTACTGCCTGACTGAGGCAAACAGCAGCAGGGATGTGCAGGCACTGAGATGGAAGTGAGAGTCAGAAGTGTCAAGCAGAAGAAACCAAAGACATGGTAACAGCTTTTCCAGCGATAAAGCATCTTTTGCTGAGCAGGCATGACAACACATAATCTAGAGATGTGTATGACTGACAGTCAATCACTTTATACTGTAAAAGACCAGTCACACTTTTTCACCGTGGGGACTTCTTGTATTCCTCCCTAAGGTGTGTGGTGATCTTTCCCTTGGGTGGGGACGCCCCTCAAGGCTAACTCTCCAGGCTGAGCAAAGAGATTTGCCCACAGTCATTGGTATGGGTCAGTAACATCAATCTCTACTTGATAAGCTAGCTCTGATTATATTAAGTAAAAAGTGCACTACATTAGTTTTATTGTGTAGTTAATAATTCTGATTACAGCCTTTTGTTCTTTTGACATTCTGTCCTTTTGTTTTTTACTATTTTGCAATTTTACCTTTATTCTCTTCTTTTTTACCAAATCATTATAAATAACAATCTAAATAAGGCACTCTGTTTATTCATATTGAATACCCACATTAAAGGCTTAATGACACCTTTAGAATCCCTTAGCCAAAACCTTTGTCTGAAGTTCCCATTCACTTCCCTGACACTGACAGTGCTTAGTTGGCCATTTGTACAGGATGCACATGTGTACTGCCACAGTACAGACAGGAGTATGGAACCAACACTGCTAGCCAGATATACCAGCAAAATCTGGGCCAGTGACCACATTTCAAGAGCAATCCTATCCAAAAGCTCCTAAACTCAGCCTCCATCCATATGATTCAGTGCCATGACTCTAAGAAAGACATCAACAGCACCACCAACAAAGTGCTCTGCAGAATTTGGACCAAGTGATTTTTGGGGATAGAAGACATCAGCTATGCCCCAATTTTTTCTTCACAAGTTTTTCTGTTCTAGTGTTTTAAAGAGCAATCCATGTATGTTCATTAGCATCCCTCCTCCTCTCAAATCCTCCCCCAGTTTCAGATTTCCTTACAAACAAGTCTCATCTTTTAAGTCTCGCTCGGTAATCTCAGTTTCCTGTTTGAATTGTTTCACTCCTTTCTTCCATTTCTTTGTTTAAGGACTGGCTTCAGTTTCTTCAGATTTGTAAAGTCAGGAGGAGGAAAAAATAAGTAGAGAAAACAAAAATCTTCTTAATCACGTTTATCAGCCATTGTAAAAAAATATACTTTAAAAATGCCTGCGAAACCTCAAGCTCTCTAGCTCAGGCAAATATAAAAAAGAACTATGTTTTAGTAAGTAGTTAACTGCAGGCAAATGGCAATGACATATATGCTGAAATTGCTTCTGCAATAGGAACTGTTGGATTTTCTCATTAATTGAAAAGCAAAATATTGGCAAATTAAACTGTAATTTTAGCAAAGTTCTCTTAGGTCACATGGTCTGTTTTGTCTGTTCTGCCAAGACTGAGCTGTTCATTTTGAAGAGTTTTCTACAACCTGTTTTTTGAGTAACTCCAATTAAAAAATGGTAAGATCATTTTAGTGAAAGGTTCTTTATCACTCATTCGCCATGTGACAAATGTCTTTGAAGACTACCAAAAAGTACTTAAACTCAATGCTATTAGAAAATATTCCTTAATAGACATAATATTTTTTCCATACTGTTTCAGTTGTCTCTGAAAATTAATTTCTTGCTTGAAGAATAATGACTATAATCTGGACTAAATTAATTCTATAGTCAATGGTTAAATGTATGAGCATTACTGAACTAACAGGCAGAGGCTGTAAATCAACATTGTTTTAACAAACCATTACATTACAATAATTACACTTTGAAAAGTAACAAATAGTTCTCCACAAATAAAATGTCAGGACTGCATAATGTTGTATCAGTACTGGGAAGAAGAATAGGTTGCCTTAGTCTCTCAGGCACAGATGATCAGTAAGAGGCGAGTGCTGACTATTGGATGGGAGATATATATCACCTTTGCTCTGGTTTCATTATTGGATATTTATCTTTGTATTCCCAAACATCAAAGTCAATACCTCACTGGTTTTAGATCTCCACATGTTGCTACCATCCCATTAAGTCATCTTAAATTTGTCCTTTGCTGTTTGCCACTTGGTACTTTTCAAGAATGCAATTCAAGCACTGCCTTCCTCTATCTTCCAGACCATTCTGAACAAGTCATTTTAGAGATGAGACAAGCATTCTTCCAGTGTGACTCAAGCAGTCACTACTTTGCTAAAAATACTGGCAAATCTTTTACCAACTTGAAAAAAAATATTACCATATGAGAAAAAAAAAGAGGAAGAGTAATGCATAGGAAGGTATGTCCATGGACCTTGAGGAGAGTGAAGAGGGAATAAACCTGACTTGACCTGACTTGCACCAGCCAAGAATACAGTCCAAAGACTGAGTAATCTAGATCTAACGAATCCAGTGTGTACATCCAGCGATGCTTCCAGTGGACTGGAGAAACACACTGCTCTTGGGGGTCTGAACTGACCTCAAGAAATATTTATTGTCTTCCTGGTCATTCCTTTGTTTGTGGGTTGCATGTGGCAAGACAAACCAGCAGTTCAATTATGACCAAGCTCTACTTATAATCCATAAACCACTCTGTTTTCTACTTAATCAATTCAATCTACATTTTTCTAACATCCTGCTGGGTACTGCATCAAGTTATTTATTAGTGGCACAGTTCTTCAATACACATTTTCAAATAGAGATATAAAAGAACCCTGATGTCAGACATTAAGAATTCATATTTACCAACAATTACTGTAAGACATACAAGACACATCAGGTATTACCTTTCTAAGTGTATAAAAGCATCTTGCTATATAGGATTATATTGGAGTATTGACTTTCTTATGTTGTAAACAGCATTTGAACTGGTTTCTAACCACAACATGATTAATTCATTTTATTATCACTGAAAGCTTAAATGTGGCAACCCCAATACACAGTATTCTGTTAAGCAAAATCTTGAGGATTAATGTGACTTGTACATGCATTCCAAAGCTTAAATCACAGTAACAGGTAATTGGACATGAAATTATATTCCATAGATGGGGGGGGGGGGGGTAGGGAGGGAAGAATTTATTTCTGCTCTCTGTTACACCTGTAAAAAACTTTTTTAAAACCCCACACATGTATAATGTATCTAAAGTTTTTAGAAAACTACCTAACACTGTTGTGACCATCGAAGATGCCATGGGAGGAAACAGCTTTTTTTTGGACATGCAAGAATGAAATTAAAGAATGACACAAATAATTTTCATTACATACTGGCAGTGCTTTTATATTCCAGGCCACCTATTTTATATTCTCTTATGCTTCATCTGTGTCATTAACCAATTTAATCATAATGGTACTAAAGAAAGAAGCTATTAGATTTGTCTCACTTGACCCATTTTTTCTTAACTGAGAGTGCTACTGTGTACAGTAACATTTTCTCTTAGAATCATGTTCTGTCCCAGATCTGCTTTATTTTTATTTTAGTGCATGTGAAATTAAATAACAAAAATGAAGGTCTCAAACACAATTTTCTTGCTTTCTTGAAAGCTACCCTACAAGCTGAGCAACACTCTTTATTCTTTTCTATATTTTGGTAAGATTTAACCAATATTTAGAAATATATCACATACTTAGTTTGTCCTTTCTTCCACTAGACAAGAAGAGTGGACACTCAGCTAACTTCATGTTAATTCTTGCAGTAATATCGAACATCGAAATGCAGTAGCTGTGTGCAAGAGAAGAAAATCTATGACTACACAGCATGAATCTAAACTGCATGCAAACTCCTGCTAAAATACAAAAACTAACAGTATCATCTGACATGCAATATTTCCAACTGATTGTGTTAGCAATTATAGCAATATTGTCTGTATTGTACCATAGCCTAGCAATATTGTCAGTGGATTTCACAACAAAACCTACAAGTAAAATTAAGTTAGTAATCAACAGTGAATTAAGCTTTCAAAACCATTTCAAGCTCTTTGACAGAAAAAAGGCTTTTCAAACCTTAGCAGACCTGTGGAAAACAAATATGTAAGATGTGGAGGAAATTATAATGGCAATGTATTGAATGTTAATTATATCCAAAGGAAAAGCCAACATTCCAACAATAGCAGAATGCTCACAAAGGGAAAAACAAAGGCAGTATTAGAAAGAAATTAGTTTTGACAAGATCAGTGAGGACCTGAATCTGGAAAGCATTACAGAAGTATATAATTGTCCCCAAGTTAGTGTTATGAATCTAGGGTGTTTGGAAGTAAGGTTATATTTAAAATATTTTTATTAAAATTGAAGCTTGAAATTGATATTGAGAACAGCCAAACAACTTAAACACAACACTGACATCATTCCCAAGACATGTTTCTCGTGATTTAACATGGATTTTTTATTTATTTTCTCTCTAATGCAGCACTGCTTCATGACACGTGCTGAGGTTGCTTAATAATTTAAGCAGTTTTTCCTTGCCTAGAAACAGTGAGTGTTCTTACACCTCCAGCATAAATTATAAATTCCGTGGCTTTATGATATATATGAAGTGTAATCATTAGGAGGTTGAAGAACTGGGGAAACCTAATTCTTCTGCTGGACTTGTAGAGAGACCTCAACCTCTACAGACCCCACAGCAAATTTAATTTCTAAGTAGGAGTCTACTGACACTGGCAGTAATACTTAGTCATATGCAGACATTACTCCAGAGAAAATCTTCATGATTGGGCTGGTAAAAGCAGTGTAAATTGATGGCAATAACCCTGCAGTTAGAGAATTGAGCTGTTTTGCTCTTAGAAATAATTCTGCTGGGTGTAGGCCTCAGTATACCTAACACTGTCTTGAGTTGCAAATAGTCAGAGACCAGCACAGTGTTCACCATTCATGTGGTGTCCTGCTCAGGCCAGTGTCACTGTCTCGAAAGCTATGATGGCAGCACCACAGCTCAGAAAAGAAACGTGTTCAAGAGTAAACCAGTTGAGCTAAGTAGAAAAGGCCCAGTTGGGTCCAGCTAAAAGCACAGACCCAGAAGACTCAGCCTCACCATCAGCAGGGAGAGGTGAAGGTGCACCCACCATGATGAGCAACTTGCACCACACCAAGCAGTCCTTTAGGACCACCACAATCCTCACCAAGTCTTACCCTCCCTCAAACTGGGATCTAACAACACAACTCCTGCCCTACCTTCCATCTCCATCTTCTCAGTGACCTGTCCCAGATGGTCTCCTTCCAGCCCTGCGTGGATCACCCTACACACAGCACCTTGGCCACCAGAGGAGAGCACAGGTTTTGGCCTGGCCACTGCAGGTCTCCGGGCATGCCATGCACACTGACCAACGCCTCCAGCAAGGCCTCCATGTAGAGCAGGGCCTCTTGCTCCTGGATACTGCTGAAGGTTTTTCTTTCCTTGGCTAGTAGAAGCCTGCCTGTTGTTTGGTTTAAAACTTGAGTAAAGCAAATTGTGTTCTTCCTTTTAGGACTCATTTCCACAGTGCTGGCTCTCACAATGTAAAGAATTGGGCTATCACAATCCATTTTGTCCCTCATCCTGACACCCAGGATAACCCCCTAATTTTGTTTTGTTTTTACTGAGAGTTCCATTTTAGTTATTTTAATCTTTAAATACATTTGTATTTAATGATTGTTTTTCTTTTTATGAATTCCTATTTCCACAGTGAAGATCCTCGCAGTTCAGGACGCTCAATCATCCCAACTGCATCCAACCACTTCACCTAAGCCATCTTTTAGGAAGCAGCAATTATTATTGCCATGGAAAAACAGTCAGATGCAGTGTTTCTAAATGTTGTATCTTTGACATATTGCATCCTCCATTACAAGATATCTCATTTGTGCTTATCCTGCTCACAGTTCAAGACTACTGACACTGTAGTGCTGCATCTCTTGCACCCAAAACCACAGGACTGGAATGAGGTATTGCCCACATACCTGTCACTTAAATGAATAAAATCCAAAGGTAAAAAATGAGCAGCAAGGAACAAGGGGAGGCATTCCATGCTCTCTTCCTGATGTACATTTACCCTGACATGACTGGATCTAGATTAGATTTTCCCAGTGTCCTTGTAGCTAGATGTTTCCTCTGTGTGGTAGGCCAGCCCAAGTCAGAAATTTACCAAAACCACCCACATGTTAGCAGAAGTGACTGAAAACAACCCCTGAAACATAACAAATGATAATAATCAAAAAGTATCTACCTGTGTAATGATAGAAACAGGAACAGCTCAGAGGGTTCAGTTTTTCAAGTAATTCAGCTGGACACAGACCCTGCAGTGTGCAAAGTCTTTACAGAAGTAGTTCCCTGACTCAAGTCCAGCCTCCTGCAACTTGTGGTTTGTACTTGATTGCAAACTCTGAAGGTTTTGTCACACTAAGACATCAATAAAGACTTCTTCTATGTGAATTTTCCTTCCTCTAATACTGCTTGAATTAATTCTGCAGCATTTCCTTCAGTTCGTTTTGGACACCCGCATTCCTGAAACTGGTGCTTAGCAAATTCACATTTGAGATCTTTAAAACTTTTGCCATGTTTCACTAAAATCAGCCCCAAAACATTAAAGTTCAGGTAGAGAAGGTGAACATGGGAGTTTGGGTGGGCAAGAAGCACACATTTGTGCAAAAAGTGGTTTGAAAAGGTTTGCTTCCTTTGAAAACTTATTTCAGAAGGTTCTTTCAGTTTTTCTGTAATCCTGTTTTATGGGGAAACTCCAACTCCTTGTGGTGGGTCTGGCCTTTATTTTCAACTTGGAAGATGCCACCTTGATTGATATGTCCTAAATTTGGTAGCCAGTGCAGCAGTGAGCTGCAGTGTCTCTCATGGGCTGCTTGTTTTGACCTTTTTTCAGTTGTTGTTTTACTCTGCACCACTCCAAAAAATAAATACATGGCACAATATCATGGAGGGGCTAATCATACCACACCAGAACACTTGATTGCTGGTGGACACCTCCCAGGTGCCTTCCATCCCCGAGCGGCTTTTCTCCACTGGATAAGTGCGAGAGAAAACCAAACCCCAGCAGTCTGGCACAGCCGGAAAGGCTTGACTCCCACCTCGTTTTCTGCCCACACCCCGAGCACCTCGACAGCAGAGGGCTCTTACCCCGGCTCCCGGGCGATGCCGGCTGAGGGTGTGTGTGTCTTCAGGGGAGGATATGGGTGGGGCCCGGGGGCAGCGGAGCCCCGCGGCCGCAGCAGCCGCGGAGGGGCCCGAGCTTCCGTCCCGGCGCCGGCGGCCGGGACAGAAACTTGGGGCCGGGACAGCGCCCTCGGGCCGGGGCTTTGGTGGCCGGGACAGCGCCCTCGGGCCGGGACAGAACCCTCGGGCCGGGACAGCGCCCTCGGGCCGGGACAGCGCCCTAGGACTGGGACAGCGCCCTCGGGCCGGGACAGAACCCTCGGGCCGGGACAGCGCCCTAGGACTGGGACAGCGCTCTCGGGCCGGGACAGCGCCCGCGGGCCGGGACAGAACCCTCGGGGCGCGGCTTTGGTGGCCGGACAGCGCAGGCAGCGGAGCCATGAGCCCGGCAGGTCGGTGCGGGGTGGGTTGTGAGGGCGGGGAGGTCCCACAGGGTGTTGTGTCCCGGTGCGGTGCTGCGGATGGAGGCCTTGCCCTTGAGAGTAGCCCTCAAGTGCAAGCTCTTGTCTTGGCTTGTCTCTCTGCTGCATCTCTCATAGTGTCACAGTACCGACGTAGCTTTGCTGAAGAGGAGGAGATGTAGCGCCAAGAAGTTAGGAAATTAAAGAATAAAAGTTGCATGAGCAATGTTAATTCGATATATGTATACCTCCTCTGAATTGGCTAGTCGTGTGTTGTGTCATTAATTAAAATTGATCATCCTCTTGCAGTGTCTCAGCTCTCGGTATGGGATCCAGCCTGGAGTGTTCAGCAAAACTGTGCTAGACTTTGCACTGGAATATTAATTCCTTGTTTATGCTTTTATTGGTGTTTATTGTAATATCTGGGTGCCTTGAAACTGTTAGTGTGTATTTTGTTACTTCCTTGGTAGTGTTGGAACACATTATCCTATTGACTGGTGGAAAAATGTGATGAAAAGTTAAAATTACTTCTGAAGTTCTCATGTAAATCAGAGGCAGCCCTTAATCTGAACCAGAAACCTGTGACTCCATGTCCCTGTGTCCCAGTCATGTGCCCTTATTCACAGAAATACTGTCTATTTATGGCTCCCATTTCCTTCATGTGTCTTTGCAAGGCTCAGCAACACATAAATCAAGCCAGTGACTGCCAAGCTGGGCACTCAATAAAAAGGAAATGAAAGACATGTAGCAGGATACCAGAGGTTTGACTGACTTGCTTGCAGGGAGCTCAGGCTTATTTTCTTATTTTTGTGACTCTTTTATTAGATGGGACAATATTTTATCCTCATTTTCTGAATGAGGAATCAAGAAAGAGAAGTCTGAGAGCCTGAGTCTGCAAAGGTGACTCAATGCTTTGTTTTTCTGTTCTGGTTCATCATTTTAAATTACTGCTTCCAATGTCAAGACAGGTTTTTTACCAAGTACTTTATATTTTGGATCATTTTATAACATCCGACTAACTGCATTAGTTATTAGTTATTAAATGCAGCTTTGTAATGACATTAGCTTTGCAAGCCATCTTTACCTACTACTCTCATTATACAGATAAAAATGCCAGGGAAGAAAGGCAGAATGATTTTTCCAGCTGTTTTATAAGAAGTTAGTTGTAGATAAAATATCAGAGCTCAGTACTGTTTTGCTTTCTACCTAAGGCCGGTGGTGAAATGGGTATGGTTATTGTACTGGTTGTTTTCTGTCTAGATCCAACATCCAGTACTGCAAGATTCTTTAAAGAAGAAAGCTGCATGTATGAGCAAAACTACACTTAATAGCCTTTCCAAATTTGCATATGCTATCCCAATTATTAGGCAAACTGATGTTTGAGGACGTGAGCAGTCAGCAGGGCAGTATTCTGATAATGACAGAAGTAGGCTCAGTGATCATTCTGTATCAATGACAGGATACCACTGTGCATGACCTGGGGGCATATAGTTTGGAGTCTGGATCTCGGTGAATAAAGGCAGTCAAATCCTGAGTGTGCATGTGAAATATCTGGAGTAATTGCTGAGTAAATATGTAAAAACACCAAAGAGGGATGGCTGCTTTCCCAGCTGCTACTTGCAGCCAGTTCCACACATTGGCAGGGGAACAAGTAACAGTAGGCTCAGCCAGCAGAGGATGCACTGGCCTTCCACTCTGGCATCATTTGTCTCTGTCGCTTTTTCAGGTATTGCTCTGCCTAAGCCTCATCCACCTGTGACCTCCACACACAAACCTCTCTCCTGCAGGTTTGGCAAAGATTCAAACCTTTCTTTTACAGAAAGAGGTCTGTTGTCCATAATGGTGCATAGAAGCCTGTTTTCTCCTGATGGAACAGCATCTGTGAGGTACTGAGGTTGCTTCAGGTGGATTGCCCTAGTCAAGCTCAAATCTAAAAGCTGTTTGGGATGCTTGGTAGGACAGACAGGCTTGTTACTTGTCAGGACTCTGTAAAATACCCTAACCTAGATGAATTTTATGCAAATTCCATTAAAGCTGCTGTAGCTGGTAGAGATAAAACATCTGTAATGCATGATCTTTGATGATATCTGCCTTCCTTTGAGACAGGAGGCACTGACAGGATAACTTCATTGCTATGCCATGTTGGAGTCATCACTCCTCTCCACACTCAGGAGTGTAATTATCTTCATTGAGGTCTTTCCTTGGGTGTCCTTTACTTACACACTGGACATTTTTTTCTCTTCAGCTGTTTCTGGGTCAGTGTTTATGTAAGTGGTGTTCTGGGAGAGAATCTAGACAAGTAATACTTGATTTTTGTTTTTCTCAAGAATTAGGGAGTGCTTAAATTTTAGTAGTAAATGATTTTCAGCTCCTTCACTTTTAGGGAAAAACAAGAGTTCTCAGACGATGATTTGATTCAAAATCCAGATCTAGAGGTGGAGTTTTGAAGCAATTCAGTAATACCATCATAATATTAATGTTATTAATTATTAAGTAATATTAATTATTAAGTAATATTAATATTATTAATAATGTATTTGTAATTTGAGTATCAAAGAAGCCAGAACTGAAGTACCTCAAAGCAATAATTTGCCTTTGGAAGTGTTGGGATGCTAATTCAGATTCAAAAGTTTATCCTTACAAGTTTTGTTCCTTATGCTGATCCTCTCCCATTCTGTTGCAAGCAGCAGTTACTGAAGTTTGCATAGAAGCAATCGATCACCCACATTTGAAAAATTGTAGCACTGATACCACTGGTGTTGTGATAAAGGTGAAAGAAAGCACCAATTTCAGTTTCTTAAAAGAAGAACATTTCTGCCCAGGAACTCAAAAACCACAGTGTGACTCTCTCCCTGTCTGTGTATCTCTTGAAGCTGGTCTTTGAGGATTTGATTAGTTTATATACTCCTTTATTTGCTGGTAGTTAATAAAGAATGTTTTATATCCTCTAACAAGCTTGAGCACCCCGATGTAAACAGCAGCAATAGTTTCTGATTTAATTACATCCCCCAGGGAGGTCCAGTGATTTCTGACTATTGTTAAAGAAATAAAGTTGTCCTGGCCTTTTTTATAAATCGAAGTCAGACTACTGCAATGTGAACTGTGATTAAAAAGAGCCCTATGTTTTATTAAATGTAAACAAAAATAATAATTTCAGAATGATATTGAAAATATTTTTTTTAAACCACTGTGAAGGAAGACAGGGAGGGAGTCATGAATACCAAGATTTAAACTGGAATCTATTTCATGTAATGATATTGATGTTCACTTAGTGTTTATTGGCTCCCTGCATTGTAAAAAAGCAAGGCTTTGTATGAAGCCACAGTGGATAATTTGTCACAGGCCTGACAGTTAAAGCAAACTGGTTTTACCATCCCCATCATTACTTTGTTTTTCAACATTTCTGTGAGCTTTTGTGTACAGTTGGGTAAGAAAAGTTCCACACTTGTTTGACACTGAGGCTGTTCAAGCAGCGGTACAGCTGAGTTTGGAAAACACACATTTACATTTGGACCACATGCTTAACAGATGGAAAGGACTTGAAACTTTACACAGGTGTTTATAAATAACTGCAGTCTGTGGCTAAGGTTCACTGCTGTTGCTTCTGTGTGAGAAATAAAGAATTCATGTAAGACCATGAAACTGCAATGCAGTGCCTTTGTCAAGTTTCATAGTTTTTTCTCTGTACCTACTGGTAAACTCACTTCAAGTGAGTTATGTAATCTTGCAGGTTTTCACAGCTGAAAAAAATGTATGACTGAAAACAAATGTATGGCTGTGTCTAGTCTTTCTGCTGGAGAGTACCACATCTTCTGTCCAGGCCTGCATCCTTGAGTTTCCTTTCTGGAGAAACCAACATCAGAAAGGAGGCTTTCTTGGTTGTCAGAGTTTTGCCCTGACACCAAGTTAAGGTGAATCTGAATGGAGCAGCTGGATCTAAGAGCTGACACCTGGTCCTAGATCCCCTACTCTAGAGATGCATAAAAGACATTCCTTGCAAGAAATAATGTTCGATTAAAAGATAAACAACCCCCTGTCCCCAAACCTGACTGAGACCCTGTAACATACAGTTCAGTTTATGTCTAGATGTGCTTTATCCTCCACATTTCTCAGCACTGGGGACATGCATGTGTTGTGCCTCTCAAACAAAGCAAGGTATTTTCATGTAAAAATGTAATGAAGTATATTTTGTAACGTAATGAGGAATATTTGCACTCACTATTTATTGTTATACGTGCTTCCAATTAAAAAGAAAATACAAAACCCAAACCCAAAAAGAAATATTAAATTTTTTAGTTGTTCTCTCTACAGGGCAATTGTTAAATCATAAAGAATAAATAATTCAAGTTTGTTTACTGTAGTCAGTATAAAGTGATGTTTGCCTGTTTGTTTTTAATATTAGAGGAACAATTGTAATAGCAAGCATTATTTATTTTCAAGTGGAAAATATAAAAAATTCTAGAAGCTTTGGGAAAAACAGAACAATGAATAGAATAACATTTATGAATTAAACTTTTAAGAAATAAGGTAATATATGCTAAACATATAATGTACTTTTCTGTTTTTCATATTTTCATTTATTTGTGAAACATTTACAGTTTAAATAGATGAAAGAAAAAAATTATAGTATGCCTGGAATGAATCGAACATGGACAATTTTTAGTCATTTGAAGACTGAAAAGAAAAGCCTTAATTTAAGCAGAGCTGTGCCCTCTGTAAAAATGAAAGGCTAAATACAGTACAGGCTTCAAAGGAGTTTATTGCTAATATGCTAGTGAGCATTAAATGAAAACAAGCACTACTTTAATCAGAAGCCACAAGTGTGGTGTTCCTCTGCTTTATTAAAATTTGTGATTGAAAAGACGTGAGCACTTGCTTTTTGTTAAATTATAATATGCATGGCCACAGAAATAAATTGCTTAAATGAACAAAACCATATTAACAGCAGAAACCAGATATCTTCTGAGTTTGATTAGGTTACCTTTAAAAATATGAAATACTGTGGGAAACTAGTAAATATGCAGTATTCAGTATAAAGCCCTTCAAGAAAAATTATTTTCCTAAGGTAATTTATTAGTAAAATTCTTTTGCAATGTTTGCAGTAGCATTCCTTTAGTTCAGTTGTGATTGTGTGCTGCTGGCCAGGATTGTGTGCTTGGGCTGGTGTATAAAAACTCCCAAGAAGGTGGCCAGTGTATCTCACCTTGTACAAGCCTAGAACAACTTGTTCCCATTGTAAACTCAGTTTAGAGGGGCATTTTAAAAGGGAAACAAAAAGTCCTCTGAAAAATGACTATTTTATCATTATTTTTCAACTGCCTTTTGTCTGAGAGAATTGAAATAAACAATTCATGTGAGTTATAGTCTCCATTCAAGTTTACTTCAAACTGAGGGAGGGTGAGAGCCCACATGCAGCAGGGGCAGGGGCTGGAGAGGAGGCTGAGTGAGCCCTTCCAGGAGTTGGTTAGAAAGGCATCTCAGATATACAAAATATATGAAAGAAGGAATGAAGGAAAGGTAAAGGTACCGGCAAGGATAATGGCACAGTTTTTACAATCCCTGACGGGATAAAGTGCAGGGACCCCAGGACCAAAGGGATGGACACGGGAACTTCTCTGTCTAATATGAATTTCATGCCAAAGGGGGAACAATTTTTCAAATGTTCTTTTGGCAAGTGGGAAAGACAAACAGGTGCATTTTATTCAACCACTATTGGTGAATGTGTGTGCTTTATTTTCATAGCTGCCTTTGCCCATTCCCTTCAAACACATTGTACAGGATTGAGAAAGGCCAGGAAGAATGAGATATAAACAGTAAGTTGGCTTGTGTCCACTGAGTTGTTTTGTAGGCACACAGTTTGTGGTAATTGGGTGACTGAGCCTCATCCCCAATGGGCTGCAGCTGTGAGCAGCAGGTGAGCAGCACTGACAGCAATGAGCCATGGAGGGCCCGGGGCACTGACCCATCACCAAAGGGAACAGAGGGCACACCGCTGCAATGCACGGACATGAGGGGTGTAAAAGGCTGGGCTGAAGAGCAAGAAGGGTGGATGCTTGCAGCTTTCTGGAGTAATGTTACTCTGTATGGGCAGACGCTTGAAGTCTTCTGATGGGGTATGGTGTTATTCTGTGTGGGTGAATACTTAAAGCCTTCTAAAATTGTATGGTGATACTCTGTGTGTTTTGGTCATCTCAACTGTGATGTATGCTGCGACACTGTTTTTTACTTTTTCTTTGTGTAACAATGTTTATTGCTTTTGGTTTTCTGGTTTTTTTTAACCCAGTTTAAGACTCTGTACTGACTGGGTGCAGCAAAACTGAACGGCTGCCATGAGCCAGATGAGTTTTTTGGCTTGCTCAGATCCTGCTGCTGAAGAAATTACTCTGTGAGAAGAGGATGAAGGGAGGGACTAGGTTGGGAGGGAAGCTGTGGGAGAGTCTGCTTTGTATCCCTGATTAGCTAGCCTGGTAATGATGTAGTGTGGGGTGCTGCAGGCTGCTCCTCACTAAGAGCTGAAGGGGCAGAACATCAGGGGTTGCTGGAATTCACACAGGTTACTTGAGATCGTTTGTCCTGACTTGAGGTCACTGGAGTCCTTGGTAGGGAACACTTGAGGTCATTTGGGCTGACTTTGACAGGAAGCCTCTTAGCACAGATGCTGCCTTTGGTCTTTGCTGTTTGTAGCATTCAACCAGGACAGCTAGACATGTGTGGACCTGTCATACTCAGGTCAAGGTCTCTAATTCTCTGGAGGTTTGTACTTCTCAGCTGGAAGAAAAGGATGGCAGGCTTCAGTTCTCAGTAGCCATAGCAAGGAGCTCTAGTGATTCATGGGCTAATATGAACTGTCATTGTCTACTTTATTCCCTTTATTTACTTGCCATTCCTGGTGCAGGGACCAGATGTGAAAAAGTCGGAATGGGCTGTTTCAAGTGTTCCTGGTTGTTAGGAAGGGTTAAGTTAATGATAGCTAGTGTTTGTAAAAAGGCAAATTGAGAAAGAAGAAGAGGAGGGATTGACAGGAAAGCTAATGTCTTTATAAACAATTTGATGGGTGAAGGTGTGTGTTACTGTCTTTGAAATGGGTCTTAATGTCTCCACTGACTCTGGGCTGCAGGTTGATTGCTGAACCCAGGCAGCTTGGCTGCTCAAACAGACAGGGGTCTGCACAAGCCAGAGTTTCTGAACACTGGGGTAGAGTAGTAGGTTCAAGGGGGGATATGTGGTAGGTGGTTTGGGAGGGCTATATCTTCCTGGGGCTCCAGCCAGTAGGGAAAGGAAGAGGGCACCATGTGGCTGAGAGTTTGGGATCAAAGGAGGCTGTGGCCTCCAAAACCTTGAGAGAGAAAACCCCGTGTGCATGTGCCCCAGGGGAATCTCTCCCTTTATTTGTTTATTCAAATAAAATTGCAGGACTCTTGTGTCTCTTTTTTTGCCATAAACCTCTGGCATTTGTGGATTTTCCTGACAAAAGCAAGGCCTTCAAGTAAGCCAGATAGACTTCCAACATCTTTATGAGACTCTAAATGATTCTAGCTCTGTCCAGAAAGTAAACTCTGGCAGCTTAATCTTACTTGAAGTACCTAAAGGTACTTTGCATTTCAAATTCATCTGAATCTTTTAAACAGTATTTTTTAAAGGTAGGCTTATATTATGAGAAAACTTTATAAAGATTTAATCAAATAATAGAAGTAGTCTTGCTTGGAAAGGATGTTCTGTAGTATCTGGAAAATCTAATAAAAATGCACAAAACTCAATATACCTTTTTTCCTCCACCCCCCTGAGATGTCTGTTTGTAGATATTTCACTGAGTCTCTGGTTGCTGTAGACTTCCTACCTCTAAACATGGAATGCTAATTCCCCAGCCTAGTGTGTCTCAGAATAACTCTATTTAATCAACAAAGCCTTGTTGCTGTGCACTATCAAAGGAAATTTTGCCAGTATTTTAAATCAGAACTTTAAGGTTCTTATACATGCTTTCTAGTTTTGCAACACAGTAATCTTATTGAAACTTTCAAATGTGTTTCTCTCCCATATCAATTCCATTCCTTGTTCAAGACTAGCTATTTCAGAGGAGGCCAAATCTAATTTGGCCTCGAATGAAATAGTCTGTAATGATTGAATTGGGGGAAAATGTATTTTCAGTGGAAGTTTAGGCCAGATCCTACATTTAGCAGTTTGGAAGCAGAAGAATTTTATGCTTAAAGGGTACATTCAGGATAGTTTCATTTTAATTTTCTGCTAGTGTTCTTGCCGAGCTATTGTCAGCTGGTTTTCTAAGAGTTTAAAAACAGTTATGTTTCATTGGCAAGCTTACAGCCTGTATTTCAACACTGATACTTATAGAAATCATTGAAATGGCAAGCCATGTTTCTGTATCTTAGCTTGTAAATATGTAATGTATGCCATAGTTTTTGTACTCCCACATGCTGTTAATTTGAATTTTGAATGGCATATATAATAATAAGTAGCATTCATTTTGAACACAACCATGCCTTAAATAATACAGTTAAAAGGCAGAACTATCCTTTCAAATTGTGACAACTCATTCATTGGCTGTAACATTTTGGAGACTTCTGTGAAAAGTTAGTCCTTTTTATCAGAAATCAAGGGCTGAACATTAACCTAAAATACTTAAAATATTACAAAAGTCAATTACACTATTTTATTTCTCACCACAATTATGCCACAGATGAGCATTGTAACATTTGAATTTCCAGCTATACATGCTCTCCGCTAAACAATCTGTTTTGCTTAATAAGTGAAAAAGTTTTCACTTTTGTGTAACAAAAAACCAATCCAGTACTGGATAAATGATAGTTCAGGATCTAAGTCTTTATCAAAGTAGTAAAATTCTTTAGAGGAGTGTTTCCAAATGTAAGTTCCTCTACTTTTATAGGTATTTATTTCTTTCTGAAAGATCAGAAGGATGAGAGGAGGTGTAAGCACTGTCATTTTTTGAAATTGACTTTTGAGCATGTTGTTTTGTTTGTGGATATTTCTCTTCTTGGTATATTGCTAAAATCTGGATCACTGAATTTTGATATCATAATGAGAATTAAATTTAAGAAATGTTTCATTTTTTTGTGGTCCTGATTAGCCAGGCTGGGTACCTGCAAGGGCATTAAACACTACAGGAGCGTATAGCTCTCCAGTCTGTCCCATCTATAGAGTCAGTAGAAGTTGCTGTGCTCAGGTGTCTCCTGAGACACCTGCTTTGGCACAAGTGTGCCCAAGAGAGTGGGAGCTCACCTTCATGCTCATGTTTGGTGTGCTCTAGCGCTGAGTGGGTGTGGGCAGGGAGCACTCTAAGAACTTTGTTTCCTAATGCTGCAAGGCTACTTCCACATTGGTAAGTGGTGTTCCCTGCTAAACAGGATGTGCAGAGCACAGCAGTGAGGCCTGAGAGCTGTGCAAGGTACATTGTAGAGAGGTTGTTTTAGACTTGCTCTGGTCTGATCCTATGGCCTTTGAAGGCAGCGCACGTGAGGGGTGATTCGGAACATTTGAGATGTTTGTGCAGTTACCACGTTAATCTGCAGTAAATGGAAAATGGAACAGGCAGAATAAGCTCCAGAGGAGGAAAATGAAAACTGCACATTGTTTTTCATACCTTTACCAAATATGCAAGTGGTTATTGCTGAGCAGCTGGCACTTGGTAGTGTGTTAAACTGTGGGATCCTGAGGAGTCTTATATTAGACACTAATGAAATACAAGTACAATGACCATGGTGATAGACCTATGATGGCATCTGCCTGTTTAATTTTTATATGTTTCTTTTTTCTGAATACTCGAGAGGAAAGTCAAAATGTAGTTATACAGATTTTGTTGAACAACAAGGGACTTGATGATGTAAAAGGCAGGATGCTTCATAATTCTTTGGTCCTGGCCTGGCTACCTCAAGCTTCTGAGTTTTACTGTATTTGAACTACACAGGTTCTCTGACTGTAGTGGGATAAGGTTTATCTTGGTGTCAAAACCAGTTCAGGACAGATTTGTTTTCACAACAAATTTTTTTTCTGTACCTTTTGAACTAGAAATGGATGATAATGTGCTTGAAATGGTGGAAGCACCAGTGAGATACTTTTCTTCCAGTGTACACAATTGTGTAGACCTACTTTTCCTGTTTCTACCCCACAGTGAGACTGTACTGCAATGTAGGGTGGGTATGTATTGTATAGTAAATCTGTTTGTAAGAACCTCAACATATAGAATGGGTTTATTTCCAGGAAACATCTTTGTGGTCTAAAGCAGTAGTAGTTATACAAAAATATTTCTGCAAGGTCTCCCACTGGAGGAGGACCCAAAATTGTTACCCAGGTAACTCTCCAATTTGTTCTTGTTTTAGGACCAGTAATAATTTTGAGAATTTGTTTTGCAAGGTGGGGGGGAAGGTAATTGTTTGTGTTAAACCTATACTGAGGATATGTTCTTCTTGGAAAAATGTCTTTTGAATCTCGTGAAAGCTGCAGCATGCATTCGGGCATCACATTCAATTTTGCAGATACATGGTTAAATTCGTGAAGGCAGGTTGGCATTCGTTTAACTAAGCTGCTTGCTTTATCCAATGGACAGAAATACAAGTAGTTTCTTATATGGCTGGTCTGTAGAATCTGTCTTAAGGCAGTGGAGAGGAAGCAAGGGTGGGTTTAATATAGAGAAGTCAGCCTTCAACTGAATTTTTTCCTGAGTTTTTTATTTAGCTTGGTTTTTAACTCATTGTTAGCTCTGTCATTGCTCATTTTTTGAAGGTGCATGCTTATGTAATTATTTTCTACTTCATTTACTTCCTTCTGTGTGCAACATTAGCATGAATGCTGTTAAAGAGTTCAAAACAAATAAGAAGTGGTTGTCCACCACTGATGGGATATTTGTCTTGGGTTGTTCTGTTGTTAGTGTTTGGGTGTTTTTAGTGACTGTCATTTATTTGTCAGAAAAGGAGGAAAGAAAAGAGCTCAAACTGGAGGACAAGTTCTTTTACAGCCTCAAAACTCAGACATGTTATACATCAAACAAAAACTGCTTATCACATTTACTTAAATTTCTGGGTGAATGCTCAAGTAAATGAGTTGCATTAAAATATGGATTTATGATTGGATTGCAAAAGCAGGAAAAGATCAAGCCATCTAATTTGTGGGATCTCAAAAGCCCTCCCTCAGTACTCTGACTTGTGGCAAAGGAAGCAGTAGGTTTAGAAACCCAGTATGTGTGGATGATACACTGGAACAGGTTGCCCAGAGAAGCTGTTGATGCCCCATAAAAGCAAAGATTCCCAGCCAGGTTGGATGGGCCTTTGAACAGCCTGTTGTAGTGGAATGTGTCCCTGCCCATGGCAGTGGCTAGAAGTGAGGTGATCTTAAAGGGTCCTTTCCAATCCAAACTATTCTATGACTGCTCTAAGAGAGTGCTGCCAGATTTCTACAGATTTCTTGTGTCAAGGGTAATCTAATTTAGGAATAGTTGGAATGTCACCTATGGTTATTTCAGCGTATTTAATCACATTACAAATTCAGGTAACACAAATCAGAGCATAAATTGCAGTAAATGGTACTATTTATTGATAAATATTGCCTGGTGATCAGTGTCTGTCAAGACCCTGGCATACAAATTAGACTACTTAATGTGTAGGACACTTTCTTGTTTTGTACCTCAGTTGCCATGGTGTGACCTTCCCAGACCTTAGCTGGTGGAATCACAGCAACTTACCCAAAATTTTATTTCTTACAGTATCGATGTGTTTTTGTTTTGTTGTGGAAGCACTATTTTCTGAAATATATTCTCTTGTCTTAGAGGTAAATGTACCGATTTTCACAATAATGTTTTCCCTAAATAATATCTGCTGAACATGTATTCCATTCTTTGTTTCTTATTTTGAAGAAATTGAAGTTAAGAATTTGTGAGAAATGGAAGTAACAATGGAATCAAAGGGGGCAGATAAAAAAAGGTAAGAGAAGGCAAAAGAAAAAGCAAAGACATTGAATTTAAGTCAGAATTTAAATGTGATGATAAATCCAAAATTGCCTGCACTATGTCAGGATGAGAACATGTAAAGGCATCCTGATAAGAGAAACTCTGGAAATTAAAAAAAAAAATTCAGATAAAGAGGATGCTTTTGTCTGCCCTAACAGGACACTTTGAAATTAAGGGTTTTTAAATATTTCATGTTTATAAAACCATAGTTATACTATAAGGGAAATCTTCAAGTGGTGGTTACGTCTGGTAGTGCAAACTTGATACAGCTTCCTCAGGTCTTCCTGTGACTTTAAAGACTTGTTCAGGTTTTTATGTGACCTTAAGGACTTGTTCCATGGCAGTCATAAAAGAGTAGCATATTACTCCAGCTCTTCGTGCTGTCATTATGGTATATTTCTTTTCATTATTTGTTCATGTCTAAATCATTTTTTAATTACCTGATTGTTTTGTGCTAAAATCTACTGAAGGTGCAATTTGCTCTCCAAGAAGTGCCTGTAATGACAGGAGATTTTACCTCTTTGCAATTGTGATAGAGGAGCAGGTCTACCTTGAAATAGAGAAATGGTTTCTGTCCTCTATATCCCATGTTTGTGTTTAGCCTTGTTCATTAGAAGCAAGAGCCTGTGTCCGTCAGTAGATATTCAGCTGAAAGGATCCATAGGACAGATCAGAGAGAAAGGCCTAAACCAGGAAATAAGGCCATATTGCTTGATGACAAACAGCTTTTTGGGCATAAAATTAGCTTTGTCATGTTTGAGAGTCAGGAATCTTTCTGGTCTACCTGTGCCAGGTTGGTGCTGTGGAAGGACACCCCAGGAATATTTTTGGTTCTGTTTTCCCATTGTTACCATAAGGAAGATAAATGGTTTTCTTTACAGGGAAAACCAACTAGGTCAAGGGAAAACTGATGCCATTTCTACAAACATTTTTTCTCTCTGTGGAACCTAATTTTGCCCACTCCAGACCTCGCTAAGCTTAGTAAGAAGGATGAAGTCATGAGGCTTGATTTCATAGAGATAGAGCAAGTATTTGTTTTCACATACAATTTAGCAATTACCAACAGAAGGTACATAAAGGATGAAAATGTTCTTGTTACATGCTAGTTAAATAGGCATTTGAGAATAGAAGTGCAGCCACTGCTGGCTGATACAGTGAGGGCAACAATGTCCTTTGTTTTAGGATAATTGCTTTAATTGAAACAGGTGTACTGCAAAGTAGCAATTTTGCTACTTTGTGATCTCACTCTAAAGTTTACAAGTGGCTCTTATAATTTTCATTTCCTTTACTGGAACACCTCAGAGAAGCAACATGAATGGCTTTGAAAATGTTTTCCATTATCTGCAAGTAGTTCTAAAGTGCTTTCTGCTGTCCTTCCTGCAATGAATGCTTTTTGGCTTCCTTCAGGGGATTTGCCTTGCAGAATTCCAGAAACCAAGGGCTGGAGTTGCATTTTGAGACACATTTACTGGATGTGTGTGAGGTGTGCTGACTGGGAAAATCAATGCCTTCTGGATGAGTGAGGAGCAGTTTGTTATGCTAAGGCCACTCATTAGTGCTGAATTAAATGTTCTCATTCTATTTCCAAAGGTTAGATTCCAGGAGTTGTTTGAAGTGCTAGTGAAACTTTTTCCAGTTTTTATCATACCACTGTTAGTGATCAGGGAAAGCAGTGTGAAGAGATGAATGGTTGAATCTTTGTCAAAAGATTGCCAAGGGGCCAAGAGACTAAAAATCTTTAGATTCTAAAGTCTTATTTGAACTAGTACGTATGCTTGTCATTCTCATCCCACATACAGCCCAGATAGAAATGAATCTTCTTGAGATTACTCAGTTTTTCAAAATTTCTCTTCTAAAGAGGGGAGTCTGGGTTATTTTATCCTTCCTGATATTTCTCATGCTCCATTTTTTTTTCATTGTGTCATGACCCTCATGACTGCATCCATAGTTTCATCCTACGGGGTGATGTAGGTGAGTGCAGTCAACTTGTAAAATCTTGAATAGCTCTATCCTGGCACTGCTTGCCTAGAAAAAAAATGCTGCTTCTTTTTGTGCGAGTTCTTATCACGAAAAGATGCTCATGATAATCTTTGAGAGTGTAGTCTGCTATTCACAAAAGAATTAAAGATGCAATGGATGTCATTCCATATCACTTATGTTGTCCAGATTTTTCATCAATATATTATGAGAAAGTGAGCAAGAGCTTCAGTGTCTTTCCACTTCTCCTTTGAGATATTTAACTGCTGTACTTATTTTAACAAATTTTTGCTGATGGATAGTAGTTCATTGCATACTGACAGAGTTCATACATTTCTTTCCTTTTAAGAGTGATATTGTTAAAAAATCAAACAACTTTCCATTCCCCAAGTGACGATGTCTGTGACAGGAAGAAATAAAAGGGACAAACTTTATGCTTTGTCTAGCAGTTTATCCTGTCCTTTCTCAACCTAAGGGTGGAGAACAACTTGAGCGGGTGTTTTCTTCACACAGGTATCAAAGGTTGATGGGATTGAGGTGAGGATTGTAAACAGATTTGCATTACGTTTTTGTTGGGGCTGACTGTGGCAGGCTTGATATGTGGTTATAGGAGTTCATGGGCAGCTGAGTGAATAGCAGGGAATTCCATTGTTTGGTTCCAGTACCCTAATTGGAAAAGGCTCTGGACAACCCTGAGAAATATGGTGATCCATCTTTCCATTAAAACTTGGATAAAAGCTGATGTTCAAACCTGACATTTTTTCATCAAAATGTCTTAAGGTAGTGGGACTGTAGAGCCAATTTTTATATCCTATCCTAATTATAATCAGCCTTATTTAAATCAAACAAACTCTGTTAGTGCTGAATTATGGAAACAACTGTAGTAAAATTCAGGTTAAAGATATCTAGAAGTAAAGCATTTCACCTACAAACCTTTACAAACACCTACAAACCTTTACAAACTCCTACAAACCTAAAAGGCCTTTAAAAAGATAGGGAATGAATTGACACCTGTGCAGTGTCATTCTCAAAGATGAGCATTTACAAGTGCTTCTTGATTATTTCTAAACACACAGAAATGATCTTTTACAGACTGCAAGATTCATAAACTGAGATATCTGTTAAAGAGCAGCTACTAGACCGCAATTTTCCATTTGTTTCTTTTGCCTTCCTGGTGTGTTTGGTGCATTGCAGAGTCCTTAAGGTTTCCTTTAACTCTAATATATTTGTGCTTTCTTCACTTGGCTATATCTTATAATTCTTGCCATAAAAGACATGTTCTTTTGCCCTATATGCACAAGTTATTGATTCCTTCTTGGTCACAGAAATCTCACAGTATCTAGCAGGTTTTCTCAAAGAACCCTTCAGATGACATGAGATGTGCTTTCTTGGGCAACCATGCATCAGTAACTAGAGAAGAGTTTTGCTTGTCAGAAGAACCCCTTTCAGGTTATGGATGACTGCAAAAATTCTCTTACTGTTTCTCATTGCTGAACTAATAATAAGTTTTATTTCTACCTTTGAGTCAGTTTGCAAGTAGGAGCAGATGAAGCACAACTTAATTTTGTCAGGATATGGTAGTTTCTATTACATTAACTTTCAAGGGAACAAAATTATTCTCTACTTAGATTATATTTCAAGTGCAGTAAATTCAAAGAATTATTCATTAAGTGATGAAAATAATGAAGGGGAAAAAACTGTGGCTGAAAAGTTGAGCATTGTTACTGTATATTCAGTAGTGGGGAGTGTTGCAGTAAAGCCAAACTTGATTGGTTTTTTGTTTCAGGAAAAATAATGCTGTTCTAAAGGCAGAGTTTTGGTGGGCTTTAATTTTCAAGTAAGGTACCTGCATATGCATCTGTGTAGAATCTATGAAGGTGAAAACAGTATCAGAGGAAAAAGCTACTAGTACATAGAGGGGATTTTTGATAGGGGACATTGTAGCTATTTGTAGGGTCAACTTTGACTCCGCATTTCTATTCAGGCAAGCATTTCAAAATATATTTCACCTTTTAATGCAATTTGGGGAGAATAAGATGCAAGCCTTACATTCCTGCTTAATAATGAAGTTAACTCTTAATACAGAAGGGAGATCGATCTTGGAAAAAAAAATTGCAAGCTTATAATTCAAACCATACCCACGTTTGGTTTCCCAGAGGTGACTTAATAGCACTTGCTGCTTGCATCAGTAAACATTGCACCAAACTGCAGTATGAAAAACCTTGCTCAACAGCATGGCTCTTCCCTCTGTATATGGATAGAAAAGACAAATTAAATAGGGGGAGCATATTGCATTAGAGCTTTGAGATGTGTGCTGCAGAGTTTTTATTCTATCAAGTGTGGTGTTAGATATATTTCACTCTCCCTTTCTTATACAAATAAAGCTTTCTTTCTCATATATAAAAATCAATATAGTTGAGAAGAAATGCAGTTGAACCTTCAATAAACATCATAAAACCCCTTTCTCATTCCTGCTTAGCCAAGATCAAAGCTGCAGACTGCAGATATTCCATATGGAAGTGGAATTAGTTTGTCTTCTTTTATCCTTTCGATGCATGTTTCTCACTTTCATCTTTAGAATTTTTTGAGTACCTTTTTCAAGCCTTTTACTTTCCATTTGCACAGGGTTGAATGAATGTGAATGAAATTCATTGTTTATGAGCTCATGTGCATACCCAAGGTTATTTTTTTTCTTCTCATGCACTGTATGAAGGATCCCCTACCTTGTATGCAGTTCTGGTTTTCTCAGTATTTTGAGAAGGTGGAAGGATTCACAAAAGTGCAGGACAAAAAATAGGGAGAGTTCTACAATGTCCCAGTTGTGGTGGGAAGAGTATTAATCCTAGTTTACAAACTGTAACAAAGGCAAGGCTAAGAGTTACTTCATGGGAATCTGAAGACCTTAGGGGATGGATTTCTGAGAGCAGAAGAAGAGATGCTCTTTTAGGATTGCAGAAATATGAAATTATATTACGGCTGGAAGTTAGAACCAAGTAAATTCAAAGTTTAAAGAATGAATTCTTAAATTTTCCTTATGGTGTAAGTATTGTCTTTATATCCACATTTTTAAGGAACTGCTACAATGCTTTTAGTTAATAGGGACTGTATGTAAATAGGAGGTATTGGAATAAGATTCCAATATTACCAGGTAGATTGTACCTGGGCTGGTCTGACCTTTGCTGCTGGGCCAAAGGCGACAACTGTGGTGTTTCACCTCAGACACTTTTGGCTGGCTGGGTATTGCAGCTGGGCACTGAAACAAACCCAGGCTTGTAGAAACTCAGTTTACCTCAGGTGGAAGGGCTTCAGGCTAGGGTGAGGAGGAAAAGGAGACAGATTCTGTCGGAGGGCTTATATCCAGAGTTTTATTCCATGGTCACAGACATCTGAATCTTGGTAACCGCTCCAACAGAATACTGAGCACATGGTCCTGGCTCATTTTAAGCCCAGGGACAGGTGAGGCACCAACCAGGTGGGAGGAGCAGGGTCTCAGGGGACGAGGGACACCTAGACAGGCCAATGACCCCAGGCCTGAAGGGCATGCTTTGAACTTGACCGACCACACGATGGCCTTGCTGGAATGTTAAGACTGATTGACAGCCCAGCAGGGGGCGAGAGGGAAGGGGAAAAGAGGTATTTCCACACCTGGGAAGGGACTAAGATGTCTAAAACAGGACACTGCAACACACTGCAACAAGAGGGTACTTGCTTGTTTCATTTTCTGTGGTATGAAACTGTGTGGTCAGACTGGAAGAGCTTTACAGCACTGTTAATACAGTTTCTTCTTTTGAAAGTGTGTAGCAATTCATAGCTTTTTGTTTGTACTTCATGCATGTCTGTCTGAGTATTATGGAAGATCAGATGAGATTCTGAAAACAACGTTGTGGCAAGTAATTTTTTTTTATCCCAGCATCATAAACCAAACTATTTTGCTCTGAGTTAAGTGAGAAATACCCTGCTTCTTTTCCTTATTATTAATATTCATAATTTCATCAGAAACAGATATTTTTCAGATTGTTTTTACTGTGGGAAATGCAGTATTCATCTGTCAAAATACATTTTAACAAATATTACCCTGTTTTAGTGTGCTGGTAAGAGTTGGTTAACTTGAAATATCATCACCTGCTACAATGTTGAGCATGACCCTTTATGATTTCCTGTGACAGAAAACTTTGTGGAAGGGTGAGCTTTCACAAATCTTAAAAAGATGGCAACAGTCCTTCAAGGAGTTTGTAGACATACAATGAACTCAAGAGACTAAATGATAGAATCCCTTTTCTACAAGTTTCAATCAGCTTTTGCTGAGTAAGCTTTGTTTAAAGTATCTCCAGAGGAAAGAATGGATGAACAAATTGTCAAAATAATAATAGAAATCATTTATTCTAAAAGAAAAGTAGGACAAATAATTTAAGCATTAATCCTGGACTGGAGATATTCGTTCAGTTTATCCTTTTATAAGTGGGCTGATGTGGGATCCTTGACAAGTTTTTTATTTTCCTTAGCTACATCTGTACTGTTCTTCCAACAGTGCATCCCACTGCCCACATTCTTTGTGTGCCCCAGAAACATTTTAGCTCTGTATACCCTCTGTTTCCATATCTCCTGATCCTCACAGTGCAGCAGCTTAGGCACTCAAAGGAGCTGTGGTGCACTGCAGGCAAGTGTCAGTCAGGCTGCCTGACCCTGACCAGCAGGCAGACACTCTGAGGCACAGTGAAGCAAAGTGCAGAAGCTGTACCTATTCCTCAGCCTCACATTGTTGCTCCATGGGGCTGTGATTGTCAGCTACACTGGGGCTATTAAGCTCCCCTGGCTTAATGTATATTATTATTGTGTTACTCATCAAATCACAGTTTTTGATGATTTCACACGACCATCAAATGACTGAGGCTGGATGGGACATTTGGGAGCTCTCCTGTACACCTAGAGCCAGGACCATATCCAGGCACCTTTTGAGTAGCTCCAAGGAGACAGATTGCACAGCCTCTCCAGGCAGCCTGTGCCAGTTCTCACACGAAGAAAAGCCATTTCCTGATGCTTAGAGCAGCCTCCTGTGTTTCAGCTTGTGCCTGTTGCCTCTGTCTCAAACTGTCACCCTAGTAACTCTGCGGAAGGGTATTAGTTACCATGTTTTACATCTTAAAGGGAAAGAACTGAAAAAATACAGTTCTAGATTTATTTTTGTCAGGTCTCAAGTAATTTTTGTAGCATAAGGACCGTAAAGAAAGATCATGAGTTTCCATCCTGACACCATGCTGACAAAATATCCTAAACATACCAATGAATTTTCTAATGAAGTTGGATCATGTCCATGTGCTCAAATACATATTTTTTTACTTCTGTCATTAAAAGCTGTTAATTTTTAATACTACTGCCTATTTGTCAAGGCTTTAGGAGGGAGCAGAATATGTCAATGTGCTCTGCTCCCTATACTGCAGTTTCAATACATATTCTGAAATATTAGTTATTCTAAACATAATATCCTGAGTTATTTTTCCTGTATTTCTGTGGGCAGTCCTTCTGTTTTGGCCTTAGAAATAAGGAGATGTTGTAATTTCAAGGTGATGAGCTGGTTTCTGCTAAAGATAATTTCTTCAGCACCTTAAGGTTTTCTGGAGGGGGGGGAAGGATGGGGACGATGACAGTCCATCTGTCTTCTGATGTTTATCATGTATTTAAACCTCATTTGAAAATATTTTTTAATGTTTTTTTCTCTTTAGAAAATAGAAAGAATATCCTCGTGATATATGAGCAAGAAGCAGAAGAGTGGGCTCTGTATTTAAAATCTCTTTTTGGACTCGTAGTGGACAAAGAAGGAATCTTACTCTATGATCTAGAAAATTCATCTTTCAAGCACCAAGAGCTACTCTGTTTACTGTCTTATAAATGTAAACTCCTGATACTCTCATGTGGACTTCTTAACTGCCTGAATCAAAGGAGAAGTTATTTTCTGGAACAAGTTCTAAAACCTCCGGATAATGTGGTAATTCTGCTTTGTGGAGTGGAGAATTCAGAGATTCTTTATGAGATACTGACCTTAGCTGGTGGCAGCAAAGAGATTTCTACTGATCAGAAGCCTGAGGAATACATTTCTGTTGTTAAAGAAATTCTTCAACCAGGTAATATACTACTACTTGTTTGTAATCCTTAGGTGTCTTACCTCCTCTCAGCTCTTGCTATTTAGCAAAGATGTTGTCTGCCAAGCAGAATGTTGTGCTTCTTTTGCATGCAAGGTGCTATTTTATTGGCATGGGAGCTTGTGCTTGACAGACATCCTGCAGCTCAGGTTTTTTCTCAGAGCTTAACCTAGTTCTGGATGTCCATGAACAACCAAGAATATTCTTTTGAGCACTGGGGTAGAGAGACCCCAGCTGAATGAATGACCTAGCTGGATGTCCCTGCTGCCTTGTGCTTAAGTAGGTGAGGTTAAGTATGCTATAGGGCTTTAAAACTGTCCCAAATGTCTGCACACAGTCTCCCTGTATGAGATGGGTGTTTTCAAAAATACATTTTAGACTCCTTCTCCCCAACCATCTTCAATATTGAATAACCTTTTCCTCAGTACATATCTCAGACTTGACAATTTGGGCTCATTTGGTTGTCTGTTTTTGTTTCAGAAGGCAGTGTTTGCAATTTCTGTCTGCGTCCTATATGTAGCTTCAGACTGAAGCTTCTTGGCCATTTTTTAATGGGATGAAAACTGTGGGTCTGTACTCTGTGTGTGTATGTGTATATATAAGAAGTAACTGTGCTTAGATACTATCAGTTGACACATGCACAGGAAATTGCAAACCTTTCTGCAGCAATAAAGAGTTTCCTAGAAGACACAGGAGAGTTCTTTGGTTAGGTCAGTGCATTCACAAGAATACTTATTACCTGTGCCCTTGGGACTTAAGTGTAATGCCAGATGTTTAGTAGGTGTTCAGATGATCACTTTGACAGTGACCAAAATCTGCGACTTCAGAGATTAGGAGAAAGCTGAATTAATGAATAGTTGTTGAAGGCCTCAATCTCAGTGTGTACATCTTTACTGGGGATGCATGGACTGGGGCTGGGATCAGACCAGTTCAGTGGACTGAGCTAGATCCAGGACTGGAGGTGGTGGTGATGCCTGGTGCTTCAGAGCTAAGCCGCCCTCCACTCTGTTAGCTTAGAATTGCTCTGGCCCTGGTTTTTCTGTGCACTCATGTACCCTGGCCATCAGCCAGGCCAGCTTAGATCAGTGCTTGATGGGAGACCTCTGCTCTGCTCTTGTTGCACGGTGAAAGTGTTCCAAGTAAGAGATTTGCTTTCATCTGAGTGATTTAAGCTCTGAGGAAAGAAGATGCCCATGGTGTGTCATTATTTACCTCTGCTTAAAGGTAATGGTGTCTGTGTATAGGATATTCTTTTGTAGAATCCTGTTAAGCTCTTAGCCTTTGTGATATGTGTGACAGGGATTTGACAGACTGCACATCTGGCAAAGAAGATTTTTTCCCTTTTATTTAAAATTATTTGCTGAGGGGTTGTTGAGTATATACAAGGATTATTTTTCCCTTGGAGCACTCTTTTTTTTGCCTTTCATTGGGACCAGAAACACAAGATTTCGCGTTTCTATTCATGTGGATCATTGTCTTCAATCCCTTTTGTTTTCAGTGCTCATCCCTAGGCCCTTATATTCTTGACCCTTTTAGAGATAGTAATGAAAACACTTTTGTGTATATTCTTTGTGGTTTTCAGATCCTTTTTTTCCCACTAAACTCTTCATTACTCTTAACTTATTCTCCCAAGCATTTGTAGCTTCTTGTCTCCTCAGTATTGACAAGAGCTATCACTCTGAAAGTGACATTGAGCCTGAGAACTCAATAATGTGCTTTAATTACAATGGCCATACCACATACCTTCCACTGCAACTAAATCCTGTTAATCCCTTAGGACAGTGGGCCATCATGATCCTTGGACTAATGGATGCCAGGGTTGAGGACTGGCCTCTAGGCAGCTAGAACAGCTGAAGGTGGATGCTAAATCAGGTTGTTATCTCACAGTTTAACACTCTGCTGGAGAGCATAGTAGTCAACAGCATTCCACTACAGATTTCTGTACTTGGGAAAGCTCATGGGCAAGATAAGCTCTTAGCTGTCTCTTCTCTCCTAGGTGCTCTTCTCTTTGCACTCTCCCTACAGCCTGAGATGGAAGAAGTGCAAAATAAGTCTCATTTTATATGCCCCCACAATTATTTCACCTGCCAGATGGTGCTGGTTTCATCTTCTTGGAGCAGACAGGGCTTTGTCTGTTAAAACTTCCTTCTGGCTCTAAAGTAGTATACGTGCCAAATATACTAGGCAAAAATCAAAACTATTTAAAATGTTGAGTAAAACTAAATGGAACAGAAGATGCAGGGGGTTTTGTACTCAGCAGAGAGCTTGTTTGTAATGTGGTTCAAACACAAAATCTGAATGGTTTGTCATTCCTGTTTGAACATCTTGGAAGAGTAAAGGGAGAGTTAAGATATGGAGAGTGACCTTTCTGACATATTTCCAGGATGCTGACAGACTTTATTATATTTGTCTTCTGCATGAAGAGGATCACAAATATTTTTATTGTTGTCAAACGATTCTTTTTACAGGATTTGTTTCACTATTTGAAAATGCCACATTCAGATTGACTTGGTTTTGAATTTTGTAGATCCTGTAACTATTGCCATAAAAAGATAACCCCCAGAGAGGGAGGAGAACACTCAGAAGTTTGATTTTTCTATGTTAGCATCTAAGATGGTCCAGTGAGACTCTAGAATTGGCTTTTCTTTATCAGCTTTTCCCAATATTGTTGAAAGTAGAATTAGGCAATATATTTTGCTTGTGTCTGTCTTTTCCTTCTCCTGTGTCTTTCTGCTACTTGTCCTTGGTCTGCTGAACTGTGTACCCTTTTTTAGATTAAATTGACGTATTTTCAGTGTATTAATTCAGTGTCCTGGTGTACTAAACGTAGCTGGGGTTTTTGTTTAATCCTGAACGACTTCAAATTCAGGCAAGCATGTGTTTATCTAAAGGATCTATAGATAGATATTTACATCTATAGGTAGTTAACTTAAATCCTTAAATGTCCTCAATTTCTCCTGAAGTTGTCATCAATAATAATGATGCAAAAAGAGAACAGGTCTTATCTAAAACAAATAATTCTCTGTGACATTGTTTCCAAAATGCATTTACACTTTTATTAAACTTTTGGTGAGGCTTCTTGGTACAGCTCAGGGGTCATAAGTATCCATTAGTCTGCTGGTGGTTTTATTAGGTTTTGTTTTTAAAGTTCCACAAAAGGAACTCTTGTCACTTCCACTTACAGATTTTTCCCCTATCAGTGGTATCCCTTTTTTCTTTTAATGCCGAAATATGGACAAGAATTTACTTTTACAAAATTTGATAGTTGAGAACAGCACATCAAATCTCTATGTATCCATTCATCAGTTGCTATTTTATTAAAAAGTGAGCGGTACATAAAGTAATATAACCCAACTAGAAAATGGTACCCAGAGTCTTTGACAGCCCAGGAAAGATTCTCAGAACAAATTTGGAACTTTTACCTGAGGTGGCAATATGCCACTAATTTCTGATTGTTTACCTAAAAGATATTCCATGTATCTGCAAGCAAATTTAATGACCAAGAAGAGTAATGTTAATAAAACTACTTTTGCAACTAGTAGTATGGTAAATGTGGACAAATGAGATACTAGCATAGGGGGCTTTTCTCTCACAAGTAAATGTGGGAAAAGCAGGCTGAGAGTTAAAATAGGGCTTAACTCATGCAGCTATTCAGACCACTTCAGGTACTGAGGGGCTAATTTCCATTGTGCAGACCAAAGAAAAGAGGAAGAAATAATCATATTTTTATCATAACTTTTATGGTATCTGTTTCCTGTTTCATTTCTAGTGCAGTGGCATCAATTTTATTGTGATTTGATGTAACATCGAATACTGAAGTAATGTTTCACATTTTGACTCCACTGCTTTGCTTGTTCTCCTGTAAAATCCTCTTCACATTGGTACTCAAATACAAGTAATACAAGTAATGAATGCCAATGGGTTTCCTTAGGCTATGAGTAAGATTTGTGCTCATTTTTGATGACCTAAACAGCTGATTCAAGTGGGAACTTTACCATTGGCTTCAGTGGGAAAGTGCTTCACCTAAATTTTGATGCTGACTTGGAGTCTATGAGAAAATTAAGCTAAAGTGCTTAAGCTAAAAAACCCTGAAGTTGAACAAGAAAATTACTAGAATTTTTGGTCTTGTTTGTTTGTGAATACTAAATGCTCTCTGTGCGTGACCCAAGTCTTGGTTGTGAAGATTTCTCTCCTGAACACACAAGACTGAATAAATAGAGAAAAGTTGGTGGGTGGTTCTGGCCTTGTTCACCGCCAGGAGAGGTTTCAATAAATGAGACCACATGGTTGTGCTTCTATTTACTCCTTCCCCAATGTATTTACGTTCAGACAGTGCATACCACTGTTGGAGTTTTAAGGTAGTGATGTCGTCTGCTTATTGTAGACCACCTCAAATGCCAATTACATTTTTTTAATTAAAATGAAAATAGTCTGTGTGACTGTATCATAAGCACAAGAGCACAAGGGACATTTGTTAGTTGGTGTGTGCTGCAGTATAGCTCTCAGTTCCATTTTTCCCTGACAATGAGTCTTTGAACTGCTCTACAGGGACTGCTAAGATTACCAGAGTATTACATCTTCCTGAGATGCTTTGCTTCTCCATTCCACTCAGGAAGGATGCCAGTGCAGTGATGGGGGTTGGTAATGACTGCCAACAAAAAAACTGGTTTGTGTCACCAACTTCCTTCATCTGACATGAAATCCTGGCTATTTCAAAGCAGGAGACAAACTCAAGTGATTGTCTGGAGGTGGCAACCCTGGATAAGATGTTGAGACTGTCATCCCCTGTCACTTAAACTGTTTTACTTCTTTCCTATTTCTTCTCTTTTTTTCTGCAAAATTCTGAGAAGGCTTTACTTGTTAGGGTTTGTTTGTTAGATTACAACATGAGCTGCTAAGAAACCTATGTAGCTAGTCACGGTACCCTTGGATTCTGAAGTATGTGTCATGTATGTGATGGTTTTTCCTCTTAGTTTTGCCAATAATTGGATGAAAAGTTATGATGCCCAGAAAAGTGAGTGCACTGACATCCTGAAGTTTTTTAGCATGTCTTTTTAGGTTTTTTTAACATTTTTAGCAGCATTTAGGACACTCATTAAAATTTAACTTAATAATAGAAGTCAGATGACTAGAACATAAGCATTATTGCAACAGCATGTACTAAACATACTGCAATTTTCCTTGTTTATTTAGTTTGTAAATTTTTAAAAACAATAAATTAATGCCTTTATCATTTTTAGTCTGCTCTTTCAAGGTTTGAAATGGACATCAACCAAATTTGTATCATTTATGGCCCAGTTATCAGTCAGTATTTAATTACAGTTGTGAGACTGTTTCTCAAGCTGCCAAATAATTTAAGACTCCCTACAAGTATGTTTGCAGGTAATGCTATAAAATGGCTGTGTGAATCTGTAGACTTATGTGTCCTTCATGTAATGTATCATTTAGTCTGACTGAGTCTTGTACTGTGCTTACCAGTCACAATTGCTGAAAAGTTGTCATTGGAAGGCATCTGGAGAAGACCTCTGTAAAGGTACTCCTTGTATATTTTTTTGCACACAACTGTTGTTATAGCAAAATTGGTACTTGTAATTTCACAATAATGTTACTTGTGTTAGATTAGTGCCATCTTCTTAGAAATGGGATAAAATAAGGGGTCCAAACTAAAATTGTCATTTATCCCTGAAAAAAATGCAGTATGACACCTATTTAAGTTTATAGTAGAAAAACAGAATCAGATTTTACTCTTGGGAGGGTCTCTGTGCACTTACTAAAAAGGCTGTGAGTCCAGAACTTGGTCCTGAAAAAATGTTAATACAGTATCTTATGGGGCACAGACTGAGAGAGTTGGGCCTTGAGAAGACACAACTGAGAAGGGGCCTCCTTGATGTTTATCAGTACCTGAAGGGAGAGTGCCAAGGGGGATGGAGGCAGGCTTAGTGATGCCAAGCAATAGGATGAGAAAGAATGAGAGGAAACTGATGTTCCACCTAAATGTGAGAAAGAACAACTTCTCCACATGGGTGACTGAACGCTGGAACAGATTGCCAGAGAAGTTGAGGAGTCTCCCTCACTGGAGATGTTCAAGAGCTGTCTGGATGCAATTCTTTGCCATGTGTTTCAGGATGACCCTGCTTGAGCAGGCAAGTTTGGACCAGGTGAGCCACAATGGTCCCTTCCAACCTGACCCATCCAGTGATTCTGTGCCGGATGCTGCTTGACCTCTTTTGTCATGGCATTGATGCACCCTTAGCACATTTGCTGCTGACACCAAGCTGTGTGGTGCGGTTGACATACTGGAGGGGAAGGGATGCCATTTGGAGGACCTTGACAGGACCTTTTTGTGGGCTTGAAGTGAGCTGCACAAACCTTGTGAAGGCCAGCAAGGCCAAGTGCAAGGTCTTGCATGTGTCAGGGCAATCCCAGGCACAAACACAGTCTGGGTGAAAAATTGATTGAATGCAGCCTGGAGGGCTTACAGGTGTTGGTTGATGAGGTCAATATGTGCACTCACAGCCCAGAAAGCCAGCTGCATCCTGGGCTGCATCCCAAGCAGCATGGGTAGCAGGATGAGGGAGGGGATTCTGCCCCTCTGCTCTGGTGAGACCCCACCTGCAGTGCTGCATCAGCTCTGGATTGAACACTTATGACCAATGTGGACCTGCTTGAGCAAGTCCAGAGGAGGCCATGAAGATGCTCAGAGTACTGGAGCACCTCTCCTGCAGGCATGCTAGGAGAGCTGGGGCTGCTCAACCCAGAGCATAGAAGGTTCTGGGGATAGGACAAGGGGGAATGGCTTTGAACTGGAGGAGGGTAGGCTTAAGCTTGATGTTAGGAAGAAGTTCCTTACAATGTGAATGGTGAGGCACTGGAATGGATTGCTCACAGAACCTGTGGATGCACCATCCCTGGAAGTGTTTGAGGCCAGATTGGATGAGGTTTGTGCAATCTGATCTCTTGGAAGGTGTTGCTGCCCATGGCTAAGGAGTTGGAGCTAAATGTTCTTGCGGGGCCTTTCCAACCCAAACCACTCTGCAATTGTGGTACTGTCTGTAACCAGATCTATTGTATTATCAAACAGAGCACTGTCTTGTCTTTCGAACTGCAATGTCTGTATCCATTTAATGCACATTATTCTATTTTTATCTTATACCCAACTCCTCTCGCATTGTTTGCTATATTAACTTCTAGGGAAATGTCTTCCTCAAGAACACTTTTCTCACCAGCTCTGGTAAATTGAAAAAGAAAAATCAGTCAAAGGGATATTTACTGAAAAAACATAAATACAGATCTCTCTAGAAAAAGAAATGTAAGAATAAATCCAGGGGCTAGTTCCTCTGTACTAGCCCTTGGATTTGTTCTAAGATTTCTTTTTCTATCTGCAGAATAATAGCTTTATCTTACATTTAAAATACATATAGATTTTAATTTTTAAGAAAATTGGAAATCAGTGTGATGATATCTATCTTCCTTTTTCCTAGATAAACCATGGGATGAAAATCCTGGAGATTCTGTGTCTTACATCTATGAAGCAGTTCTTGCAGATGGTGAGTTGAATTCTCCTTGCCTTTCAGAGTATAAAGCCAGTACTTTTCAGAAAATAAAATTTGTTCTCTTATATCTTGTTAGACATGAAAGGCAATCATCCCTACCACAGTATACAGTTGTGTAAAGGAACGTGCCTTGTTCTCAGACATCCACCCCCACATCAATACCCACACAATCTTGTGGATTGTGAAAAGGGGAGGAGATACAACAGGGTTGGGGTTTTTTACTGTGATTTCAGTGTAGAAAAAGACATGGAGAGCTTTCCTTTTTCCTGGCATGAGGAGTTTTGCTTGTAAGAAAGAGTTGATTTAAAATTTAATTTATGTCAGTCCTACTCACATCACATTTGCAGCATCATTCACCAGGGGCTGGGAGAAGATCTGCATCACAGCTTCAGCCCCTGTTGACATTTGCCATTTTAGTTTACTTGTAGCTGTGAAAGTTTATAAAGAGTTTTAGTAGGAATTTCAGATTAATGAAAGCAAGTTAAGATTTTGCCAAAGAGCTATATAGCATGTTTCCTGTCCTCAGTTCTTACTTGGAGAGTTTTATTTCTGGGTTGACACTGATGCAAAGCAATTGGCTTAATAGCACCAGCATGCTTACCAATGCAAAGGGACAAGTAAGTTATTCTAGAATTCCTGGCATAGCAGTTCTGTGCTGCTGGACTCTGAGGTTAGTGGCTCTCTTTCCTATTCAACCCCCTTCCATATTCTGATAAGGGTCTCTTTGTGAGTCTCTTGGCATCTTGGGTGTAATGGTGTGATCTCAAGCAGAAAGCTGCAGTAAAGGTGTGCTGGTTTATCCCTTGAGACCTATTGCCAAGGTTTCTGTGGAGGTCTCTTTTGGCTTTGGATTGAATGTGCCATGGGTCAGTGCACTCAAGTGTCTTGGTATGAAGAGGGCTTTCTGGCTCATCACCCAAGTGTGAAATATGTTGACCCCACCATTCCTCTCATTCATCATTGTTATGTTAAAAAAAAAAATGAAACAGTAAAATAGGGAACAGTTAGAGAAAACAGAATCCCAGGAAAAGAAAGGAGATGAGTCCTCTGAGCTACTTCTGTTTTCTTATGGCTGCTTGAAGAGCAGCTTTAAGTCCAAGTTTGCGGTTAACTGAATGGTTGATATTGAAATAAAGGGATTTGGGCACTTTCCAGCAAAGAAAGTTGTGCATTAAAAGCAAAAGCTTCACTTGAAGTCTTTGCAGAAGTTCCCTGAACAGTGGATCTCAGTTAGCTTTTGGCAGTCATCCTGAAAGCACTGATTGTCTGCAGCCTTTGCTGGTTAATGATGTCTTGTTATTGCTAAGAGGACCAAAGGGATGATCCATTGTTGTGATAAGTGAAAGAGACAGTTAGAAATGAGGGATTCCCAGTAATAGCATCCTGTATGTGAGGTTATGGCTGACTCCCAGACAAGTATAAGAAAATACATGGCAACATTCCTTCTGTAGGGATGCAACAGGGAACAGTTACCTGATACCACTGCAGAGCTTTGGAGGGAAAAGTAGCCCAAGAAGTGGAACAATTGGAATTTCTGACATTCAGTGCATCAGTCAAAGCCAAGAAAGATAAGATGGTAGCTGCAAATTAGCCAGTGTTTGTGCCTTCCAGAATGTAGGGTAAACAGACAGGGTTTGACTTTGGAAGAATTGTGAAATGGAAGAATTGTGAAATGTTTCCAGAGACTGTCTCTTCTCTATGCTTCTGCCTAATAAGAAAGTGTATGCGGTGCTAAATTGAATGAAACACACAAAACAGAAGTGTGAGCAGAAATTATAAGCCAAGAAAGGGTTTTTGCCAGAACCCTATAAATTCCCAAAAGAATGGTGCTTTGAGTGAGATCTGAAGTGGATAGTGGCTTGCTGAAAGCTGAAGTTTGTTTTGTAGATACAAGCATCATACAAAAGAAAGGATAACCTGAAAGAGGGTGGAATTTTAGCTTGAACTGGAATGAAAGTTGAACAGAAGTATAAATCTAAATGAAGGATCTGAAGCAACAGGGATGGAAAGAACAGTGAGTAGATGACAGGACATATTAAAAACAAGATCACTAAAAACATACTCCTATATTCATTAAAACCAAGATAGGGAATGAGCAAGGCGCTAACAATCAGTAAGAAGTGATTGACTACAGTGAATTGTGCAAGGCTTTGAGGAACAAGGTCAGACAGTACATTGGAAAATGGAAAAACAATATGATCACTGAAATCCTTTGGGGAAATATGAGCTACAAGCAGATGTGAAAACAATTGATTTGCTGCTGAGTGAGGGAAAAGATCCAGTTGTGGAATACTAATGACCATAATGTGAATATACGAGGACTCAGTCCTGTCAGTGATAACAGAATAAATCAGCTCTTCAGCCACTCACAAATATTTTTGTGTTTTCTTTATTTTTGGTTTCTGTATAAGAAAAGAGCACTTGTTATAATTACTACAGAGACGTGTTTTGAGACTATCCCTTGTGGTTCCTCAGGAAATTTTCTGTTCCCCAAAGAATTATTATTTATCATTTATACTAAGGTAGAAAAATGAAGCAATTGTACTAGGATCTGGGTGTACAGCCTTGTCACCACAACATAAAATATGAATGCATTATTGTGGAACTACAAAATAGAACTAAACTCAGATTTAGGTACCCATTAGGTGATGCTCATCTTCTGAAAAGACTCCTCCCCTTCTGTGAAACAGCTTTGTCTTTTTTAACATTTACCACTAAAGCTTTTATCCTAGCACTAATTAACTGTAGCAATTAGAGATGGGCAAGTGAAACACAAAAGGTAATTTTAAAGGGTGATAGCTGTCTGCCTATTAAGTTTAACAGCAGACATGTTTTGGTCCTGCTCAGAGGTCTCATCAAGGTAAGATGTATGTGCATACATTTGTGTCTGTATCCTTTACCAAACTAAGCTGACAACAGGCCAGCATTTTTTAACAAAACAAATGGCATCCCCTCTGCAGATAAAGAGCTCTAAGAGTACCTCTGCTATGCTATTCTTCTATTATAATGCTATCTAAAATCCTATTTTAATAAAATGTGTCTGTTCTGTTGGATTAAAGGACATTGTCTTAAAAAATGAAGACCTCAGATTACCTTTCAATTCATAGCTCTAACCAAAGGGAAATAATCAGGAGTTAGAAAACAAGCATGGTTTTCAAATGTCTAAAAATATCACTCTTGTGTTCCCAGGAAAGTGGTGTACCTTTTAGTCCACTTTAAGGGTGAATAGCTATTTCAAACTAAAGATGAGAGTAAATTTCCAAGCAGCCTGTCCTCAGTGAGTCAGTCCTGCTGACAACTCTTTTTTTTTCCGTTCTTTAGTACCAAACATGTCTGGAGTGAGTCTTTCTGCTGACAGCAGCTGTGGCAGCATGGCACAGGAGACATGTGGTCTCTTAGACAAATCCCATGTAATTTAGAGCTGTACAGATCAAGAACAGTATCATAAATTTAATCCAGACATTGATAAGAGCCCTGTGCAGGTATTGAAGCTCTGCTGTCATTCTGACACTAAGACACCCTCTTTGGTAAATTACCTGCTGCAGTCCAAGCTAGCTTCTGTTACCAGATTGATTTAAGGGATGCTGTAACATGGAGTATATTGTTTTGTGTCAGTATACATTCTGATATTATTAATGACATGTCTGAGCAGGGTGAAGGCTGAGAATGCCTTCTACCAGTGCCTTTCCCTCCAGCCTCTCCCACTGCAGTTGTGAAAGGACTTTAGTTATGTTAAACTTCATTACTTTCCATCCACGTTCTTTTTTGATGATTTTAAAGCATAGACTTCATAAAGAGAATAGCTTCAAACATGGCCAAAAGAAAGTTTGACTAATCAGTCCTTGAGAGTGATACCTGTAAAAACTTAAACCCCTTTTCAGGTTGAATGTTGTGCCTCCCTGAAGTATGTTTTGGTTCTCAGACCCTCCTCTTTGTACACAACAAATCCTTTTATATGTGTGTATTTCTAAAGGTAGCAGTGTGCCACTTCTGTGTCCAGGCACAGAGTGCAGTTTGAGCCAGTTATGGAAGAATTGAATTGGAGTTTAGAGGTAAAGTTGGCAGCTGCAGCTGGCCCCTTTGCACTAATAAGTAATTTGCAGGAGGATTTTATCAGACTAACTAGTTTTGGAGGTTTTACAACCCTGGATGCCTCTATCAGTCGTTTTGTCTTCAGTGGTACTTTAAGTCAGTAGCAGGAGGATAGCCTGTCTCAGGTGCAGCAGCGCATCTCATTTTGGGCAATGTTTAGTGCTGTATAATCCTTCACTGAAACAGAGGTGAGAGGTGTGTGTGCTGATAGCACAGAGAAATGGAACAAAAGCACTTACTGTTCTAACACAGTAAGTGTTCTTACTGTGGTAGAACTCTAGTAATTCTGAAGTGGATGGAAAGACTATAACAAATCATTAGGCTTCAATAACTGAACTTCTGGTACACATAGAAGGACAGACTTCAGTTTACTTCTCTGTGGAGAAGTATGCAGACCCCAGAAACTGGAAATTAAAGGCTTGAGTTCCATCAACAGCTCTGCTCAGCACCCAAATGACCTCAGGCAGGTAGTTATTTCCAAACTAATCAGTATGCCTAATAGAAACTTTTTGGGACAGTCTTGCTATGTGTCAAACTCAGCAGAGTAGTCATGTTCCTAGTGCTGCTGGTGAAGCTGAAAGTCATGGATTTCATTGCAGAAAAAATAATAGAAGGAATTGATAGGCAGTAAAAGAAAAAAATCAGACCCAAGGAGCATCTAAATATATCCATCCTAGCTAAAGCACTGACAAAATCAAACATGTCTTCCAAATCAGAGGCCAGTTAGAACCAGTTCATTGTTATAACTTTAGATTGCTTCTAAATACAGAGTTGCAATCATATGAAAGTATATACGAAAAGAAATGTCTACATTTTCATGCAAGTTATTTCTTAAAGATTATCAATAAACTTATGCCAAATTTCCTTTTGCAGTTTGGGGAATTATTTGAAGGCAGAATCTTTTGTTTTTACTATCAGATCCCAAAAGGCTACGCATAATAAGACTTTCATATTCTGTTTAGATGCATTCATGATGACTCCATTAGGCTACAGTTCTATCAGAGTGATAAATTGTTGTGTACAAAAACATACCTGATGATAAAATATTAGATGAACATGTACCTCCAAAGCAAATCAGTCTTTGCCTGCATGTGTATAGTAACTCAGATGTGGGGCTTTTCAGGGATTGCTGTTATGGGAGAGAAATAGATGTTAATGAAAACTACAGCACCATTGGTTGCTAAGATGACATAAACACCAACTTTATATATAATGTTCAGAAAAGGAAAAACTGTTCTTGATAGCTTTTAAAGGAGCTGTCAGTTTGATACTTATTTGCAAGAAAAGTTGTACACCATAGATACAGTAATATAAATATTTTGGAGATGTGGGCAAAATAGGCCAACTTGCAGAAAGCTACTGTTTTTGACAGAAGAACTCAACCATGCAGGAGAAACTGGGGCTGAGAATGCATTTGAGTAAAACAAAAATAACTGTCAGTGAATTTGCAAAAGATAGTGAATATAAATATTAGTGAACATAAATAATGCTTCTATGTTGAGAGTACTAAGTTTGTTCACTAATAAATATGTTTATCATGGTTTGGAATCTATTCATCATAGAAAACAAATGAAAGAAACTAAGAATGAGGTTAGATGTTTTTGTGTTTAAGTATGTATTAATAATTTTCTGTGATTTTTGGAAACCTTTTCATTCCTAAGCCTTCTCTTACCATTGTAAAAGAAAACTTCAGCAGAGCAGAAAAGGGGACTTGCTTTGAAATAATATCTTAGAGAGTGTTTATGGTAAAAATGAGTAAATCTCACATTTATGCAAGGAACACAGTCCCACTGAAAGAAGCCCAGCATGGCGTATGTTTTCTGCCTCCCTGTTTCTCACAGCCTTTCTCGGTTAATGTATAGAGTAATTTGTGCAGTTAGAGGCTCCCTTTGAATCCCACTCTGCTGCACTTTCTGCTGAGCTCATACAGCATTTACAGATATCTACATTTTAACAGGCTTATCTTTCATAAATGTCTATGATAAACTTGTGGCAAATTGCAAGAAGAATATGATGTGCATATGTCTTTTTTTCCTGGTTTCTTCCCCCACATTACAGATGGTTACTTCATTTTTTTCTGTATGGTTCTCCTTTAATCCGTATTTCTGCTGGGTACTCACAGAACCATTTGCTTTCAGGCTTCTGAATTGCAGGAAAGTCACTTATACATGGGAACCTTTTCAGTTATACCTCACGGAACGCAGTGGCACCACCTCTGCCTTTACCTCATGTTGTGCTGGAGAGTGCACCTACCATACTACACAGGATGTCTCCTGCATCTAAAGCATCTGCTGTAATCCTCTTTTAAATCTTTGACACTGGAACATGCTGACTTTTCTTTCAGGTGGCAAGGTGGCCACAAGTGCTAGATGAACTTCCCATTCCTTGTCATCTGCCTAACTTGATTTACCCACATTTCTCATTCTCTTGTATGATGTGTGATCTAGGGCTAATTGAAGACCTCTTTTGTATTGCAGTTTCAAGTTCTTCAGCTGGCATTGCTTTTGCAAAACTTGATGAAGAGCTAAAATTTGTGAAGTTATCAGGCATTTTGCTTTTGTAAAACCAGCCTAATTTTGTCGGAGAGATTCATTTCATGGGTAGCCTTAGAAAACACATAAATCTTTCATAAGTTTGTTTTCTGCTGTTTTTAATGCCCTAAATCTGTCACATACATTGTTGACTCAAAACATGTAGCAACTACCCAGTAATCAAAGACAGAGAACACTTGTAATTCTCATGTAGGCTGCAGTAAGGATAACTAGAGTGTATTTGAAAGGTTAGAATTTGTGGGTGAGGGAGAAGGTAGATGTGGTAGGAGAGTTGCTTAGAAGCTGTGGTGAAACATTAGTTGTTGAATATGCAGGAGACTTGAGATGCATTATGAGTATTTCTCAGTTTATGTATGTAAAGGAATACAATTTGAAAGTCATTCATGAATCTAGTTCAAAATGTTCAATTGAAAGTAATAATGTGTTTCAAAGGATCTTATGTAAGAGATACCAAGTTGATGTATTGAAGTTACATGAATTAGGAAAGAACACTGAAGTGAAATTGAAAACATCTGTGTTGTCCCCAATTAAGTTACAGTAAATGTGTGCTATATTTTAGTATTTTAAGTTAATGTAAATGTAATATCAGTCCTTTCAATGTGGCCATCAGCAGCAGATATTTGTCAAAAGTAAGCAAACAAAAGTAATCTGATGAAAATTAAGCATTACCCTCTATAATCGATGATAATTCCCAGTAGTTCTGCCCTGTTTACTCAAGAGAAGATTGTAATCAATTTTTCCTTTCTTTTTAGCTTTTGGCTCATAGTGTTGTCTGTGCATCATTGGATATAGTTAATAATTTCTTATACTTTGATCCTACAAGAAAGGATCTGGTTTTATTTATCAATTATTTTAATTGTTACTGCTACATTTTAGAAACCTCACTAATAGGTCACCATTATATAAAACATTGAAAGAACGCGTTCACCAAGCAACAAATACCCTTTAACAAATCCTCTCTCTTACATAGTCCAGCATAATATTGATGAGCCTTCTATTTTTAAGATCATCTTCACCCTCAGTTATAAATTCTGAATTTTTCTGAAAGCCTCAGAAATTAGTGGAGCTCCTTAGCCATTGCTTTCAGGCTAAAAACAGGAGTGTAATGAGGGAAAATAATGAAGATGTCCAGAATTTAAATGTTCAAAAACTTGAACATCTGGCAACACCTTCTGCCTACATAAAACAAATATTGTCTATCATTTCTCCGTTTGTCTTACTATAGTCTCATTATTGTTGTATTAATACCTTTATGAGCTGCTTTGTTTCAGTTAATGCCAACAAGCCAAGGCTTGCATCATCTCTGGTCTATTGCTTCTTCAGCATTGACAAACAACTTTTCGTGTGGTTGTTTCATGTTCCACATATTGGAACAGGTTGTGTGCAACTGCTTGTAGGAATTTGAGGGCTGGAGATGGTGGTTCCAAACTTGGGTGCTTGTATTGCAGTGATAATAGAGATCCCTGTGGTTCTTGGACTATTGTATGTGGTTCATTGATTGTCAGGTAGACCTTACGTTTAGTGGAAGAGGTCTTGCTTGATGGTTTTTAGCCAATAAATTGATAGCCACTTTCAAGTCAGTAAGAGAATCCTAATCCTCTTTAATATCCAAGTCTTTGATGTAAGAGCCACATTTATTAGTTGTCTATTATTGGGATAGCTGTGCTATCACAGTAGTGACTGGGTTGAGGTTCTAATATTGCATTTAGATGTTGCTAGGCATAATAAAAATATTAAAATGCAATCATTAACAGGAGAAAGAATGTTATCCTAATTTAAACCAACTTATTAGCAATAGGATTAATGTTCTCAGTAAATGAATTATTGGCATCGAAGGGTGAAAGTGACTGCTATTATCTTTGATAAGTAGAGTGAAGACTTTAGAAATAAAGTTGTCATGAACTTTACATAGATTAGAATGCATCTATGTGATCCTTGAACAATCACTGACAGATGGCTGACATCTGAGAATCCAGTGCCTTCCAGACTTGTTATTCATTCCTTTCATTTTGTCAATCTGATTGTGGAATGTTTCTTGTCTCTGTGAGACTCCTTTGCCTAAAGTGGCAGAAAAAATTCAGAAGTGGCATGTACCTCATATGAGTTATCTTCTGAAGTGGATTCTGTGTATGTAAGATTTATGAGTAACTTAAAATGTGAATACATTCCCAAAATATGTGCTGTGGGCGTACATAATCACAGGATCATAATGTAGGTTCAGTGTAATTTTAACAATTTATGCTGAATTCATAGCTTTAATTCAGAATTATTTTGCCTTAAAGGCATGAGAATATAAGCAGGAGTAGGATGGGCAGTTTTTACTAGCTAGTGATGATCATTGGACCTGCTTAACTTAGATTAGATGTTGAAGGAAACTTCAGCTCCTTAAAGGAACTATGGACATTGGACTTCCCTCCTTCCCTCCCTCCCTCCTTCCTTCAACAATTAAAGCATATCCCTGGATAAAAAGATTCTACAATAGGATGCCATGGCATAGCTGCATGTAGCAGATGCATTTATTATAGAGGTACTTTGTTAAATCTAAGCCTTAAGGAAGGCAGTATTGGTAAGGCAAGAAAACATTCTATATCGGATGAACTGGTGCATATGGGGGAAGTAAATGCAAGCGAGAATTGAGAAGGTTAACTGTAGATTGCCAGTACTGTCACTGTCTGGAAAGATGTCTGTGCCACTTGGGAGCACTGTATGGTTTGTGTACCTCAGTCACTTGGGCACCTTTTCAAAGAAGTGCAAAATGGCTGTGGTACTTCTTTGAGCAAAGCCAAATTGCTATTGTTCTGCATTCTGCCCATCACTAATTTATTTTAATATTCTGTATCCATTTAAGAGGAAAATACCTACCTCAAAAGTTCTTTGTATCCTTAAATGTAACTGAGTGTTTGATAATTTACAGTAATACAAGACAGTGTGGATGTCTCTCAGGATATTGTCTCACAAGCCAGTTTAGATTTTTTAACTCTGGACTGCATGCAATTATATCAATAACCTAATGAGATGACTGCAGTATACTGACTAATCCTCTGTGATGAAGAGCTGCTGCAGGCCTTTGAGATGGGTGGCAGGATTGTTTCACAAAGGGTAATGGTGTGTCTGGAAAGGAGGAGTGATGATACAGCTGAGACATAGTAGGTAAAGGATACCTTTGCTAAAACCCAGGCTTAGTCAGAGCTCTGCAGACGTGGTTAGTTGGCAGTTCTTTTTCATGATTAAAATTCTGCTATGTGGTGAAGGATTCACTATATTCACTAAAGGCTCTTGGGCCTTTTCTGATACAGCCAAACAGAAAAGAAACTGATTGTAAGCTACCTTTATAACTGGCATAGCATTTCCAAATACAGATTATCCTATTTAAAAAATATATGGCTTCCACCCATCGTTTTTTCTATTAAGGCAGGCAAAGGCCATGGATTCTCTGCCAAAGAAATCTGTGCCTACTGTCATAGTACCATGTTTCAGGTATCACTGCCCTCATGTAAATGATTCCTCTAGGCAAGTGGATTGATGTTGTAAACATATAGCATGTGCTTATTTACATATAAAGAAAGGGTGGTAAAAATCCTGTTTTATTCTAGTGTATGAGCATTTTGAGATGACAGAACTGGGTGATCTCCTGACTTTGCTGTTCGCAACTATTTGTGAATAGACTATCGGTCTAAAGGCTATGTCCCTTTTTGTTTTAGGAAGGCAAAGCATATGTGGAGAGCCTGTTCATGTAAATTAAGGCTTCAGGATCAAAACTTCAGAGGCATGTTCTTTATCAAAAGAGGACATCTCATTACATTTACATTAAGGGAATTTTGCCAGGCTTTCATGTGCTGTCCTTAATGTGACTCCAAGTCCCATATGAGTAACACATTGGAAACCACATCACTGCCATGTTTTGTTGGTTTAGGATTATTAACAACATTCTTGTTTCACATTCTTTATTTCAGATCACCAGACTATCTCTGATATTAACTTGTCAGATGCCAGGGGAGCATCAGAAGAAACAGACCTCACTTTTAAAACAGAGGTACTTTCTGAAACATTAGAAAGTGATGAGCAGTCAATATTGGTGCTTCCGAGAAGAATATCATGTGAGGTAAGGCTTCTGGATGCTACAGTCTTTGGGATAACAGTCACTGTTCTTCCCCTTCTCCTGCTGCAATCTCATTCATACTGTATCTGCTATTTTTCCAAAATTGTCAAGGGACCAAAATGAGAGTGCACCTAGACTGCAGTGGGATTTATGTTGCCTTTGTGTTGCATCCATGCTGCAGTCAAAAGATTTGGAAGTAAAGTCATTTGAAGACAGTTCTATTACAGTTATTTTGCAGCTTGAGTTGAAATATTACTGTCATGTGGGCCTTATACTTCAGAGGGAGCAAATAATCAGGCACTTCTTGAGACATGTGGGATTTATCCTGGCAAGAATCCAGGATGGGTGTATGTATACATGCATATGTGCCCATACCATGAATTACACAGGGCTTGTGTCAGCACAGACATAGTTTGAGTTTAAATTAAATCAGAAATATTTATATGTCTGTGTGTCTGCATGCATATGCAGTGGACATAAATGTTCATATGTGCTTTTAATCAGAGTGGCTGTGAGGAACATGTGACAGCATAAACAGAGGAAGTAAAAAATCCAGCACTGCATTCCTTCATGTGAATGGACTTGGACTTGGCCATGGTCAAGTATGGAGGTTGCAGTGTATGTAGAATGTCACAAATTTTGTGTCTCACATCACCTGCTCCTTCTAGCTAATGTCACCTTACTGGAAGATGTTAAGTGGGTCTAAAGTATTTTAGATTCATCCTTTGTTTTTAAGATGGATATAATTCTTCTAGACTATAGAGGGGCCTTAGAAAATGTAACAATTCACCTACATATGCATTTAAATATTTATTAATAATTATTAAATATTTAAAATATTCTCATGTAAGCTGAATTTAAAATCCTACATTAAATTTAAATCCTACGTTCTTGTGTCTTTCATGTAAGAAAGGAAACACAAAAGGAAAGGTCTTGAAATACTAAAGGAAGCAGTGAGATACCATCATATTTTGGTAGTACGATTTTTTTGTATGAAGCTGTTGGTGAAGCAAAGTTCTTTCAATACACTTTCAATATAATGTTACACTTCCAATATAATTTTCTGTAGGACTAATGGGAACGTGTTTTAATTTTGTAGAACCCTGGTGAAATATTCATTCTGTTGAAAGAGGAAATAGATGAAGAAACTCTAGAAGTGGAATTCATAACAGATAATCAACAAATTAGAATGCAGACAGCCTCTTGGAACAAGAAGGTCAAATATGTGAAAGCCCTAGGTAAGAAAAATATTCTTTACCTTTAAGAAAAACTAAAAAGTTTCAACTCCCTTCACTTTTTCTAATAAGTAGTTTTTCTTTCTGCTATTTAGTGGGTGTTTCCTGTAAATGAGTTTTGCACACATAACTTTTAATAATGCAGAGAAGCAAGGCTGTGATTTATGGGAACCTAGGTTCTATTAGGTTGGTTTTCTGTGGTTAAATGACAGGTGGCAGTCTTAAAATGTCATTGATTAGTTACAGATTAACATTCTCCAAAATTACTGCCATAAAATGCAAACCTAATATTCTTTTCTTATTACTCTGTTACTAAATGTGTCATTTTATATTTAATGCAGTAAATCTGGTGGTTCTCCTCTCCATAATTCTTAGTGATGCAGGAAATAGTTTCTTTTCTCTGTTTACATTCATGTAATTTCTCTGTATCACTCATCTTGGCTAGTTCCTAATGGTTTTTTTATTGCTCCATCCATAACTAGTTGATAACAGTTTCAACTATTTAACAGTTTCTTTTAGAAGATCAGTGCAGATTTAAGGGGCACGCCTATCCCCATTCTTGATGGGAGTTAAGAATTAAAACATTTCTCACCTATGTATTCTGAGTATAGTTTGCTATTGGGCTACATGCTGTGAATTGCCAGAGGAACTTACATAATATTTTGTTATAAAATTACCGCAATATAACCTTAGATAGGAGGAAATACTACAATAATAAGCTACAGTTTTTCCACTGTGGCTTCTTGGAACCATATTTTGGTAATTCTGTGACCTGATGATTTCTGTGACTGAGCCCTGGTGAGACTGCACCAGTCGAGTGCTGTGTCCAGTTCTGGGCCCCACACTTTGAGAAAGACACTGAAGTGCTGGATTGTGTCCAGAGAAGGACAATGGAGCTGGGGAAGTGTCTAAAGATTAACTCACATGAGGAGTGGCTGAAGGAGCTGGTGTTGTTCAGCCTGGAGAAAAGACTGATGACTCTCTAAAACCTACCTGAATGGAATCTGTGCCAGCTGTGATTTGACCTCTTCTCCCAGGCAGTCAGTGACAGGGCAAGAGGACATGGCCTCAAGCTGTGCCAGAGGAGATTCAGGTTGGAGTCAGGAGGAATTTCTTCACAGAAACATTTGTTAAACATTGAAACAGGCTGCCCAAGGAGGTGGAGGAGTCACATCCCTGGGGATGTTTGAGAAATGACAGCATTTGGCACATGTGCCATGGTCTTGTTGACAGGTTGGTGGTCCATCAGAAGTTTCACTCAGTTACCTTGCAGGTGTTTTCCAACCTAATTGATTCTGAGATTTTCATCCTGAATGCTGTCCTGAGATGATGGCCACATAGGGGCTCAGAGTTCTTTATCATTGTGATGGTGCAGAGAGTTTGTTTTCAGAAACCTGACTGGAAAGTATGTAACAAACAGGGAACTTCCATCTGCAGCTGGATTTCAGAGAACAGAAGCTGCCATCTTCTTGCATGTATCTCAAAAAAGTCTTCCAAAAAAATTTTTTTGTGAGGATACTGTTGATCACAAGAAGATTTCTGTAGTAGTTGAAGAAATAAAATGAGAAAAGTTAATGAAATATGAAGAAATTGTCTGAGAGCTGTAGCCAAGTTTAATTATGTTTCATATATCATTTGTGTTTGATGTTTAATCTGTTTTAAAACCTGGAAAAGTGGACATTTGGAAATATCCTGGTTTAGGTCCATCTAATCTGATTAATCTGATGTTATATGAGATATGCTGTGTTTTGTTGGTTTTTTTGTTTTTTTTTTTTTAAAGCCCACATTTGGGCAGTTTCCATTTAAGTGATTTAATGTGATGTACTATTAGTCTAGCTTCTCTGGCCCTATTCCTCTTCTCCATTTTTAGAATTGCCCTTTTTACACTGTTTTGTGGGCAGAGTTAGTGTTTTAAGAAGACTGTGCTAGTATGGACCAGCAGAATGCCTGGCACAACAAGTACTAATGGGTTGGGAAATGTGCTCATAAAGTAGGCTTGTGCTGCACACACAGAGCAAATCATGCCTAAGTAACTGACTACAAGTGCCTCTCTCCTTGGCTTTTGCAAGGTAAACAACTGGAATGGATTAATTATACTGCAATTTCTGCAGCCTAGCTCAAATACAATTTTGAGAACCTTGACTGCAATTAAGGAAAAATGTTTCATAAGATGAATAGCAATTGCTCTATTTGTGATAAATGCACTTTTCCTTAACATGTAGGCATAAGGGAGCTGATTATAGGTCATCAGTCTTTCAAAGGGCAGTTGGAAATTTTAAGCATTCTGTTTTCATCTCCTTTCTAATGTGAAGCAATATAATGGCTTTGCTTTATACAGATTTAAAGATATGTATTTTCTTTTGTCAGCTTTCTGATGTTAGACTGCAAGACTTGAATAAAAAAACTGACTACACTGAATCACCCGTGAAATGCAAATCCAGACAGTTCATCAACTCTGTTTTTCTGTGATATTCTCTGGTTTTTTACTCATTCCCTGAGATTTCTGGTCTGGGACTGTAAAATGTTTTCAGCTGCTGTTCTGATTTGTTCTTTTATAAGATTTTCCTGCTGGTCCTGTATATGTAAATGTCTACTGTGGGGGAGTCATTAAGAGGACAGCACAGATTGACTACTATACTGCACTAGAGGAAATTGAGCCCATTTTGAAGAAAGTGGCTGACCCAATAGCTTTCACTTGTCAGGTAAGTTGACTTCTCAAATTTTAATTAAAGGAAAATAGACTGTAAGTGACTTAATGAACTAAGATATAGTATGCAATCATTTGATTGCACAGTAATTTGTAATGGCTCAGTAGCAGGCTCAGGATTAAGAAGCCTCTGAGATGTCAGGTTGTAAGCAAGTCAGGCAAGAGAAAACAAATTTTACATGCTCTTTTTTTGTTTAGAGAGTGATGTAAACATCCTTTGTGCTGTATATGCCCAATGAGCAACACGTTGCACTGCAAAGGTTGAAAATAAGAATAAATATTAGTAAAGTCCCTCTCCATTTAAAGTGTTATTTTTTGTATGTTCTGAAACCAATAGAAGCAAGTAATCTTAAACCACATTTGGACGGTTATTATTCATTCACCATCAAACCAAATTTTTCTGACATAGCTTGTATGGGAAGCAGTAGGTTGCTGTTCAGGTACAGTCCACTTACAGCTGCTGAATTCTCATTTATGTGATTTGCTGGTTGCCATGCAGATTCTTTGCATATATTCAGAAAAAATCAGATTTTGATCTGTGTTTCAGATCAGCACAGCAGACTGCAGTGCTCTGCAGCATGTTCTTTCCCAGTGGCACATAAGAAATAACAGGAAAAGAAAGCATATATTAAGGAAGCACAGAATCTCAAGTGTCATTTGTTGAATGGTGGGTAGCCCAAGCAGACCTTGCACAATGTCTATATTATAATTGCAAAGCCAGAACAAAAATAATAGATTGTTTTTCCACTGCAGACAATCTCATTTTCCTATGACAAATATACCTTATCCACCACCTAAGGCATTACACTCATAACAAAAGGATTAATAAAATATGATGTATTGCATTATTAGTGTTCTATTAAGGATGAGGCTAGGCTCCTTCCAAGTGCAAGTTACTCCTGTTCTAGAAAAACAGGATGTTGCATAAGAAAAATAGTGCAACTCAAAGAACAAATGTGTTCTTAAATTCTGTATGGTATCCATCATTTTTTTAGCCTGTGTTTTGAAGTATATCTAAGTAAGCCTCTAACGGGTTTCATTTAAACCTGTATGCATAAGGAGTATGCCATAATGATTTAAAACTTATCGTTAACATGGTAACCTAGAAACCTGCAACACACAAGATATTTCCACAGTTATCTGTGTTATTCAGAAGTTTGACCCTTTGTTTAACCAGCATGACTGATATTTATTAAAGTACATGCAATTCAAATCATATTCAAATGCAAAAATATTTCTGTGCAGAGCAGTAGTGTACACCGGGAGATACAGTGGTAGAGTTATGAAGTATGTTCAACATTTCCTCACCTTTACTCCTCTGAATAATAAGCAAGGGTTTAAATGAGCTGACAATGCTATATGCTGTTATTTTTATTGTTTTAGTAACTGAAAAACTAATGTTGAAAGAATGTTTTTAATTGAGTAAGCTCTACAGTCAACACAATGTCATGTGTTGTGACATGTCAACACAATGTCTGTGGCAAAGTATTCTGATGGTAATTCCTCTGTAAGTATTCCTATGTGTCTCATTTAATGGTACCTGCTGGACCTCAGAGTGCAGTACAGTAACTACCTAGGTAGCTAAAATTTTTCTGCAAACTTCTAAAATGAGCTCCTGATTTAATGTCAACAAGCTACATCATAAAGATGCAATTTACAGAGCATAATTTAACTTAATCTTCAAAATATGTTCACAAAAGGAAAACAAAACAGACTTGATACTAATTAGAATTCCCATCAAGTAGCAGCAGTAGTAGTAACTTCTGTTTAACCAGGATAATTAAAACCTTTGAGACTATCAACTTGTTTGCAAAAGTATCCTGGGGCAGCAGTCATTTATCTATGCAAAGTAACAATCAAACACAATGGAAAACAAATCTGATATAAAATAGGAAAGCTTACAGCAATTATTGATCAAAGCAATATGACCCTGTGATCCAAGGGGAAGTTCAAGATTTTCACAAATACTTGCAATCTGAGAAGTATCTCTATTAAAATTCTGTGGTGAAAGCAAATGGCTGCGTTAGTTCGTACCAAAGACACAGTGCTTTGGTAAAATGCTTAAATTTTTTTCTGTATTGCCTTGCCAACCTTTCCAGCTCCTTTGAAATGCTCCACTTTGTCCCCCAATAAAATCAAAGAAACAAGACCCAACAGCTATTGGATTATAGCTATCCATTCCTTTTAGTGATGGTCAGATGAATTTGTGGATCTTAGTGGGAGACTATCAAAATATGGTACTTCTGCATTTTTGGATCTGGTTTTTGCAAGAAATTAAAGATTTATGTTAGCTAAGGTTTAGATTAAACATAATCTAAGATTTTTACAAATCATGGTTTTGGATAAAATTCTTTGCTACATCTGATTGTCATTTTGAGTTCCAATATTTTTCTGAATTTAAAAAGCATTTACCAACATCAGCCAGACATTTTAAACAACCAAATAAGTATTTAAAATGTAATTGAATAAATAATAAAATTAAATTAGTTTCTTTGCATGAATTTTGAAAGAAAAAAACCTGAAATGTTAAAGTAGGAAAAGTTGGGATCATAATAACTAAATCATAATGCTGAATTGATTTGCTATTTGAGAATGTAGGAGGGTGAAAGTTGGCTAAAGATCATTATTTTTGGTTCTCTCACTTTCACAATTCTGCATTCAAGAAACTCTCTTATGGAGTTTATGTTCTTACAGTAACCTAATGTACAGAGTGATATTAAGGTTTTTATAAATCATAATTAAACTTTGTGTTTCATGTTTTACTTTACATCAGCTAATCATTTCAACATTCTGCTGGATTTATATGCTGTATTGATTTTTCTCTCAGACTTTCTACCAAATGGAAATATTGATTCAATTATTTAGTGTTGGGGTTTTCTGGCATAGATTTATCTGGTTTCAAAATTAAAAAAAAAAATTAAGCTCAGGTCATATCCTTATTACTCAAGTTGGTAAGTTCATGTTAGCTTGAGTGACTTAGAATATCTGGAGAGATTGAGGAAGTCTTTATGACAAGCTATGGTTGAATAATATTCCTGTAGTTGAGAGATACTTGGTATCTTAAATTATGTTTTTATCATAGTCATAAACAGGATTCCAGTTACAGTTGGAAAACAAGAATGAAAATAAACTACAGCCTCCTCTATGAAAACTTGTAAATATCTATATGATTTATGTGGTGATATATTGCATGTATCTCTACCTGATCCCCAAAGATACTTCATTTGAAATCCTATTTAATATTTCAATCTTCTCAGCTTACATCAACAGCTGTTATTTTGAAGTGTTTCTTTCTTTTCCTCTAGGTATGAAAGCTTTTCATACTCTATCACTGGCTAAAATTGTCAGAAATGCCTGACTGTTTTTAAACCTAGCCCGTTCTCATTGGCAGAAGCAATCCAGATATGGAAGTGCATATAAAGTAGTGTCTGATATGTAAGAACTAATGAAGAACTTCATCTTCATGTAAATGTAACCTTGTCAGTTCTGCCTAAGCCAGTGGAATATGCTAATTTACTGGCTGTGGATGCTGTGTTTCAGTGGCACACATTTTCAGGTTAGCAGTTATTAAAGAAAGTAGGTAATCTCATTCACAAAAGTAGCAAAATATGTGCTTGGTGGTCTCCTTTTTCAAGGATGCTTTTGGAATCCCAGATGTGATGGTCAGCACTTGGGGCTTTTCGGATCACAGCTGTGTCCTGTTGCTCTGGAAAAGGGTGAGGGAAGAGAGGCAGTGCCTACAGCTGGAGAGGTGGTGCTGTGACAAGCAGGGAGGCTTGTGGAAGGATTTCCAGTACTGGAGCAGAGAAATTTGCTGTGCTTCAGAGAGTGTGGAAAGAATTGTCTACAAACTCACTAGCTTAGTTCTGGGGGTTGCAAGGGCATAGAGGGAAACTAGCACTATTGTGTATTTTTCTCTAGTGTTGTAAATCTTTATTTGGACAAAAGGTGGGCTTTCTCAAACTCCTGAGTGGCTCAGAGTTCTTTTGCAGAGTGACTAACTTCAAGTTCAACTTTAAATACAATTCTGCTTCTGTTGGCTTTGGTGAAGCTTCCCCGGGAACTTCAGGTTTGTAATGTTGTTGAGATTTCTTGGGAAGATTTCTTGGGCCCATAGAGATCTGTATAGGGTATGTCAAAATACATAAACACAGCAGACTTGGAGTCTGTGAGTGCTCTGGGGCAGGAATGGGCAGTAAAATAAAAGTCTCTAAACTGAATTGTTTCTTGAGGAGACGCCCTTTATGATATGGAGCTGGATAGGGCAGAGTGGCCCTATTCCTACTTCTATTTTCCTGTTGTTTTAGCTGTTATCTTCATCTAAATGCTGGAACTGGCCCTTCTGTATGTGAGATAAAAGACATAGCTGCTTTTTTTTCCAAAATTAACTAATCTTTTTTTCCCATTGTATCTTTGCTATAGAGGAGCACAATGAAGCTCACCATTACAGTTTAGTTAAGAGCATAGCCATGATTTAAGAGCATAGCTTGTTAAATCATTGCTTGAGCCCTCAGATTTTACATCCCAAGAATAAGAGGAAAAACAAAAAGTTGAGATGGAAAACTTGAAGCAATTCTCACTGATAACTTTGTATAATAAGTGCATTGTTCCTGACTTGTAATTCATAGAAATTGATAGGCTGGTCATTAGAGGAAAGGCCAGTTCATGTATGAGAAATTTTAAAATGTTAAAAATATTACTTCAAACTTAGTTTGTCTAGAAGCCCACTTAAATTCTTATTCTCTGCATAGTGGGGTATCTATACACAGTTGCTTCAGTAAGTACCAATGGTTTTGAGCCTCTTTATTCATGACATAGGATCTGCCATATACACTCATCTGAGCAATTCCTGTGTTGTTACTTGGTTTTGTCCTACTCTAGATGGAACTCTGTTAAGGCAATGTAATGATTATGTATTGAAGATGTATTTGGAATGAGAGAGAATAGTATGGGTTCCTAATTGAATTTTTATATTTTTCCTCTTAATAGCATGTAAATGTAGTGTTGTTATTCATGTTAATAATTTGTATGTTTTATAGATATTTTGGGAGGTCTTGCATATGCTTTCTGAATTTGCACAGTAAGTCTTGTGCTCAGGATAGATTTTTATTCTTTTTTCCTAGGTGGAGTCTTTCCTTAATGCTTATTCCTTTCCTTATTGAACATTATTATATGTATTCACTATTATTGAATAAAAAATACTGAGTAATGCAGTGTGACATTACAGAAAGGGAGTGAATTATGAGGAGAAGAAATGCAGTGGTTTTTACGTATCTTAATATTGGAAGGGCCAGGGTTAATCATGGGAAAAATAAACAATCATATTGTCAGTTTCCTGCATAAATGTCTTTTCTAATTCTTGGTAGAGTTGGATGAAAATTATATCTTGCCTCTGCATTCCACATTTTCTGATCACACCATACTTACTTTTCTTATTCCCTTTTAACAGCCCTGGGAATTAAACTTCATGGCTCATCAGTACACCCCCCTGTCATTTTCTCCTCAGCATGTCAGTCACAGACTTTCTTTTCAAATTCATATGCTAAGCATGTCTGAAGATGTTCCATTTTAGTCATCCCAGAATCATCTTGACCAGAGACAGTCTGGTTGTGGGAAGGCAAGCTTTAACACAGGGCTGCTGACCCTGAGCAGAGTAAAGCAACTCTCCCTGAGCTCTTCTCTGCTGTGGCTGAGCTCCTTTTGGTGCCCAGTGCAGCACAGACTGGGGTACACAGCTGTAGTGCTTGGTGTAAAATGTCCTTACTCTTCAAATCTCTGTCGTCAGGATGCTCTTGTCAGGCCAGGCGAAGAAATATTTAATTCTGGCTACCTTGAAAGTTGTTAGGCATAGATCTTGACTTTCTGCCCAGAAAGAGGCACTCAAAAATCTCCCGGCAGTCCATGCAGATTTCCCTTGTCTAAAGACTGGGTGTTTAGTAGGAAGCTGATCTATCTGGTTGATATCAGTTTCTTGTTCTGGCAACAATGTTTTGTTTTGGCTGATGCAACTGAAGCTATTTCTTACCTAGACAAGTCCACAATTTTAATGTATAAGTTTTGGGTAGCAGAGAGTTACTATAATCTTTAAACTGACCTTCAATTACCGCTGTTGTACAGCATAGATCTTCCTGTCCTTACACTTCATCCAGGAGGCTTTAAGTCGTGTCTGAACTTCATATGTTATAATGCATGTTTATGTACAGTGGGATCATGTTGTCATAATTTTTGTATTAAAATATCTCTTCTATAGTTTTCCAAAACTGTGCTTCTCTTACTGAAAGATTTTGCCATAATACTGTTTTGAGTAATTTGATTCACCAGCATTCTGAGGATAAAGTTAAAAATACATACGCAACAAATGCACTAATTTTTATCTGTTTTTTTCTTTCTTTTAAACAGGCATTGAAATTTTCTTCTGTAGAGAAGGTAGACAATGTTCTGACTTCATTACTGAGAAACAAAATATCTACTTATGAATTCAGCCTACTCCAAAGTGAAGAAGAACACCATCACCAAGCTAGTGAGTCACTTGTTCTATGTACTGATTTATATTATTGATGCTATGGTTGTTACATATAAATGTTAATAAGACAATCCTTAAGTATTGAAATCCTCTAGGGAAATGGAAGAATCCACAATAAAGACAACATAAGCAGAAAAAAAGGGAGAAATAATTTTGTAAATCATTACTTTGTGGCTCAGTACTTTGTATTTATACTTCCGTGGATTGTTGATCAGCTTTGGATTAACTGCACATTGACAGCTTTGCAGCTGAGCAAATTCATACTTAGAGAGAAAATGGTCAGTAAGAGTCATGTGGAGATGCCTGTATATGGTACGGTTTATTTACTAATTGCTCTTCTGCAATGCAGTTTAAACTGCACTTTTTCCAGTTATAGGGGAAATCTGAAAGTTTTCTCTATCTGAAAAGAATAGATGACTTTTGATCTTAAAATAGCACTAAACTTCTTCAGTCACTTCTAGTACCTATGCACTTAGTGGTTTTCATTACTTCTGGCAAAAAGATAATTTTGTTATTTTTAATTGTTAAAATAAGGTATCCAAGTGAGCTTAAAATAGGGTTTCTCTATAAAGTAGATACATTATATAGACAATTCAGTTATGCATCAACAGAAGCTGCCGTTAGTACCAAATGGAGGGCCCTGGTTGAGTTCATTAGCCACTTATTAGGGATTCAAACTTGTTTACAATCAACCAAGAGTGTGCTTATTTAGCTTGTGTTTTGAAAGCATCATTATGATGTTATTTCAAATTAAAATGTATTAAACCTCAGCATTTTTAGAAAACTTCTGGGGAAAAAAAGTACTCAAGAAAATGTTTTCTTTCTAAAATACTTGAGAAAGATATGTTCAGGACACTGCTTGACTTCTGTTTTGTGTAGCTAGACTTTGGTTTTGAGAGAGAAAAGAGCTCTGTACAATCAGTGAACCTGCCACTTCTCATAACCAAACTCAAACAAGTTTTGTAGGTAGCACTATGGGGATTGCCATCATGTTTCCTTTCCTTTTCTTTGTTGATGCAATTCACTCCTGTGTATTAGATAAACATGATTCAACTTGTAATGTAAAAATGCGCTTAAACATCAAAATTAGTGGGAGCAAACAAATGAGGTGCCTGTCCTTGACATTTTCCTGCAAGACTGCAGGATAGGGGTGGATAACACAGACTCAAGAGTCTTTCCCTAAGTGACTAACAACTATTATATCTGGTGGTGTTTTTGAATATTGAGAATAATGCTAACCAACCTCCTATGGCCCCCCAAAAAAGCCAGTGTGTTTCAAGAGCAAGTTGACTGCTTGAGGCAATAGTGACCTTAAAATGAACTGGTTTGATGCATGGCCCAAAAAGAAGGTGCAAAGTTGGATGCCCAGATTCTTCATGGAAAAATAGATGTGTTTGCAGAGCTGGAAGCACTCAGAATGTGGGAGGCTTAGACTCTCATCACTTTTCTGCCTGAAAGGTGTATGAACCTGTGTCTTTGACTCCCATAAAAGCATCCCAGACAGCCACTAGACATGTCCAGTAGTGGATGAGAGGAGTGCAAGTTTTCAGCATGAAGTATAGGGAAGAGAAATTGTATTGTTCTACATGGGTGCTTTATTTGAACATTCTTGCACATCAGGGTGCAGCTGATAAATTGCTGCTCTTGAAAGATCTCAATATGACCTCAAAATGAACCAAGAATGAAGAACTTATGATTAATTTATTGGATAACTAATGAATTGCATGGTTTGACTTCTCACAAATTGTGATCTGTGTGATTAAAAACTTGGGAGTCTGAAAGTAAATCCAAGAGGCATACAATGTAATGAAATTAAAATGCAGTATGATACTTTCCTGTACAGACAGTGGTTTAGATCAAAATATGATGAGATGCAAGTTTGCTTACATAATTTTTAAGCTGCCAGTCCCATCTCCAAAATGGCTTTTCAACACTTTTTTAGTATGACAATGCAATATTTGTGAGCAGCCAATGTCTAGGCTTGTAGTGTCAAGATAGGTGGCAAAGGTGCAAGAGTTTAACTCTGAAACAGATGAGCAAGCTAAATGCAGACTGGATAGAAACCACTGGAAAATGTTGTGTTTAACACACAGCTTTAACTGGAGACAGAGCCAAGACTTGTCTGGGATTTTTAGTGATGGTGTCACCTCTTGTGAAAGAATGTAACTAAAGGTGGAAATACTGTGAAATATTGTACATTCCATACTGAATTGATTTCAGGTATATTGTGTGCACATTCCTTTATATTCTGGTAATAGAATCCAGTCAAAGCATACCAACAAATTCCCACTCAAATTTCAAAATATTTATTGAGAAATGTTTCTTTTTGGAAAGCCCTGATTCTCAGAATCCTCAGATTTGGGAATTTTTGTTGCATTGTTTCCTGTCCAAGAAATAACAATTTACTTGAGGAAAACCTGCTTCATTTTCCACTATTAATTATTTTTCCCTTTTTACAAGTTATCTATTGCTATTTCTCTAATTAAACTCAACTACTGGTGCTTATGAAAAGTCCTTAACTTGCTTTATAGAAAACAGTGCTTTTTTGTCACCTAAAACTGCTAGCAACATAGCAAATTCTGTCCTGATTTCTGTAATTATTTTTTCCAAGTTGAAACATCTATCCCAAAAGAAGAAATAGAGTCTGGGTTTTTAGCTTCTGGCAGAATAATGGGGTGAGAGGGAAGGTACTGATATTGGCACTGTAGAAGTCATCTTAGGTGCTATTTAAATTGCTAAGGAAAACAACCGTGTCCTGTTTCAATAATTTGGGAAATAAAAGAAGGATGTCTTACAAGATGTGCAGAAATATCACTGTAGGCTGCTCTGTTTCCTTACTTCAATTTTATGAAAATTCCCACAGGCTAAGACAATGCTATGATAGAGTAATACTAGATTTTATGCTCTGTTTTATAGCTGAGGTTTTGCAGAATTCTCTGCAGAGAAGAGAAAGGACTATAACAGGACAAAACATACAAAAAATCCCCCAGCAATTCACTCTTAACCTTGTGTATTTCAAAAGGAAGTTTAATTAAAAGCAAGTACTGGCCTCAATGTAAGTTGAAAGTTGAAGAAGCCACCTTAAAGCACTTAATATTGTGACACTTGAGGACTTTCCCTTTAACCTTTCCTTCCAGCTTGTGATCATCTGCTAACTAGTTCTTAGTGTAGGTGCCAAACAGCTACAGCTTTTCTCTGTTAACGTTCTCCATTAAAGCACTGCAAACAAAATCTCCAGCAATTTTCACCAATTCAGCGTGACAAACTTGCAAGTTCAAGAATGGTATTTTCTACCTGAAGCACATGGGCTTTCAAATAATTACAGCCTCTTCCTACTGTGTATAATGCAAAATTTTATTTGAAGTGGTTAAACATGGTATGATGGAATTTTCTTTACAGCAGAACATCTAGTTTGTCTTAAGAGCTCAGCTCAATTTTGAGAATTGGCAGTTTAAGAACAGTTATAATTTAAAAATAAACACAAATACATCTTGTAGTGGGCTTTTATTATCTGTCATTTTGACAGTGGAACCTATAGCTGTCAGTGATTTCTGCTGTAGAATCTGGTGGAAGGAGAGTTCTTCACATTTCCTACTGACTTGGGAGGGATTCAAACAATTAGTGATGTCTCCTTTCACAATGAGGGCAAAAAACAAAGACTAGAAAGCTTCAATCATCTCTTTTGAGATCATTAACCTTACTGTATTTCATAATTATAAATGGATTTGGGGGAGGAATTTCTGAGAGGCCAAGTACAAGGACATCTTTTTCCCTTCACTGCAAAGCTATTAGGGTTATGTTATTATTACATAATAATGGGAGGCAAAGCTATTAGGTTATGTTATTATTAGCTAATTATTATTAGTAGAGAGTGGCTACTGGTACCACAGCATGCAGAAATGGTCACTGAAATGTTGCTGAGGTTGCTGGAAGAACAGGCGCCATCTCCACTCTCAGTATGGCATTTACCAAGACAACAATTGTACTGAGCCAGCCTCAAGTAGTTCAGGGCTTTGAGGGAGGGCTTCTCAGCAAGGCTGGTAAAGTTTGGCCCTTGAAGATTGCATCCTACTTTGTGTGAGTGCAGCATGCTGCCAACTGAGTATATACAGGTTTCAATACTCTGCCTGAAAATCAGAGTATTGAAACCTGTCTGAAGTTAGTGAAGCTCAGTCGTCTGTGGCTGCTCACAATGACTTGTTGTTTTGTGTCACAACTCGATGCCACCAGGCTTCAGGTTCAGGAGCAGAAGAGACTAAAACTGTCCATTTGAACCACTCATTTCCTTTTGGAGTTTTATGTAGATCTCACTATACCACCAATGTTGCTTTTAAAGTTTTCCTGCCTTTGCAATTTATTTTCTAAGCAGTCAGAGTATCTCTTCTTCATGCTGTACACTTGGCTTGGAGATGATATCTAGCTTTCCTTACATTTTTTAGAGTTTTAAATACATGCTCAGCATTATGTCATTTACACTCAGTGGTGATAATTACAGACACATAAAGAGTAAACAGCTTTATCCAATGTCACATTAGGAGTGTTGCTGTAAAGTATAGGGCCAAGGAAAACTTAAGCTCGGTGCTAAGTGAATGAACCCTGAATGTAATCCTATTAAAATATTGATTACAAAAATCTGAAATGAAATTGCAAACAAGGCTCTCTGTATGACATATCTCATCCCATCCAGGTTAAGAACTGGTTAAGCTGAATCCTACAACCAATTTAGAGAAAAGCAAACAAACAAGGAGCAATATAAAAAAAAAGTTTGTCTTAGGAAATTGGTTTATAAATTTCTTTCTTTTTACCATCCTCCATGGCTGGCTAAGGTATTTCATTGGTTAATGATGTAGTTTCCTGAAATGTTCCAAGTATGTAAGTGTAGGAGTCCTGCCTGAATATCAAACTCAACTAGGGAGGAGTTGAGTGGTGACCAGGCAAAACAGCTCAAGTGCAAGGAGCTGAAGGAGTTTTGCAATACCTCTGTTCTGTGTTACTTTAAGAGTGCAGCAATGCATTCTAGGCAGTTGTATACCTGCCTAGAGCAGACTTATGAATGTCACCTCCTCCTCTCTTTCTATTGATGAAGAAATCATAGCATCCAGACCATTGGTAATATAGACTTGATTGCCTTTCCGATTTGTAACTAGTTGTTTTTTTTTATTTCATTACTATCAGTGGAAATTAATTCAGACCATGTTATTAATACTGTGTTAAGGCTCTTTTTATTGACTATATTTGACCTTCTGGTGTTGTCTAATAGGGTGCAAACTATTGAGTACCTATTGCATTGCTGGACATCGAAAAAAACAAATAGCAGAACCCACGAGTACTAAGAAGAGCAGTTTGAGCATTTGTGGAAGTTCTTTTTTAAATATTAGCTCAGATTTGAACACTTTTTTTAAGAGAATCTTATTTTTTCTTACATTTAGAAAAATCTAGACAAAAATAACAAGTCAAATGCATATACTCTGGGCTAAAACTGATAGTTCTTCAAATGACCGAATCAAACCTAGTTTGTGGAGCTTCAATTAAAATGTTGAGCAATATTGAGTAAAGAAGTTGTGTAGCATGTACTTGTCTCAAAAACCTTAGCTGTTATGCAGTTTTACAATTGCCTATTGTAGCCCAAAGGATTTTAAAGCACACTGCAAATACAAGGGAGTATAAACTACAACACATACGCTTGTTGATGGAAGTTCAACCTGCCAAGGCTTCTAAAACAAGTGGCTTGATTTACACAGGTGCTGTGTATTTACAGTTTCTTGATTATATTTTTCTTTGCCTGGTGGAAATAAAAGTCAGGCAACACTAAATTTGTTTTTAAATCAGTTTAGAGTTGTTAATGGTACTTTTGATTAAACTGTAGCCCACTCAAATATCACCAAAAATAATATTGGAATGGGATAGTGCTGGAATATTCTTTGTCTAAAATGCAGTCAAAATTGTCCTAACATTTTTTTTCTCAGTTAGTACTTAGCTATGCCTATTCTAACAACTGCTCTTGTTCATTTTATTGAATATTGGAGTGAGATTTTACTCTCTCCCATATTATGATTCTGCTGGAACAAAAAGGCTGGGCAGGGGAAGTACAAAAATGAGCCAAATTTCACTATGCAGAAGAATGTAAAAATTAGAAAATTTGTTAAAGACTGGCAGCTAAGAGATTTCCATAAGTCATAACTTCTTTCAGCACACAGTGGGCTGAAAATGTGCTGGCTAACCTGTAGACAACTGATGACAGGGTTATAAAATAAAACTCAAGAAAGATAGAAAAAACTGTGTAAACTCCCAAGCTGAGCTGTAGTCCTGGATGGGAGACATGTGGAAATAGACTGTCTGGAGTTGAAGGGAAGTTACTGCAAAAACAGGCAGGTTGAAGACAAAGAAATTACCAGGACTAACTGGCATTCTTTAAGAGCTCTGAAGAAATTTTAAAGTAGAATATCTGGGTCTCTAACAGTGCAATATTTCATTTTTAGTACTAGGACGTGTGACCAACCAGGAGTTGATGCCCAAACCCAGCTTCTCAGGCAACCCTGTGACTTAGAAGCAGGCTAATGTATCATTTCTACTGGACAAACTAATAAAAGTGTTAATTTAAAAAGTCTTCTGTAATGTGAAGCCTGACCTAATGAATTTCTTGTAGGTTTTTTTTTTGAGTCAGTAAACCTGGTTAAGTCAGTAACTGACTGGGTATGGTTGGATAACTGACCAAAGCCAGGAGACAGGCAATTGGGAAAAATCTTTTTTTGCTAGCAATGCAAAGTGTTCGGTGTAGCAAGGAAAAAGGCTAATGGGAGCAGGGAATGAGACATTTAGTCCAATTTAGACATTTACTGCATTTATGCAGTAAAATGTCAGATGATATTCATTACAGGTAAAACCAAAGTAGTGCAAGTGAAGAAAAGCAGTCCTATGGTATCATCCAAATTTAGAGGATTCCTCAGACTATTAGCGCTGAGGAATAAGACCACTCAGTTCCATGAGAACATCACCTTGTTGCTAGGCAGCAGATCAAAAAGCTAATGAAGTACTAGGAATTATTAGAAAAGGAATAGAGAACAAAACAGGACATAATTATGGCAATGCATGAATTATATGGCGCATCCCAAAGTTGAGTTTCATGTGCAGCTCTTCTGTCATCTCAAAATAGTTACAGAAAAGCTGGAAAAGGTTGAGGGGAGAGCAGTGTGTTTGGTGGAGTTGGTTCTCTACAGGGCCCAGTTAACTAGACTGGAGCCCTTCAAAAAAGAAATTATGAGAATGAGTAAATCATTGGAATTGCATAGAGGGCAGACAGTGATGGAGAATAAGATGAATAAGGGACTGGCAGTTGAGCCCTAGCAGGAGCCAGGCTCAAAGCAAACTACAGGGAGTGATGCCTTGTGAAGGCTGACTCAGAACAGAGACTAGATGGAGCAAAATAATAAAGTGTGTATTTATTAAGAGGCCTCAATAGGTCCAACTTGGGCAGCACAACCCAAAATGACCACAAAATGGATGACTGGTCACGGGGTCTCACACTTCTATAAGTTCTGGCCCACTTGCATATTGGAGCTAATTGTCCAATTACAGCTTTAGCCCATGAAATCCCATCCTTCTTGTTTTCTCTCTTCAGTCCACCATTGTTTATGCCTGAAATTTAGATCATTTGTCCTTGGTCCCCAGCTAGAGAAGGAATTGTTTTGTCTACCTATCCTGTGAAGAGAGCTTACTATCCCCTAATATGAAGCCTAGACTTACTCACTAAAGCAGATCAGAATCTGAAAAATATAAAAGCTAAAACCTGAGGTATGAAGGCCATTCCTTCATGCACTGGGTAGGAAAGACCCTCAGGGTGCAAAAAGTTGATAATGCCTGGGACAGGCTGGGTGCATGCTTGGAGAAGAAATACACTGCATGCTGACTTATGCATGCTTTTAATTAAAGTTCCTTTTGAAATACACAAGGTTAAGAGTGAATTGCTGGGGGGTTTTTGTATGTTTTGTCCTGTCATAGTCTTTTCTCTTCTCTGCAGAGAATTCTGCAAAACCTCAGCTATAAAACAGAGCATAAAATCTAATATTGCTCTATCATAGCATTGTCTTAGCCTGTGGGAATTTTCATAAAGTGGGTACACAGCCAACCACAATTAATCAGGAAGTAGAGTATGAATGTAGACAGAAGTATTTTCTATGCTTGAGCTCTTTTTCTTTGTTGTTACTTGTTTGGTGGTTGTTGTTGTAACTTGTATTCATTCATAGAATTAAAATACAGGAAGATGCTGAAATGATAAATGGAATGTCCCAGCTCTCCAATGTAAAAGTGGTTTTTGATAGAAATTAATATAGGGTTATTTCTGATAAATCCTAAAAACTTTTATCTAATTCATTTTTAAATTCTCTGATTTTTCATTACAAGGATAAGCAAACTTTTCCAGGTGTCTGGTAGTCCTTTGATTTTTCAGAAATTATTTTTAATATCAAAACATAGCATCAAAAACCTGTAAAAATGTCCCCCTCAAAAATATTCTACCTGCCAAAGGCATGTCTTGACTGTAGAACTGTCTGCCCTTTGCAAGAAAGCTTATTTCTCAGTAGAACAGAAGTGCTTTAAAATCCCCCTGTCAGGATAAAAATGAGATTTCTCAGTTACACCAGAGGCTCCTTTATTGATATGTGTATAGGCACTGTAAAACTGCTAATTGAGAAAATAATTCTTTGGCTGTTAGTTCAATACCAGGAGCTTGAAAACTGTGATTCCACAGCACTAATATTCAAAAGACATTTATAGAAAAAGGTGTTCTATAAAAGCAGAACTTTGTTTCTTGAGACTTTGTTTCCGTTATACAGATAGCCCTTTGGAAGAATTTCCTACCCTGCTTCACTGTGCCGCCAGATTTGGCTTGAAGAAACTTGCATCATTTCTACTCAGTTGTCCTGAGGCCACACGGGCTTGCAAAATTACCAATAAATATGGAGATGATCCAGAGAGTATTGCAACGAAGCATGGGCACAAGGAATTAAGAAAATTAATCCAAGAATTGTCAGTAAGTCCATGTGCTTTCCATATGTCATCTACAACCAGGGGGCTAAGATGTTGTACTACTGAGATCCCATAGCCTTCTTGTAAAGACTAATATGTTGTAGTCCTTCAGTCTGAAAATATTGTTGTACTCTTGTCTGAGTAAGAGGGGTCGAAATGGGGTACAGCCACTTTCTTTGTGCACTGATGGTGAAGATCAGAGGTTTTTCACTGCTCAAGTCTTAGGCATGTAATGGGAAGGAGAACAGTGAGCCAGAAGTACCTTATGTGGCCTGGTTAGATTGGTGCTTTCAGCACCCAAATAATGGTTATATTGTAAGTAGTCTAGACCAGCTGTCTATAGTAGGAACTAAAGACTTCTTTAAAGGTCACTTTAAAAGGGACTTTGAACTCTCTTAGCACTGCTGTTCTTCACCATTCAAAAATGAGTTGCTTCCCTGCCATGGTTGTTCGTGCCACTGTGACCAAAGGGTAAATTTTATCACCTTTAGATGGTGTCAATATTTCTTCAGCTGGGTATGCAGGAGGGGTTTGGGGCAATAGTTGCTCTTCCATGTGAAAGGTAATAGTGAAATGGGGGTCTTTCCATAGTTCTACCATGCAAATTATTGCAAATGAAACCTAACAGAATTGCAGTAAAAAAGCAATGTACTGTAGCGACATTTGAGAGCTTTAACCTATTTCAACTCTTTTTGTGCTAACTGCAATATGTACAGATATGATAATTCTGCAGTTTTTGATACTGCAATTGAGCTCAAATTTAACTGAAGAAAATGTGTTCCCCTCTACCATCCAGCATAAAGCTGTACATAAAACCATGCTGTCTTCCTGGATCACCATGTTAGTAATTTCACATTTAACAATTCTAGCTGCTGTAGTTGCCCCACAGTCATCCTTGCACTGGTCAGGCTTTGCAGTTCTTGGCATTTACCAGTTTGGCTTGAAGAGAATGGAACTGTATTCCCTAACCTCCCTACCTGTGTATTTGGCTAGGTGCTGTTTTTGTATGGTCAGATACTCCCAGTAAAGTTGTGTGTAAAGGATTGGTAAGAAAAGGCAGAATATGAATAAGGTGATACTTAATTCTTGGTGAAATACCTTGATTTCTTTTCTAAGATGATCATATGAGCTGAAGGGTTGAAACATGGATGAAAAACCATTTTGGAAACATGGTTTCCTTTGATAATTTTTCATGTTTAATGATAATGAATAATTCCATAGGACTTTTTTTTACACTAGTGTTGTAGAAATTCAAATTCTGATGTGTCTTTGTTGTGCATTCCACATGGAACTGGAAGTTTCAGAAAAGGGTAATTTTGGTTTTATCCTAATACACTCATACTCTGGTCTGGGGCCTATTCAAGAGAAGACAAGCATGCATGGTACAGGCAGACTAAGGTGATACACAGAGAGTACGTGGCAATTCTACAGTCTTTTCACTTTTAATAGACCTTGTCAGTGATGGAAGGCAATGCTTGTGAGGGTAATTTATTTCACTATGAAAAGCATGTGCATACCTCTGGTTAGCTTTTCTTTATTAATAAGATTATTAATTGTCCTAATAAATCTAAGTATAAATTTGTCAGTCTAAAACATGTATTTAAAATGGCAATTGATCTCTAAAATGTAATTTTTCTTTAAAACACTTCTCTGATGGTACATGCCTGCTATTGTTTGCACATGAACAGTTAAAAACAACTGTTCTCTGCTTTCCCAAGGATGAAAACTTATGCCAGTATTGCAGTAAAAACTACTCTTTGGACACTGTAAATGTGTGTAGACTGGATAGGACATTCAGTTGTACTACCTGTTTTCAGTTGATTCAAATGGCCTTGCTTACTAATGCAACACAAGTAAAAATCTGGGTGTGCTTCAAGTCTGCCAAATGTGTAATATGAAACCATAGAAACATTAGCTCCAACCACTGGAAGAAAAATGGCTTATTTGTGTCCACTGTAATAGTGCACTTAAGCAAAAACACTTACTGTACCTCTGTAATTGATGGGAATATGGAAAAGAAATATTTGCATGGCTCTGAGCCAAGAAGAATTTAGTTTAACCATGTTGCTGGAACTTCCCATTACAGCTGTAATGCTGACATTACTTATTATTAAAATACAAGTACTTTTGCATTTGGCATACCTCTCAATGTTTCAAAAGTGTTACTTGTGTTTGGTTATTCCTTTAAGGAATAGCCCCAAAATACAAATAGTAAATCATTGCTTCTATCTTAAAGAGCAGAAGGTTTCCAGAAAAATGAGTGCATTAAAACATACATTTGATTTTTCCAAAATCCTGCAAAGTGTCTTTCATTTGTTAGAGAAAAACCAACAAAACCCAAAAGTGTGATTTTGAGCTGGAGAATTCTTAGGGGACTAAGAATTCCCTGAGATGATTAGAGAGAGCGCATCAAAAGATGAAGTGGCAACAACTCAGCTACTATTTCTACCTTCAAGCCCAGCGGGCTGTACAGCCCTTTGTGGTGTCTGCTGAGCAGATCAGTGCTCAGGGCTTTTATTTGCTACTGCTTTGCTGTTAGGGCCCTCCAGCTTCCCTGTCAGCAGGCTTAATAGAAAGGTGCTCCGGGCTGTGTTGGCAAAGGTGAGCCATGGGAGCTGGCTTTCACAGGAGCCATCTGAATGGCATAAGTGCCCTGTCTCTGTTTTAAAGGAAAACCTCTTTCTGCAGCTGGACACTGACAGTGTCGATGTGGGGAGTGTTACAGCCACAGAAAACAGATCTGGAGATATGGAGTGCCTGGTGGCTGTGCTGGGAGCTGATCTCCTGATGTGTCAGAGCAAAGCACAAGGGAAGGATCCCACATCATAGGGCGTGCTCCTCAGCTGGATGAACACACCCAGAAGAGATTCTTCTGCTTTTAGTACCAGTGTTAAGTGCAGTGCAGGGTCATTAAATGCTAAAACCTCACACCCATTGTGATCATGTATATATCTGTGCTTCCACCATGGTAGCGTCTGCCTTCTGTGTCAGAATTTCTGCATTTCAGATGCTCCTTGAAAATGTCTGCTCTGGTGAGGGAACACTACAATACTTGAATGATTTGCATTAAAGGTACTAAATTGTTGAAACTGTGCTTGAAAGAGTCTTCAGTGAGGATTATAATGAAACTCAGTTTCAAATGTGCCAGCAGTTTATTAAGCAAATTGGGGGTTTTTTGCATTTTAGCACAATGGGCATTCATTACTAATTTCTACATGTTTTATTATAGTTCAGATAAAGTAATTCTCTCTTCTGTAGCATAAAAGAGGGACACACTTAACACTCTGCAATAACATGCTGACTTGTCAGTCTTTTGATTTTTATTCCTCTATACCTTCAAGTATTTGAATGTTTTCCACAATTGCCTATAGGCTGAATTGCTTGAATCAAGTGTGTCTATTTAAAACTACTAAGAGACATTTGGTAGGAATTCTGGCAGGAGTCCTTGTATTTGAGCCTTTGAAGCTTGGTTGATCCAGCTGATAGCTCAAATGCCAGTAGGAAATGCTTTCCATTAGCCACAGGTCAAAACATATCTGCAGTCAGCTGTTCCAGTACCTGTGACAGGTATTTGTAAAGTGACAGTAGTTCTCTGGCACATCAGGGCTTTATTTCAGATGTTTGCCTTCTGCATATGCTCTGTCTCTGAAAGCTGCTTTGACATGAGCTCGTTCTTCTTGCCGCCAGCTGTGGCTTTCTAAGTCTGTGTAAAAAAATCTACCTCCAGATTATAAAAAAATCACTGAAATTATGTTCTTATCCAGCACACAAAGTAAGACTTTAAAAATAATGCTAGGAAATTGTCTCTCATCTAGGTGAGTAAGGAGGGGAGTATGTTCAGTTTGTGACCTGACCATTTAAAATTGGAGGTCAGACTGGTAGCCAGTTTAGGCGTTTGTGCTTTGGCATAGGAGTAATTCTTTGTTCCAGCACTTTGGGTTTCTAATTTCTTCTTTCTTTTAATGTGAGCTGTGTAGCTGAATGTGTCATAGCCAGGAAGATTACTGTGTACCACTGTGGTATACATCACAAAAAAACCCACAATTCAGAAAGTGTTTTATTGGTTGGTTAATGCAAATGCTTTCTGATTGCTGGCTTCAGCCTTTAAAGCAGATTCCTAGGGGTGGCATAAAGGTTGTTTAAATATAAAAATTGAAGGGTTGTTTTTTGTTGTCACCACACATTTGAGACAGCACAAATTATTTTTATTTTTAAAATACCTTCTGACATTTCAGAATTGGTTACCAGAAGCCAAAGACAGAAAAGGGAGGTCAATTGACCTTTTTATCACCTGCCCTGTCACCAGGTCGGTAACAATTTGCAGCAGAGCAGGAGACTGATAGAAGAATTTTCTTCCTCTGCCACTAGCAAAACTCTGTCTGGATTTCTTGTTTAACCTAATTTTCTGTCTGCCTGCTTGAAGCACCCCTTAGGCAGCTATTGAAAATATAATAGGTATTTAATTCTGTACCTATTGGTGGAAATTCCTTCAGAATGGCATAGATTGAGATTGCCCTGCATGGCTGTTCAGAAGAAGCTTGTTTTCTTTCCAGAAGGGAGAATTACAGCAATTCTAACTCATCTGAGCTACATCCTGCAAAGCCTAGACCCTGAGTTACTGGGTTCACTGCTCTTAGAAGTTCCCTCAGTAGCAGAGAGAAGCACAGTCTTACAGCTGGTCATAATTTTCACTCAGAGCCTATTCTATAGAAGATACATGTTTTGGATAGCAGGGGAGGGAGGAAAGACATTTTTCTTCCTGAAATGCCAAGCTGCATTTTTATAAATCATAGCAGGCTTAAAGGATGGGCAGAAATGTAGTTTGAGAAGTAACTCATCATTGTACACCTCTCCCCTTTCATCTCTTACTTTGAAGTGCATGGTTGAACCAGAATATAGAATCTCCTGAAGTATCTTCAGCTTGATGAAATAGAAAGCAGTCTACAGAAATAGGGTGTTTTGGAAATTGAGGGTACTTTTCATCTCAGTTGTTTTATGTGAAAAGAATCTTACTTGGCTTTGTAGCTACTATTGCCAAATTACAGGAAATCTTTAGACTGCAGGAATCCCTTCACCAAGGATTCTCATAATTTGCTGGGGTGTTCTAGAAGCTCTTCAGAAATCAGCACTTTCTGAACACAGAAGTATTATTCTTCCATTTATTTTTAGCTTTGTATTTCTGTAAAAGGCTATGTAATGTGGCAGAGCTCCTCACCAAGAAACTGATTTTTACAAATGTTTGCAATATCTTCCTCAGCTATTAATTTTCTGCCTGGGAAGGATCATATGTAAAAAGATAAAGAATCTTAGATGAATCTGATTGCTGTCAATAGTTCTTTAATTACTTTAAATGCTATTCCAGTATTGCATGGGGCTGTAGCTCATTGCAATCAAATATCTGGTAGACTATATGACAGAGAAGAGGATTAGTCTGGTTTCTGAAATTCCTTCTAATCCATCAGTGAGTCCTTGGTGAAGCCTGCTGGATTTAATTCTTGCCACAATATTTTAGTGCACAGAAATGTCAATTGCATGCATTCTTTGGTACACTGGAAATTACCTAGCTGAAATGAATAAGTGACTGTATTCTTTGATAGTCTTCAGTGAGTGAATATTCACAAAATCAAATTCTTCAAGAGAGGCTTGCTATTATCCAGTCTTGGTGTTTTATGTTTAAGATTTGGTTTGCGTAATTTGTTTTGTTCATTTGTTCTCAGAGGGATGTGCTCCCTGTAATAAAAACTTGCTAGCATATACTGTCTTTTGAGGTCAGGCAATTTAGTGAAGAGATAAGATACAGACTGAGCACAGAAAATTTTGGCTTCAAGAAGAAAAGACTAGATTTTTAATTTTGAAAAACCAGCCATTACGCTACTACATACATTTTAAAAGTTTCTGTATTGATTTTTATTCAGGCTAGAATCTTGCACCTTAACTGTGATTACATCTCCTGTCAAGAGGTATGCAATTGAGTGCAGCCTTCTTGCAGAAGGAATGATAAGTGGAATTGCAGATTTGGAAACCTTACTCTTATATAAGATGCCTATTGAAATTTGTGTGTAATTTAGAATGAATGAGAATGTTTTTTCCCAAAGAATTGTCTGGTATTTTGTCTCATCTTCTGATATTCCATAACTATAGCAGTGACACAGTGGAAGTCAGTTATTTGCAATTCACTGTTAGTAAAAGCTTTTACAATTTTTAATGGGAACTTGAATACTAATGGAATTTCACACAAAATGCTTGTGAATTAGAAGTAGGGAAAATGCAAAAGGATTCCTTGATGATACCCCAGTTATTAAAGGTATTTAGGATTGTAGCAGTTAAAATGGATTTTCACAGGTTTTTCTGACTGTTTGTTGGTGTGAGATGAGCAAATATACATGGCTAGAGGGAACCATTTGGGAAGGTGGGATGGGGAGTGTCCCATTTTTCAGAAGTACTCTGTAGGCTGGAAAGAACCCTTCTTATAATCCACCTGGATTATTATTCTTTGAATTTGTTTGAACATCTAAAAAACATTTGGCTAAGCTGTTTATGTTAATGAAAAATGCAAATGCAATACTTTATAAGAGAGAGAAAAGAAGTCACCATGTTATGTTGCTGTAGAAATCAGTGGCATGCCTATATCAAATCTGGCTTCCATGTCTACAAACACCTGTGGATGTGAATAAATTGAAGTAAATAAAGACTGCACTAGACTGAGGATTTGTCAGCAAATGAGCTGTTTCTGCCTAACCTGTGTCATGGAAAGTGACCCAATTGGACATGAAATACTGTTGTGTATACAGGATCATTTTTCTATTCAGCTTCTTTAGAAACTGCTGAAGCTAGAAATATAGGAAGCTTGTAAGAGGTTAGAGACTTTTGTGGAGGTGGAGAACTTTCAGTCTCTGTGTAGGGTGTTTTCATCCTGAGGGCATGAGTTCTCTACCCAAATTACAAACGAGTTGCATGAAGTTAAGCAAGGAATTCTCCCAAGGAGAGAATACCCCACAGTTTTCTGTTTTAACAGATGTTCCTTTCACCTTTCAATTAACCTTCCTGCACTGGTGATATCACTAAGTGTATTATTAGGTAGGGAGATCTTCTTCCTTAAATACGAACATCTCAGAAGCCCTTACAATGCAAAGAAAAAAAATTAAGTTGTATAAAATTATCTGCTAGCCCATTTACTGCAGAAGGAAGGATTGCTGAGGCATTTCAATGAAAAGTGTAGAAGTAAGTTTTAGGTCTTGCCTCGGTCAGTTGCAGCAATTTGAAGGTATATTTGTGGCTCTCATGAAGCAGGTTTATCTTTACATAGCATGTGCTGCCAGCCTGATTATCTGGAATATGCCCTTTGGCTGCCTCCCAGTGATCCGTGAGGAATCAAACATTGTCATATCTTACAAGTTGTTGAGAACAAAGAAAGGTAGTGTATCAGCAGTGCCTTTCTCCAGCCCCTCAGAAGGAAAAAACCACCAGAATTTAAAAGAAATACAAATAAAAAAAGACCACCACAGAGAAAAAAACAGTAATAAGGCTCTTTCAATTTCATGGGGGAAAATGAAGGAAGAGTAGGAGAGGTAAAGAGCTGTTAAAATTGTTGTGGTAATTATAATCTGCAAGCCAAAACCACCTACATTTTGAGTGACATTGTGAGGTCTGAGGGAAGTGTTTTGATCTCAGAGCCCTAAGAAAAACTAGGTGGAGAAGCAAGAATTAATGAGTAAAGTTAGGTAAGAGGCTTGCTGAGTCCATAGCAATCTGAAGTTTCAGTACTCTGCACAGAACTAATAGTGAGTTACCCGGCTTTGCTTCAGCTGTAATTTATTGCTTAATTAGAAAAATTGTCTTTGGGCTCTACATCAATAGGATGACCATTAGAGAAAGGCATTTCTCAAAGCTACCAAGCCCATTATATGGAAACTACCTAAGAAAATCCATTTCTGCTCTGCATAGTGTTAGTTCCTTTTAACACAGCCCTCCAAGGTCTCAATTTATAATTCTGTCTGAGGACCCTGCACAGAAGGAACACTCTTTATTTTGCCTTTGATTTTTCCTGTCCCCATATGTCTTACAATAAATTATTTAGTGTTTCATTGCCAGAACTATAGGGTGTCTAGTAATAATAGTTATTTCTTCTGTTTGATGAGAGCTTAAAATGTTTTCTGAGTTCCCACACCCTACCAAACTCAAAAGAACCTGCAGCAGTTGACATAAAGATGTCTCCTTTTGTGTGGAAAAAGCCAATGTGACTGCTAATAGATTGCTTTATAATACATGTTAAATAACCATCACAATCACTGCAGTTGAAATTTATGGTGTGTATGTAGCAGACATGTGCAGGCCTCCTCAACCCCACGAGCCCCATGCCAGAATCTTCATCTTCACGTGTTGGAGTTTTGGGAGCTGTTCTTGGGCAGTTGTTAAAGGCTCCCCAAAGCTCTCACTGTGAATGTGAGGCACATAACTGGATCTTAGCACTCTCTGATGATGCCAACCTTCAGAGCCATGTTGGTGTGATTTTACTTGCTCTTGAGATTTCTGATTATTTTGCTGCTCCTGTGTAGCCTTGGGATGTGACTTGGAAGCCAATATTTTGAAATATTAAAGAACTGCTTAGGACCTGCAGTTAGCCACCAGTGGCCTTCTGAATTCCAGCTGAGTTCATCTGCTGTCAATAAATACAACTTTCTAAGAAGCCCAAGAGTAAAAGTAGGCAGAGATGGCTCCTGCCATATGGAAGAGACTAGCAAGTCCTCCTTGGGCTACAGAGGAAAACAGTAATGAGGTTCTGTGTCACCATGAAAGTAATAGAGTAAGTCTGACTCCTAATTGCATCATTCAATCAAGCCTTCAAAGATCCTTTTTAATTAGATGTATTTTAAAAAATTCTGCCAGTTGGTAGTCTGTACTGTCTTACATAAATGGGTCAAAGGATTGGACAAAAGTTTCCATGGAGACTATATATGACTGCAAGGTGCTTTCCAAATTAATTAAAGTCTTGTGTTGCAAGGAAAAAGGTTAAAAGGTAACAAAATCTAGTACAGGTATATAGATCTGCAGTCGTCTGGCCACTGGGGCACTTGTCATCACTGACGACTCAATCAGTTAAGTTTTAACTGTAAATCTAGTGAATAATATAGCATTCTTTCCTCTCTTCGTAACAGTTAAACAGGACAGACCCAGGTGCAAGGCTGAGTTAATCATGCACATACAGAACAAGAAAAAACTCTTCTTCTGGAAAATCCAGAACACATAATCTCAGAATTTTGAAAGTAGTTATAACAAGTGAGAAGTATTCATATATTTTTTTCTAGATTATTAATTAAAAGCCTAGAGTTTTTATTTTTAACTTTTTTCTTTTGTGCATATTAAATGCACCTGTGTAATGCAGAGAGAAAGATATTTCCTACTAGGTTTTTAGTAAATAAAACAACAAAGAAGCAGGTTTGCATATACAGTACATCTGAATTGCATTGTGTTCATAACAATTCAGTCAACACTGAAATATTGATTGGATACTGCTTATTTGTTTAGATAATAACTGTAGATTAATCCACACATTTTTCTGATTGCAGGAAGTTTTCTGCTAGATTGGTGCACAGATTGCTGTAATGGTCCTATCAGTGTTATTGCTTCTATTGGTACTCCACCACGCTCATAACATGACAGTATAGAGGATAGAAATGTGGTTTAGAATAGCCCCTGAGTGAGTAAATATTTCCATGGTTATTGATGTATTCAATTTTTGATCTCAGCATTGAGAGGAAATATATATGAACATCCCTATATCTAAATTGGTGTCAACAGTGTGATTTAACAAAGTTATTCTAGCCTTTGGCTCATAAAATTTGCAATTATGTTTTTAGCAAAACATTTTGTAATTCTAAAGATGCTTCTTCATTTTATCCTTTGAGTGTTGCTTTAGATGTAATATTCACATATCACTGTAGCTTAAATGTAAAAGTACATGATGATCTTTTCTAGAGCTCAGATACATAAAACTTTATGCATTAAAATGTGATATTATCAATTAAAACTGGAATTATCTCACATTACACAGATCTGTCAGTATTTGTCATCCATTAGATCAATGGTTAATTGCTGAACTGTATACTAAATTTTTATCCCAGCTCCTGTCTTTTTTAAGAATTTCGTGCTCAGAGTATACTAATTTTTTTAAGATTAAAGTTGGAAGTTTATTTGGTAAATATACAAATTAGAGAGAGTAGAGACCCTCTGTTGCTATCACCTTTAATGGTCTGCAGAAATGACTGTAAATCTAAGTTTAGAAATCCCAACAAAATTATTGCCCCTGACCCATTCAGATCATATATTATGTCTGGGTGCAGAAGAAGAAGAATTCTTTGAATCACGAACTTAACGTGTGTAATTCCACAATTTTGCTGTCTGCAGCTGCTGAGAGGAATGAATGGCAGAGCAGTGCCTTCCCGTGTATTTACAAGCCTCTGAGTCTGGATCTGTCTCACTGTTACTCCCATCTCAGCTATTCTGAAACGGGGCAGAGCCATGAGGATCTAACATACCTGCCTCAATAAAATGTCATATTCTATTTGAGCTTTTTAATCTATTTCACATTATAATTGTTGTAGTGTGTTCATTAAGTTCATTTAATTCCTCCCCCATTTTATGTATCTGCTCCCCCCCATTTTGTGTAAAATGGTTCTGCCGTCCTCAGTTTTCCCGCCACAGCCCTGCCAGTTCTATTGTCAATCTGTTAGATTATATAATTCCTCCTCCCCTTTTTCCCTTATATGTATGCCTTTTCTCCTCCCTGGGCCAAGTCAATCACCCCCCACTCCACCTAGTATTCCAGAAGCTTCTCTTTGGGAGTTGTGGTTGGCTGTGGTCCCGGGGCCCCTCCCATACCTGGTACCTATTGGGCTCTCCACTATGTCTTTTGTATTAAGTTCATCCCCTCTTCTCTCCCTATTGGTCTTCTGTAAACCCCTCCCAGGTCCACTCCTTCCCTTTATAACCCCTAAGCACCCTTTGTTCTTGGTCATTCACTGGGACATGGTGGGCTTTCCAATAAACCAAGTTTAGCCCCCCCCAGCAAGTGTCCAGCTCCTTCCTTCTCATCATTTAGCAGCGATCCAGTCCGCAGCCAGCACAGCCCGAGGCCTTACGACGCCAAGGGGTGCTGGCAGGTTATGCAGCGAGGTGTCAGCCTTAACCTCAGCTAGCCGGACTCTGACCTTCTCTGGTCTAGAAGGCTTGATACACGTCGTGGCAGTGTGGCGCCCCACGTTGGGCGCCAAACTGCGCGAATGCATATGCCGCTCAATGTCCGGCTAGCTAGAGGGGAAACGGCCGACACCTCCGCTGCATCTGAGATCAGCCCCCCTTGGCGTTGTGGCCTCAGGCTGGGCCGAGTCGCGGATTGGATTATATGCGCTGGACGAGACGAGGAAAGGGAGAGACCACTTGCTGGGGGTTAACGTCAGTTTATTGAAGGTACCAACGGAGGGAGGGCACCGACCAGCAAAATGGCCTCGAGCAAGGGGAGAGGCGAGGTTTTAAAGGCAAGGGGCGGAGAAAGAAGGGAAACCCCGCTAGCAAATAGGAAAACATATAGGGAGATGCACAACATAACTGACATGCAAACATATCCAATAAACACAAGGTTAGAGAGGAGCCCCGGGACCCCAGCCAATTACATCCCCCAAAGAGAAGAAGGTTCTCGAAAGCTGGGAGGAGTGGGGGGTGATTGACTGAGCCCAGGGAGGAGGAAAAGCTTGCTTATATGGTAAAATAAGGGAGGGGAAGTTACATAACTTGAGGGATTGACAACTGAAGGGGGCAGGGGTAACCATAGTAACATAACTGTAAGGAGAGCTGTGGCAGGAAAACTGGGGAGGGAAGAACCATTTTACAAGGACAAAAGGGGAATGATACATAAAATGGGGGAACACAAGAGAAACTTAAAAACGCACTACAACATTAATCACACTTTTTGATATGCTGTGGATTAGGAATGAGGTGCAGTTTCATTGTAGGTTTTTCCCATTAGCTCTAGGATAGTGTTTATTTTAGCATCATCCATAAGAACTTTATTCTATCCAAAAATACCCCCAATACCATCAACACTCAAAATAATAATAGTGATGTGCATCTTTTGAATAGCATTTGCAGGAACACAAAATTCTGTGTCTCTTTTGTGATGGTGGATCCTCTTTCCCTTTTCCATCTGTACATGATGATTAGACATTATGGCTGAGTGAGGTCGGTTAGTTTGAGATGGAAGAGGTCTAAATGTTGTCCAGGAAAAGTCTTTATCTTCTGGGAGAATCCTTTAATAGATATAATTCTGGTTAGCATAATATTTTGTTGAGAACACAATTATGTGAAAAAATTAAATTTTTCCTCAGAGTGGCTCCTAAAGACACATTTTAATTTTTGCCAGTCTCTTTCTTCTGTCTTTTTACAATTACTTTAACTTCATGCACTGGAAGTTGGTAAAAAAATTGTTAATGTGTCAGGCATCTTTAAACCAGGTTCTGTTTCAGATTAGTCTTAGACTGTGCTTTGCACTCTGGTAGACTTATTCAGTCTTTCAGATTGCTCAGCAAATGGAGTGTTAGACCTCTGAACTATCACAGGTTTAATCAATGCCACTACTTTGAATTAAGAAAAGACTTTGGAATGAAGAAAATTTCCTACAGAGAAGTTCTTCAGTCCTTCAGAAAAAAAAAGCTTATTCCCCTAACCCTTTTATATGAAAAGGGCTGGAGTAAGTAAAAAAAAAAAAAAAAAAGAAAAAAATTTTAAAAATATGACAGTAAAGGAATGATTGGGTCAGAGTCCAAAAATTAATTGTAAAGCACAGGACAGTGCAGAGCAGAAGGCAAAATGCAGATGTGACACTAATCCATGGGCTGTGCCAGGACCCATGGGAGGACAAGGAATCATTGCAGAAATCTAATCTGATTTCTATGCTACCAATCAATTCTATTTCACAGAAGTTATTTATGTAAAATTTAGGTTGGTAATTGACCATTTTGTTTGTTTGAACAGTGATAGATTTGTGGGCATCTACCCAATTCTTCATAATTTTGGCAAGTGGCAGTGCTACCATTTGCCTGTGAGTTTATGTTCTTTGGGCTGAGCAAGTAGATGATTCTGTCCCAGGAGACTTGGTAAAGAGTCAAACCCCAGCTGAATACAAAGTTATCAAAGTAACTGAGTATTTTTTTTGTTACACCTGGTTGCCATTTTCTTTGTAGACCATTCTTTTGATTATTTAAAATATCTATTCCGTTTATCAATTTATTCACAACTACTGCATTTTGCTTTGACTTTGTTCCATAGTTCCAAGCCCTCAATAAACTTGTGGTAGTTTAGGTGCTTTCACTGTCATTTCCTCTTTGTCACTTCTTCTCTCAGTCAAAATTATGTTCATCTTTCTCTTAATCAGGGTAGTGCAACACTTATTAAGAAAAGGATGAACACCTTTGGGGCTGTTAGATTTTATTTTCTGTACAGAAGTAATGGGAGGGTGTTTTCTAGGATTTGAGAAAAAGGGAGTATAAGTCTAGAACTTTTGTTGCATGTATGCATAGGTTTTTTCTTATGTATGTGAGTTTTTTGGTTATTGCTACTATCTAAATTCTGTATGCTAATAAAATGATGGTGAATTAATTAATTAATAATTAAGATCCTGCTGTATTAATTATGCATGATATGTGGATATGTTAAGATGTAAGGCTACTTTAGTCTACTGTTAATTTTCTCTGACTTAGTAGCGCTGACTGGTGGAATTGAAACACGACAGAGCTGTTGTTCAGCCTTAAATGTTCTTATTCCACATAGAGAAATGTTTTACTCCTTCATATCAGAGGAGTCTCTCTTAGTTTGAGATATGGGTCCTGACTTCTCTCTCTGTTCCCCTTTGTAACTCCTCTTAATGCCCTCAGTGGAGTTCACAGTACATCTAAATGACAATACCCTTGGAAGGTACCCCTGAAATAGCTTCTAGTTCTGGAAAAAAGGCAGCAAATCTGCCTTTTGAAATGATGGGTTACCCTGTCCAATACTGCTTGTACTGCTTATCAGCACACAAAAAGAGGAAAAGAAATGGCTGGAGCAGAGGTTGGAGCATAGCTTCATTTCACCTGATGTTTTCTGTGATAGCAAGCTGCAGTGATCTGCTCCAAGAGCAACTATATTTGTGTCTGTTTGCCACACTTAGAGGAGTATCAAGGCAGCCAGAGATTTGATGTTCAGATCACAGAGACCTGATAGTTTTTTGAACGCAGGGCATTTGACCTAGGCAGTTACCTGATTGGAGGGTAATGCAAGTTAGAGCATTATTTCTGAAGAGAAGGAATCTGTTTGTATGACACGTGCCATGTCTCTCTGGCTGTAGAGAGGAAAGCAGACAATGCTTTGGGAAAACAATAAAGCTATCCTAAAATAGGGGAGAGGGGGAAAAATGAGGGATTCTGTGGTTAATAGTAATGGACAAAGAGTGATATAAGCATTTTGGTCTGGTTTTGTGTGCTAGTGTGGATGTTGTCAAAAATTTTGCAACTGAACACATTCTCTAAGTGAATCAATGTGTTTTTCAAGAAAATTATTGGAAAGGTTAACCAGCTTCATAGCAAAGGAGACATGACTGGTAAATTAAGAATTAAAATTCTAGTCTTTCTTGTGAGTTTCTTATGAGTATGGGGAAAATAGTCTTTTTTCCAGAAATTCTTGTTTCTTGTTGCAGACGTGCTTTTTTGATCATACTGATCTGAGTGAAATACATTATTCTCTAGGTAAACAGCAGCTGTTCCACATACAGGTGTTATGATTAAACTTCTGTATCCTCACTTAGCTAAATAAACATAATACCCTCAAGAAATTCTCTCTCTTGTGTTGAAGCTAGTAGTGCAAGGTGTTCCTATGTCTGTATGTGTGTACCCTGTACGTGTCCTTTAAAAAATACTTGGGCACTTACATGACAACACAGAAAATTAATTTTATGCATTACAGGTAAATCTGCAGTGTTAAAAGCTGGCAGACAGGAAGACATTATTTGACAACCAGTATTTTTTAGGTGCTTCCAGATCTTAGTCCTGCTGTAAATCTAGCAGTAGATTGGAGATGGACAGCTTGAGATGAGTATAGCTAAAATTACTTATGTAAGCCTCTGTTTGCAGATCAAATATATTCAAAAAGGATACCTGTGCAGTTGGGCTCAGATAAATGAAAAGTTTCAAACTTCTAGGTGTGAAGCACTGAGGAAGTAAAAACTGTTTTGCAGAAGTAAAATTTATTGTGAAACTTATGAAGTCTAGATAGACTTTTGCATTTGTTTTGGTGTGCTTTGCCTGTTGCAGTTTCTCTTTGTGCTTTTTCCCTGCCACAACCATATAAGTGGTTTAAGACCTATAGAATTTTCATTCTATGAATTCTACTATGTGTTATAGTGATAGTTTGAAAAGATTTTTTAGATTAGTTATGTGAAGTGTACAGTCACAAAATTCACAACCTTATTACAGGAACAGAGTAACTTCAGTGACAACTGAGCTGTGTTATTAATTCACTTGCAAGTAGATTATTTGTTATATATTCTCTAATTTGCTGTGTCTTTATCTAAAAGCAATGAGTAGCTAGATCTAGATGATGAAAAACAGTGGCAATCTATATACAAAATATTAGAAGGAAGTACTTCTGAACAAAATTAGTCCTGGAATCTATATTTTGCATCTGATGGAAACAACATGACAGGGCTCCTCCTTGGTTTTTGTACGTCTGTGACCAATAAAACATAGTCAGTAGAGAAAGGTTTGTGCCTTTTTTGGCTTCTGAGTCATGTCCAAAATTGATTTGCACATGTCACCTTGCCTCTTGTTTTCATAAGAAACTGTAGGCTGTTCTTCACAAAACTGGAGGAAGTGGCTGGTGTGTTGTCAAGTATGCAGTGAGCAGGCAGGGGTTTTTGAGAGGTCAGACTGCATGTGAGGAGCTTGAGGAGAGGTTATCACTATCCAATCTCCATTCCACAACTGAGTTGTCTATGAGGGAAAAAGTAAGGCAAAGGAAAGGAATTTCTTTCCCTGTCATGTTTTTTGCTTTTCCCTACCACTCTTGTTTCGTTGGATGATTTTGAAAGATCCAGAGAGCAGCAGATTGTGCAAATCTATTTCTGTGTTTGCAGTTCCCAAATCCTGTGGTATTATCAAGATGTTTTGATTGGGGCTTTCTGTGTGGTGTTTACTGTAGCTGATGGTTCAGTCACAGCTGTTTCAGTAACTGTTACTGTATCATTTATACATTTCATACTAAACAGACAAATTAGGTTTGGCAGGGATTCTTGCAGCAGGAGCTCAAGATTTGTAACTGGTACAGCTACAAATCCCTCTCTCTCTGCAGTAACGGCCGGATAAGGAAGGGGTTTTGACTTCAAGGAGCATTGTGGTTCTCATTTCTGAATTTCATTCTGAATTGTGGATCTGCCATGTCTCCTACCAAAGGAATGATGGAGGGAGGAGTCTCCCTGTCCTTTTCCTGCTTCAGTGGGAGGGGAGGAATGTTTTGCTATAGATGTGGGCACACCTGCCCAGACCAGGTTCCCTTATGTTGTAGTGTACACTCAGAAAATCCTTCTTGTCTGGGATCACAGGAAAAGGCCAGCATTCAAACATGGGGAAAAATTTAAGACTGCCTGCAGGTAGGCCAGCAGAAATTTTACCATCGTCTTTTGATGCTGATGAATTGCATAACTGAATTTGTGATTTTTGTACTGTAGCAGTTTAGAAACTTAGACTAATACACATTTACTGAGGACTTCAGAGTAACATCATGGCATTTGTTAATATCAGAGCTGCTGGGGCTTGTTTAGAAGGTTCCTTCTGGCTCCATTTTTGCATGCTAGTATGTGTATTTTTAATCCAGTCTAGAGACCAGTGCCTATCTCAATTTGCCAATCTGATGTTTGCTAATCCATTTTTGGGGCTTGGGATTCCCCACTCTCTTCTGGGTTACTCATTTCACGTAGAGAGATGAGTCATACTCTTCTTGTGAGACTGTTAAGACACTTAGCACTAGAAATGGAACTAAATCACAGAGGAGGTTCTGCAGAATCTTGTGATGAGAAGAATGCATACCAGTTGTCACTGATTCAATTGCTTGGGGAAATAGCTACATCACTTAATGGTTCAGAATCGAGGAGGCTGAGAGAAAAAGGAGCTTGACAGATGTGAATTTAAATTCAAATTATGGGGTTTTAGCCTAATGGTAAGAATTACTGAGTTTTAGTTCTGAACCCACAATAATTTTAACTAATATAGCACCATATTATGGCCAATCATCAGTAATATGCTCTAACATTAGTGATGGTGCTAATGTATTATCCTTATGCTTTATTATTCATTAAGTTATTCCCTTGGATATTTCTTTTAATTTAGTTTCCCTTACTCCTGGACTTGGTCTGTCTTTAGCCTATTGTATGCAGGAGATCTGCCTACCATTAGCAAATTTAACTGATTTCTCAATTACATAGAGTTAGTTTATGCTTTTCCAGAAAGGTCTATGTATTAGCAGAGAACTTCCTCTTTATAAGATACTTTTTAAGGAAGCTGAGAGGTTAGACATACAAACCTGCCACAGATGTATTTCTGAAAATAAAATTTTAAAAAACCACAGTTTTTAGGAAGAAAAAAATTTACTGTGGTTATTTATGAAGTGCTTAGTGTTTTCTCCTTTTTCAATTTTTATTTTCTCTGAGTGTTGCAGAAAATGCTGAAAGACTAGAAAGAGCTAGAACTTGATGCAAGCAGCATAAGACTTTCAGAGAGTGAAATATCCCATTATGGAGTCAGCAGCATTATTTGTTATGGCACTTTCATGGCAGATTTTAGTAGTGACTCTCATTTACACCCATATAAGAGATTACAACCAAGGCAAACAGGCTGGTAAGGAGTCTTCTCTGTAAAGCCCTATTATCTTTCTCTGCTGTATAACAATATTTAACAAAATGCATTTCTCTGGGTATTTTAATAATTGCTATTTGAGCAACTTCACTCATAGGTGTTGCATATTTGTTCATTGGAGCTTTTTTCCTATTTAATTATTCATCTTAAGCTGGGAGCAAAACAATGCAGAGCTTCAGTAAAGTCAATGCAAAGATGATGGTGAACTTGTAAGGAATAGGAGAGCTCTCAGAGCATGAGTGCATTCTAATTTTTAAGTTACTTGGCATTTTTTCAAACACTCTTACTGATTAGGGCCTGCTTCTTTATTGAAGATTCTCTGTGTACTTATACATTCTTAAAATGCAGTATTAGCTGTGATTTTTAAGATGGCTTCAGCTAAAAATATTTGATGCTGACTGTCAAAATACTGCTGGGGATGTGTCTGATTTCAAATGACTTGATGATGTTTTCTAAGCAGGTGTTTCCAGATTTTACAATAGTGGTGATCTTAGCAGCACAGTTGCAACTGGTCCAAATACATTCAGATGGCTTATGTATGTGAGAAGTGGTTTTGTCAGAATGTCTCAAGCATGCTTGTTTGAGAGATGTGTATGACAGCAACTTAGTATTCATAGCTGAAATATATTTTAGAGCATAGAATTAATTTGATTTGATAAGTGGCAGAACAGATCTGTCTTTTATTATTATTATCAGCAAGGGTTTGTCTTCCCCTATGCCTATAGTTTTTAAATAACAAGAAAATAGGAGAAAAATTAATATTAAAACTTTTCTGACCAGAAAGTGTTGTCATTTTACCTTTTAGCCTTAGTGCTGATTTCACAGAACTTTGTTCAAGCCGTTTGTAATTATTTTCGTTTTTATTTTGTTATCACTTATTGAAAAGAATTGTGCTTTTTGTGACTCAAGCATTGATTAATTTGATCCTAATTGTGGAACTAATGCCAGTAATACAGTTCTTCTCATTCCATCAGACAGGCTAAAAGATTGCCATTTTCTGCATTCTTCTTTTTCTTGTTTTAGTAAAGAAAAGCAGTTATTACATTTCTCCAATTTTCAGAAGTAAAAGGATTTTGCAGAATCTTTGAATATTAGCTGGAGTTATTTCTCATTCGGAGATGAGGAAGTTCCTGACCTGAGTCTGAAGTTATCTGAATAATGAAACAGTTTCCTCTAACCTCTGCAGAAGTTGCAGTATGACAAGAAAACTTTCACAATTCTAATGCATATATAACAGAGTATCGGGGTGCAGCTAGAATCATGTGCTCTTTATTCATGTCTCATCTCATTAAACTGGACCTGTTCATACAGATATATCTTGGGTTTTAGCAGAAATATTGTATATGTAGGGCTGTGTGGGATGACTTGTGTCATGTTTGCGCTGTATTGGTTATAGTAGCCATGCCCAGAGCTGGAGAGAGACAAGTTGTAGTCCACTTCGCTTCCTCTTGCTACAAGGATACAGAAAGATAAGACTAGAGAATCTGTTTCCTGAAAAAGCTTGCTTTGGGGGCATTAGACTCAGGAGTATAAGGATGAGAAGTTAGATATTCTCCAGTGTTTGGGATCAGATACTGTGTCATTCAAAGCTGCACATCCGGCCACATCGGCATGGTTCTCCTGAACCTCGGTGGAAACACTAAGGCAGGGGTTTGCATATGTGTCCTCTGGCCATGGACTTGTGGGCTACTCAGTTTGGATGATTCATTGAGGATTTTTAGGAGTGTGCAGGCAATCTTCCATTTTACAGATGATGTGTTTTTTCTGGGAAATGTATGCAGTGTACCCCTAATGCAGAGGAGACCTCACCCCCTCACCCGTGGGTGTAAATCACAGCCAACGTTCATGTAAGGCAGTAACTTAGTGGTAATGTTGTGGAGAGGTTTTTTTGGTAGGACTGTACAACCTGAGCTCATATTTGAAGTTCAGAAGAGGCAGAGTTCATTATATAAGTACCCTGCATTGTTTATTCATCTTGTACTGATGCTGCTGTGCTGACCTTTCAGCACTGGAACTGGTATGGCCCCCAGCATTAAGGCAATGTAGTTCCTCCAGTTTCAATTGTGTCTTACAGAAATACCTATGCTAGAACAGTGCTTCCCATATGGCCTGCAGGTAGAAGGAGAGGATTGAGGTGTTGCATAGGGGTGATTTAAATTGCTGAAAGCATCACAGTCAGAGGTATTAGAAAAAGTGGTTTTAATGTGCTGTTGTAGGAGTGCAGCTCAATGGCAAAGTTCCCTTTCACTGCACAGCACAAGCATTTGAACTGTGATTCAAGGCACAAATGAAAGTTACTATACTACAAGGTTATGTGTGATATTGGTCACTTACCACTAATCTGCCATGGATAACAGATCTCTGCCTATAGGACCAAACTCAGGAGGTGCCCCAGTTCAAGAGGAGATCATGATCATCACCATGCAGCCATGGCTGCCTAGCAGAGAGAGCTCAAGGAAGGCTCATTTGGGATAAACTCATTGCCTTGCAGTCAGATTACATGCAATGAGAAAGGTGTGTATGAGACTCCTTGTAACCCACAATTTCCTGTGCTCCTTGATACATGAGTCTTGGAAAAGGCACCTGCTATTCTTGTGTTACATGCATGGTCAGTGTTCCAAGCTCCTGTGTATTGATGGTCACAGAGTCACTCTGCTCCTTTATGTGTTTTCAGAGAACAGAATGAAACTAGAGGAGTTCTTGGCCTGCCTACAGCTCAGGCCTTTACCAAAATGTTTTTGGTTTGGTTAAGGTTTCAAGTGCATCTGTCACACAGGGTTTTATGAACTAGTGTATTTATTCCCTTTCTCACCTTCAAAGTCCCAGAGAAGACTGGGAAACTCTCAGCTGTGGCAGAAAGAAAATTCTCAGAAGCTGGATGATACAGAAGACAAAAGGCAGGGCAGAAAGAAGCACCATAGCTGCTTTGGATATTTTCAGATTTCATTCCTCTGAAGTCTGAAAATGGATGCTGGCAGGGAGTTTCTTTCCTTCACTTTTCAGTTTGTAGGTGGAGAGGGAACAGATGATGGACAGCAGCAGCTCAAATCTCTGTTCTAGCTAAGCAGTACAGCACCACGCTGGGCACTCTTCATCAGTGTTGACAGCAGCAGAGATGGGGGTGGACAAATGATACTAGAATAACATGTACATCACCAGGAGGATGTAGTCCAGCAAATGTGGGAGCTATTTCTGCTTTTTGAGATGCTAACCAACTCCTTACTTTTAATTGAGATTGGTGTCCATTACCCAAGGGGTTAAGCTGTTCTGTGTTCAAGCCATTCTTTTACACTACTGTAGGGGAGTAATTGTCTGCATTTCACAGTATTTAATTTCCTTGCCTAATTAAACTAGAAGGAAAAGGAATGCTGTTGTACAAAGAGTAAATTCCTCAGTGATTTACTTCATGTTAAGTAGATTTATATAGAAATCCGTGGTATGAAGCTAAATGGTTTCTACCTGCAATGCCATCTGTCTAGATTAGTTATTCAGGTCAGCAGAGATCAGCAGAAAGGTGGCAGCTAGAATTTATTTTAGCTTTTGTTCTTTGTAATATTTTGCAGAATGTTGCAGAATGCTGTCACCAGTTCAGTTACTTGATGTCTTTGTTGAACATCTCAGTGAAAGGGCCAAAGCTTGTTCTTTTTGGTGATGGACTTCTGATCTGCAGTATATGGGCAGAACAGCAAGAAAAATCTGTAGTTTCTCTCTCACAGATAAACAAACAAATGAAACAACGTCAACTGATTATTTACTATCTCTATGAGACATGCACTGGATGTTTTTTAAATGTTAAAATAATGAAGTCTGCAACTCTTTCATCCGGTAACCATGAAAACACTTGAAGAGATTACAAGCAATGCTATATTGGGATGATGTAATTAATTTTCATTAATATAAATTGTATATATAGAGCAGCTTTACAGAACATTATTTGCCTAGTAACTTGACTGAATGGAAACATGCAGTCATATAGCAGAATTTTAGGGAAAGACAGGAGGCAGCAGTGAACTGAAGAAATCACCCTGTATGGACTCATGGATTCAAGAGCAGAAACCTGGTTTTAGTCTGTGACAGCATGTAGAGCTCTAGAGCTCTTGTCCATGATGAGGGATTTGCAGTAATATGTGTTAACATTATGGTTTATTTTCTACTCATTGAGAGTGAAATTTCATTTCACTTCACTGTTCAGCCTGATACGTGGCAGAAAAGGACTTTTCTCTTGTTTTAATTTTCTTGACAGTAAATCTCTGTACTTTTCTGAAATTTCTGAGCTCTAAGAGGCTTTGAGACCTTTGTTTACTTAGAGATGGTCCACATTTGCACACTCACTTCTGTTTATAAATGATTGGGGGGATTATTAAAGAAGTAGGGATAAATACAAATACATGCAACTTAGCCTCTAATGGGCTTATGTTTACTAAACAAAAACAGAAAGTGGAAGGTTTCATGCAATTCATGGGTGGGGGGAAGCTACTGGGAAGAAGCTTTGATACATGCAGTATTTTAAACACATGCTAGAACAGTGTGATGCATCTGAGCACAGAATTTATTGCTAATTATAGTGATTTAAAAGAAAAATCAGTGGTGTCAAAATGTGGATGGACTACCATGCCCAGAGGAGTGTACTACTCCTCTAAGACTATACTGAAATTACTTAGCTACAGAGTTGTTTGGACAGATGGTCCCCATGAATTATTCCAATAATGAATTGATAAAAACTTCATTACAAGGTTTCTTCACTGAAGAACTCCAAGTGAAGCGCAGCACCTGAAAGGCACTTGTGTGCTTGTCTGTTCCCATTCATGTCTGGATGGAGGTGATTAGATTAAGGCACTGATGTAGCTGCTGTTCAGAGTTTACTTGGTGTTATAAAGCAATTGAATAAAGAGATTCACATTACCTCCACCTGGTACATTAAGAATAAAGAGCACTGAACTGCAGTCTGTCAAAGAGTAGTAGACTTAAGAGAATAAAAAGCATCAATTGATAAATTGGGTAAGAACAACATTTTAAGCACGGTAAAAAACTTTTGCATTTGGCCAAGGGAGTGAATGCAGCTCGCCAAAGTTATCTTTTCTCTTTCAGAATACCCAAAACTACTTTCTGCTTCACGAAATGATCATATGATGATTGCATGATTTTATTGCATCTAGCAAAGCTTATATCAGTTATATGAGTGTGCTTTAACATATTGAAAATAATGTTCTTCAAGTCAGAAGGTTGTGAGTCAGATTTCAGGGTGATACATTTCACTTAGGTACCATTGGAAATTAAATAGCAGGCTTGAGTTTAATTTTCTCTTCCATATATTTGGAAGGCTTATGGGCACTGATTTTTATGCACAAATAGAGAACATTTTCTGGCTCGCTGCCAGAAAACAATAATACCTCCAGCTTGTGTTCACTGATCACTGAACTCTCAATATGTCATAGTTTTATGTACAGGTTAAGGTTTGGTAGTGTTAATTTAATTTTTTCAGTGTCCCATTCTGTCTTTAGTTTTTGGGTTGTTTTTTTTTACATCAGCTGAAGTGGCAAACTGCTAACAATAAAAATATGAAGTTGACTGTAAACAACTCTAGCAAACCCAGTGGATCCCAAACACTGGCACTTTACTGTTTTCTTAAAGGTAACATATGAAAAGAAGAAAAAGTTAAAAGAATACTTCACTGGTTTGTAGAAGAATACTTTCCTAACAACAGAGCTTCATTTGCAGAAGAGCATAGATTTGGCTTTTGATCTTGGACCTTTGCTCTTACATCCCTTTTTCTTGCCTTGGATGAAAATTACTCATTTACTACATAAGAACAAGATATGTGGGGTAAAAATATAGAAAAAAAGTATGAATATGGATAATATGAGTTCACCAGTTGTCATTTGTCTGCTTTGTTCTTTTTTATGTTTCTTCTGTGAGCTTTGTTCAAAAATATAAAATGGGAAGCTTCTAGTCATAATTCAACAGATTAACCATAACTTTAGAATTTAACCATTCACAGAACACTACAGATCTTCTCATAATCTGTGTCAAGAACTGATTCAAGAACATTGCAGAGACCACACATCCATTTGGCTGGATTTCTTCATTTTTATAGATAATTCTTTTGGCCTGTATACATTAGGTAGCAGTGAGTGATCTGTGAATGCAAGGCAAACACTTCTTGGCAGTTTTATGTTTTTAATATTGTGCTGTGGCTATTACTCATCTTTGTAGTCTTTTGAAAGCTCAGTGTTCATGTGGCAGGTGAACATATTTGATGAGCACTGACTGTTCTACAGCTCTCTGATAGGACAAGTAGTGATAAATTTGAGGGATTTCTCCATTGATAAATGATCTCCATGATTTAGGGTTTTACCTTTGCATGTTATTTAGAAGCGATCTTTAAGTTTTAAGATTGTAGAATTTTGTTGAAGACTGTGTGGAAAACAGCCTGTTGTGAAGCCCCTGTGTGTGCTATGAACACAATCCTGCATTTGCTCCATTCAGTGTGAACTAGTAGGATCTTTTCTGGTGTTAGTTTATTTGAATTGTTACAAGCCATTAGGCTAGCAAAATATTTTAGGTGAATCTTATTTGAGAGGTATAACCAAGATTTAGGTATTCAACATTCTTCTTCCACATAAGCACCAAATACTTGCTTAGTTTTCAGTGGAGTTAGTTTCCTCTGTCAGATGCTTGCAGATTGCAGCTTTGTGGCTTAAGAAAGACAGAAGAATCTGAAAGACAGAAGAATAAAGTCTTGAGAGGTTTAAACAAATGTCTTAATGACATGTTCCAAAGATTATATGTATTGTACAAAAATAGCAAATATTTATGAGTGGATTTTCCCAGAATTGTTTCTTCTTATTATTGTGTAGAATGGCAAATGCTTTGATGGTGTTATATAATCTGGGGAAAAAATACTTTTAAAAAATTACACCTTACATGTTTTACACTTACTTTGCAAACAGTCCTATACAGTACAGTACTTAGAAGAAAGGCAACTCCATTTTGGATTGACACCAGAAAAACAGATTAAAAAATAAAAGTCATCTTTAGATCTTGTGCAACGAAGGTATACATTAGATAAACAATGATGACCTATACAAAAATATAATTGCATCTACCTTTTTAATACACATGAAGTGCCAGTGTTGTGAATTAATCTGTTCAGTGGCTGCTGAGTGATAGTTTTCCACATCAAAGTAAATCCTAAAAGCCAGGTCTGAAGAAGTTGTCACTGTTTTGACAAGGCCCTTTGTGCCTGGCTGCTGGGAGGAGTGCTGCAGCACTCCTAACCAGTTGTGACAGAGGAAAGCTCATGTGGCATGCCTTGTTTGCCTTGATGGTGTGTGTGAGAAGTGTTTTCTCCTTTTATAAAATGCAGAGCTGAAGAAACAGGGAAAACGACCTACCACTCTTAGCACTTTTACATGCAGAGAAGACTTACATCTCACATTGTTATTGCTTAATGCCACCACATTTAAGACATCAGTTTAGAAAAAGAAATTTGAACAGCTGAGCTGTACAATAGAGCGGGTATATGCAAAGGTAGCATAGCAAGAACACAGTGTAAGAAATTGGTTTTAGCCATGTTATTGTAATGTACTACCAGTGAAAATGTATTTCTGGAATTTTATTGTGTTCAGCTGGAAATACATAATGGATGGTAGCCACTTTTATTGTTGTATTATGTGTATTTCCAAAGTGTCTTCAGGATGTCAGTACAAAGGCTTTTTTCTGATCATTTGTAATAGTTTGCATAGATGATTTGGTAATCCTGAAAAATGCATAAGCATAATCTTTTCCATGCAAGTTTCACCACAGTTATAAAAGCAAACCTGGTCTTAGGATTAGCAGTCCATTTCCAACTGACTATGATGAAAGGTTTAGCATTTGGTGGAAGGGAATTTAACTTACCATTGCCTTGTAAAGGTGTTTGCTTTCTGCAGACTTTGTAGGAAGAAATGACAAGTGTGGAGCAGAGACCTTTGGGATTGTACTCCAGGGATGAATTCCCATGTGAGCTCATGCCCTGGTACTCAACACACAAACTGTTCCATGTGAATGTGGAAAAAGCTTTGCTTGGAGTTTGACTATACCAGATAGCGGAAAGTTCACTCCTCGTTCCAGCTGTCTCTGTTTCCTGTTATTTGAGGCCAGTTCTGGGGAAGGTTATGTTGCAGATTTAGTGTTGGTGTAATTAACCCTACCTTTAGGAGCAGAGACCACAGCTAAATCCATTTCCACTTAGTATGACTCATGTAGTCATGTACAATAAACAGGTTACATGCCTTACCTGTGACCAGAGTGCACACATGCAAAAAAGGACAACTCTTGCTGCTTCCCTCACCCCTGGTCATTATAATCTCATTGAGGAAAGTTAAAAATCAAATGTATTTACTATACAATTTAACAGACAAAATATAGAATACATTTAAAGGAGGTATACTGAAATATGACCTTTTTATAAGGTGTCTTTTTTTTTCTCTTTTGTGACCTGTGGGGAAAAGTACATTCTAGTTTATGTTCATTGCTACTGTTATTTCCTTAGAAATAATAAGACACTTGTTTATTTGTATGTGGTTCCTTATCTCAGTTTATTTCAAATTGACTCCTTTGATCTTCAGATATTTCATTAAATGGGAAATAGGTCTGTACAGTGTCTCCTCAGGATAACTCCAGTAGTATGAACTTTCAAAGTTTTCAGTGGAGCAAAATTTAGGCTCAAATGTTGAATCTCTTCAGTGGTGATTCAAAATAATATTTTGAGCTGTTTATTTGGTCTAACTTGGTCAAAACCAAATACAATAGAAGAATGGTGTGACTAGAACTGATTGTGCACTTAGCATGTGTGTGTGAAATAAGGATCTTAGGTGGGGATCAACTCTTCTACTTCTTCAAGCTCTGAAGTGAGCAGTGTTGTGTGTAAATGAGCAATGAAAACAGTATTCATAAGTACAAATAAGGGCCAAAAAACTGCACAGGTGCTGCTCATTTCCTCTTCTACTTCCTTGCCCTCTGAATGTTAGATCAGCTCAAGACTGCTTATCTCACATCTGTTTTCAACTCAGTTCCTGTCCATATTCACAGCAATACTTATTTAGCCCAATTATTTTAATAAAAATTGGTTTCACTGGGTCCTCAGCTTTCAGCAAAGTGGCTCAAAAGAGGTGCAGCTTAAAAATCTAAGTCTTAAGTTACTGTGATTAAAAGCTAAGTTGATGTCAGAACAACTTTGCAATTGTAATGCTTCTGAAGTGATCTCCCATGTGACCCATGAGACTAAAGGAAAAACTAGAGAAGAGTCAAATATTGACATTTCCAGGCCAAAGATTAATTCAGAAGGCCAGATCTGTCAGGTGCTGTGATCACAGTGGCTGTGTATGTTGTCAGCCTGAAATGGCATTTCCATCCTCAGATTGTTAAGCCAATCAAAAAATTGTGAAGCAACTGGAAAGTTTTGAATAATCAGGTCCCAGTTCTTACACAGTAACTTTATAAATGTGCTATCTTGGGAAATAATGCAGTGGGAAAGGCTAAGAGATTATAATGTGTAATAATTTGGAATTAACATTCAGAATCATCAATCACCATTTTCAAGCCATGCAATCAAAAGACTTTTTTTTTGTTACACCCTTTTGCTGAAAAAACACTCCAGCCTAATTAGTGGAAAGCCATACATTCATTTTTTCAGTTGCAAGGACAAAAGTAGTTGTCAAAGATTAATACAAACATGTATTAACATGTCTGTTTTGAATGGGACTGGCTCTGAAAGCCCATTTATTCATTTCACTCCTCACAATACTCGTTCTTGCCTCTCTTATGATGATTTCTGAGCTCACTGTATATCCCAGTGCTTCGCTTCTTTGAAGCATGACAAAGACTCAGGATTCTGATTTTCTCCATGCAGGGAGCTCCTGGCTGTAAAATCCATTTGCTGATTGTTCTGCCCTCCAGGGCCAAACTGTAGTAAATGTATTCTCACTGGGTGTGATTCCACAACAAAATGCTAGACTAATGCAGTGCTCTATTCTAGTGGAATGATATTTAATATTGTTTGGGTACTTCAGCAGAAAATTGAGCTGGGGACACACTAGCACCAAACACAACTGCAGTGCTCACAGTGTTTTTTAATAATGAGCTCACTGGCATTGTCTCAGGGTCACAGCAGGTCTCACTGTGGCAGGTATTTGCTGGGGCTGATACCACAAAGTCTGGACAGTGCTTTGAGAAAATGAAAACAGGACTGCCAGCTTCCACTGTGCTCATTTGCAACCTTTTGACTGGCAGGCATGTTTTGATGTCTCACTCTCAAAACCTGGATTTGATGCAGGAAGCAGTTGGGTGTGTTAATGTTTCATAGCTTTCTATGTTTTCTGGAACAAAATAAATGGTGTCCCTTTAAATGAAGTTATGGTACCTTGCTTAATGGCAGCTCCAAAAGTGTTTGTTCCTGCAAAATGAGGAGACCTGATTCAGCAAAAGTCTCTGTCCCAGATTCCTTGCAGTTCACTGCTGAAATTGAAAGCAAACCATGCAAAATTCATAGGCTCCTGTCTACCTGCATGCAGTGGGTTTGCAAAAGCATCTATGACTCTAAAAATTATAAATGTTTTTGATGGGACTTAAATATTCAAGTTCTTTGAATGAGAGTGATTTTTAAAAACTTTCCCTGATTTCATCCCTATCGCTGAGCTGTAACCTTTGTATTCTTTTTAACTGCTAGGCTGCCAATAAAAGTGAAATCGGAATCAATTAGATGTTTTACCTTAAAAGGACCTCCTAACTTTTCAGGGTGGACTTTATAGGAGAAGTCCATTGACCCTTACACACAATGATGGCAATTCTGGTAGAGATATTCCTGACTTAGTTCATTCAAATTTGTGGGGAAAATTGGGTGTAGAGAGTTGGCTGCATTTTCTGGATGTTGGAGGGTGAAGAAGCAGAAACTGATCCTGCCTGACAGCTCGGTGATGTGAATCATTAAGGACTGGTGTTGATTTCATTTCAACTCTTTGGTCTGCAGTGAAATTGCTGCTCTGTGAATCAGCTGAGAGTTAGGCTGAAACAATGAGGCAAGTTCAAGACACAAGTTTTTCTTGACAATAAAAGTGAGTGCAGACTAACACAATATTCATAGAGAAACATTGAAATTATTATTTGCCCTATTCACTACTACTACAGAAATAGTGAGATATAGATTCCAGGTATGAGCTAAGAGGGCAAAGCAACCAAAATAATTCTGTGTTTTGTTCATATTATCCCACATCAATCTATTGAAATAAAAAGTAGGGTTTTCTAAGGAGTATGTGGCATAACACAATAGATTTGCTGCTCTGTATGATGAGCAAGTTTTCAGTTAGGTGAATTTTATTGATGAAAGACTGTCATGCTGACAAAAGTTATTCCATAATTTTATGACCTAGAAGAAGTTGCTTTATAATCCAGGTCCCAGGAAAATAATTTATTACATCTTTTGAGCAGGAATTTTTAATGTGGATAGAACTGAAGAATGTTGTTTGCATTTTTTCTATTTTATAATTCAGAAAGAGCCAGAAGGAATTTTATTACTTTTTTTTTTGAAGTTCACATGAATAAAATACAGTTCTGTCAAGAGCTTGACAATACTGTTGAGAAGAGGTTTTACATAAAATAGTATTGTTACAGATCTTTTTATTGCTTGGTGCAATTTACTTAGGAAAGTCGCACCTCTCAGGGCAGGATATTTGTGTCAGCTCAAGGGTTTATGGTTTATTTTGGAAAAGGAGGTTGTGTTATATGAGCACTGAGCCAGATATTTTAACTGATTTTTAAACACAGTAAAAACAATGAATATAGGTAAAACTAGGATTTCTTTAACAGTCTTGGGGCAATACTGAGGCAGTTTTGTCAGTATGCATGGTTTTGGAAGAATTTGCTTTGCATAAGTAGTGTTTTTCAGCAATGCATCTGTAGGTGGAGGATAGAGAGGCATGTTGAGGGGCAGGGAGAGGGCAGGTAGGCATCCCTCCATCAGCATCTCTCTGGTGCAGGAGCTAGGGAGCACTGGGTGAAACTGGCAAGAGCTGGGTTTAAAATGTTGCTTTTCACAGAGCAGGTATTGAACTTCTGTAATTTATTCCCACAGGGTGCTGTGAATGCTCAGAGTTTTAAAGTGTGTCTCTTAGTTCGGTGGGAGGTTGGGTTAGTACTTGGAAGAGAAGGTCATGGTGGGTAGGTTAATAAGTGGAGGGAAACAGGAAATCTCTTGAGCTAAAAAGGGTTCATATAGATATTATCAGAGGTGTTTGTGTCCTGCTAGAACTGGTTTGAACCAGTCTGTTCATTTTTGTTTTCTAATGGAATTAAATGTTCTATGACAGTTTGTTTGCCCTGGGGTACCAGATGAGCTGGTGAGCAGTAGTAGTAGTGTAAAGGTGAGTAGTACACAGGGGTTTAACAGGGCACATGGGGGCTACTCCAGGCTGTCACAAAAAGGATTTGCAACTGGAGCTTGTGTCCAACCCCTTCTGACACTGACCCTTGACTGACTTGTTGGATGGAAAAGGAAAGTGGGTTCAGACTCACTAATATTCTTTGTTTCTGATGCTCTAACAGAAGAATTTTTCTGTATGGTTTTACCTTCATAAAGGTGATTACTTAATCCTCAAACTAAAAAGTAGCAAAGACACTTAACAGCATTTAAATTTCAAAGAGCAGAGCAGAATTATGCCTCCTGTGAGATACCAGTTCAGTCTTTACAGCAGTATTCTTTGACAGACATCCAGAAATGAGTGCTAGCTGTGGATTTTCATAAAGTACTGTGTCTTTAACTACAGGTCTCCTGTGGTTAAAGTTTCTTCCTGCTTTTTTCAGGTGCCCATGTAAATTCTCTAGCTGGGCCAGTTTGCTATGTAATTTGAGATCTGAGTCTTTTCTGATTTCCATATGTACAAGAACAAGCAGAAGATGTTAACTTCATAGAGAATCATTTTTTTGATCAATAAATTTTGGTGCAACATTTCACTTGCAACATAATCTTTTGAAATACGTGGTTTATTATACATTACCATTGTTGTGATTTTAACTTTGCCATTATTTCTTCTTGTCTGCTATTTTTATGGAACTGTCAGATCCCCAGATTAGAAGAGCCTATTGACTGAAATCCCCCTATTAATCATGTTTTGCTACTTGTTTTATTGTTTCTGGTAGTTTATCATGGAATTTATTGGCTTAGATCAGAAAACTTAATTGAGCTCACATCTTGTAGTATAAATCTTCCTTGTTTAGACTATATTGAAAATTATTCTCTCCTGAAGAAAATGTCCACAAAATTATAAACAATGAAAGCAATTAAAAGGGTTGGAAAAGTAGTCGTTATCAGTAGATGACACAAGCTCTTTGGTGCAGCATTACTTCTACAGGATTCCATTTTGAGCATGAAATGAGGGTCCCTTACCTGTTGGATTGCTATTTAGCAAAGGGGCTTTGTTCAGAGCCCAGAGGGTTTTGCTTTAAAGAGCTGGTGGTGAAATAGTGCAGGATAGGTCTACACATTGCTGCTGCAAAGTAGGAAAATAGGATGTGAGGGTGTATGTGTGCTTCACACATACATGCACCTCTTAAGCTTTACAGTTTTCTTCAGCTGTTTGCTTTGACAAGGCTGAATTGGATTGAGCTTTGTTGAGTAGAAATTGCTTCAGTCCATGAGAGAAGTGGAAAATGCAGCTTCCCTTGCACATCAGAGTAGGCACAGAGGCAGCCAGAGTATTCCCTAGAAAGTCACCCTGGGAGCTACAGTTCCATCTCTCTTAACCTCAAAATGAGAGAGTGGCATTTAGTTCCCACTTCTTCTTCTTTAACAATTACCAAAATGTTCCCTGTAGGATTCAGTGTTTCATGTCTATCTACCCTTACCTGGAGTTTACTACTCTTTAGGTTTGGTGGAGGGGGGTTTCTGTAGTGTTTTTAGGGAAATAAGGCAGTTTCATTTTGGGCAATTGAGACAAACCCCATGGTCTATTTGCAGGCTTTGGGAATACTGTGTCAATCTCCCATGTCCAGTCACCAGCTGGACAGGGAGAGCAGATTGGCTGTAGTTTGTACTGTGCTGCATGAGCCTACTGTGAGCTGGTTTAGATATTTTTGTGCAGGAGCGAAACTCCATGCACGTCTGTGGCTACTTCACATTGAGTTTGAAGATTTAAGTGGCCTTGATTGTAGACAAAGCAAGAGCTTAGTAGAGACAGCTTTATATCAGATAATATTTGCAGTTTCTTTGAATATTGCGAAAAAGAGAGACTAGCCAATCTCTTCCTTTAACTAGAATGCCACTTTTCTTCCCAGTACACTGAATTGATATTTTGGTAAGAGGGGACTCTGAGTGTGTGATAGAGCTCAAAATGTAGGCTGAATGCAAAGATAATCTGAGATCAGAAGGGAAAGTGAACAGAGCTTTGAAGCAACTTCAGTTGATCAAAATCTGTGAAACTAAATGCAAGGTATGTGTTTGACTGCAGCTCTGAGACTAGTTGCCCCCAAGAAGATACATACACCAATCTTTGACGGAGTTGCTGCATTTGTTTCTCTTTGTTTTCTCCAAATATACAGTAATTCAGCATAAAAGTTCATTTTTCACTCAGAACAAAAAATCTTACTGGCAATGTGAATGTCATTTCACTGAGTCAGAATAAGCAGTCTGTGTGTGTGTGTGCATTAGGGACTTAAGGTAACCAGTCAAGAAAATAGGGATGCATTGGGACATTGGGTTATGCAACCACTTGTAAAAGTTGCATTATGTACCTCAGTTTCAAAACACTTAAAATAACCCTCTGAACAATACCAGTAGCCATCAATATAGTCCATTAAATCCCCTGAATAATAATTGCACTGCTAGTCAAGAGGTACAGAAGTAAGTGCACTGGTAATCTCAGTTTAATGAAAGTGTCAGACTCTCATAAGGCAGCTCCTCAGATGACATAAATTGGTTTTAGGACTCCAAATTGCTATCTGAGGATCTGCCCCACAGAATATAATACAGTCAAGGGTTGTGTGCACCGTCACAAACATTCAACATCTTTAAGCTATAATTGCTGCTTAGAGAGAGCTTTCTATTTTAGATTTGTGTAGTATCACTCCTTACTGTGTTAACTTCCAGCTTTCAGCAAAAGAATTGATAGCAATAGTAAGGTCCCTTGTAGAACTTTTATCTCTTTTCAGTGAAAAGCCTGATGGTTTTTCTTTTTTATTTATTATTTCTTCTTTTTTTATGCTTTGTTGCAATTTCATTATTGTCTCTATGTGCTAACTGAGGTAGGATTTTGAGAGGTGGAAGCACAGGTAGAACAAAGACAATGTAATATGTTGAAAGCCACAATATAAATACAGAAAGGAATTTTTTTTCAGAAGGAGAGCAAACTTTACACTCAGTATAAGCTCATAAATCACACACACTTTGCTGTACCCTACTATCCTTTTTAATGTCATCACCTTGTTGGTAATCTTGAAGAATCCTAACACTAATAATAGGGAAAAGATCCTGGCCTTGACCTAAATTCCCACCTGGCAGACAGTTCCTGCTGATGGCAGTGGTGGTGGGCTTGGATGCACATGGTGCCTCATGGCCCTCTGCTTCTGGGTAATAAATGGTTTTCCAATCAACCTGCAGCTCTCATTCCCTTCTGTGACTGTGGAGACATTAGTGAAAAATGCATGGCTTCCAGAATAAGAGTCTCCTGTGATACAGCATCTGAAAAATACATAAAGGCTGAATTTACAGGGCAGATACGCTGCAGGGTGTGTGTCAGTCTGGGCTCCCAGGCAGGGTCTCTGGAAGTGCTCTTGGTGGGAAATGCAAATGTACACGTGGGAAGGGAGCAATTGTGCTTGCTGGTCTGTGCCTTCTGTGGTCACTGGAAGTGGTCTAGACAGATGACAAAAACAGCTTTCCAGGCAAAATGGCCTCTGGAACAGCAATCTGGAAACAATTTCACATGCAAGTTCATTCTGTGGCCTTTCATCATTTTTAGCTATTTTAGATTGCTTTTGTGTATTCCTGTCAGACAGATTATTTTTAACACTTTTAATCCTGGTGAGACCAGAGTTTTCTTGTCTTTATTCACTGTCAATAGTCCTTTATCTTGCAAACACTCATTGTAAAATACAACAATATAATACTATCTGTTGAAAATGAGGCTGTGGGAAATAGTTTCTACAGTAAAAACAGTCATTTTTGAACCTTGCACTTAATATCATGGCTCAGGTTACTGCTCAAATAATTTTCTATTCCTTTTAAGTTGTCTCTTTTTTTTTTAAGGGCCTGATAATATTTTCTCCTAAATTGTCCACTAAATTCATCTCCTGATGCTGTCGGTGTAACATTCAATTCCTGAAGACAGTTGAAAAACCCCTATTAAATCATTTGGTAGACAGGGCAGAAGCGAGATTTTTGCTACAGATCTTTAACAAGCAGCCTTCTGTCTTTGTTTTATAAATTATTCCATGTGATTAGTTGGAAAAAAAAAAAAGGTGGCAATTTCCATGTGGTTAGGTGGAGACAAGAAGGCAATGGCTTTGTGAGGAGTGCCTGTTGGGTGGTGTATCTGCAAGGTAAACTGGCAGCCAGTGTTCTTGCCATCCCAAGCAAGAAAAAAGAAAAGGAGGAATCCAATATAAAAGCAGCACAGCATTTTGTATCGCAGTTGTAAAATTCACGACTGGACATGGGGAGGAATTTGAAAAATGTTTTGCTGCAGTCTGGAAATACTGACAGCCTCTCTAAGAGCAAGAGAGACATGAGTCTAGTACTCATCAAATCTCCTGTTGTAGATAGTTTTTGCCTGCAGGAATCAAGGAAGAGGAAAAAAATGGTCTCATTTGCTCTTAATTTCTCGATTCTCCACTCATGGATGCTCAGGGACTCTAAAATTATTCAGGGGAGATGAGGGAATTAGTGGGGCTTACAGCTAATAACTGGGAAATAAGAATTAGGCTGTAACTACAGATTTTGGGGTAAAAAACCTGGGAACTTTGAAAGATGCTGTATAGGAAGGTCAAATTGTAATGGATTTGAGTTCTGATGGAAACAGCAGAACAAATCCCTCCATACAAGTCCATCCATTTGCTACAGCAAGGTACAGCTGGCATGATTAGCTTGATGTAAAGCAGCAGTGCCTGCTCTGAGCATGTTCTCCAGGTTTGTCTCATGCTATTAAAATGGGAGGGAGAGGGTGGGCTCTGGGTTCACTTGTAGTGCAGCTTGGGACTTCAGTGCTGGAAACAGAGTCTACACAAAGCCTGTGAACATGGAGTTTGGTTTGTTTCTTGGCAATCTTTTATTCCTGTATTGTTATAAAATTTACCAGGGAGAAGAGGGAGAGTATCTGCAATGCCAGGGAGCAAAAATAACAGGTCATTTTAACTACAGTAAACACATATTTAGAGTGATATTTTACAAAAAGTTGGCTGTTGCCCCAGACAGATCATTTTTTGAGTCTGAAACACAGAGGAGTAGTAACTTAGCAACAGATCAGCTGGTGGGACTTGGCTGACCTAAGGAGGCTGATGGAAGAGTCCCCAGGTGAGGAGGAGTGGGTTATAAAACAAAAGTGGTTGAAGTATGAGATTTGGAGAGGAAAAGAAAGGGGAAAATTACCTTTAACAAAGGAAACTGGTGTGCTTTTCTCTTGAAAAGCTGTGTGTTGAACCTCTGACCTAGCCCCAAGGAATGCTGAAATATGGCAAGGAATTTGGAGTGCAGTAGGGCATGCGAGCATCTGTTGTTTCACAGACATGTGTAATTTTTCTATGTCACTTCATGAGGTAAATAGTCTAAAAACCTTGAAAAATTTAGAGATTGTATGAGCTTTAAATTTTACCCTTATGCATAAGGCTGGAGCTTGTGACAAATTAATGCCTAAGGAATTTCAGAGCTCCGGAGCCAGCCCTGCTCCTCCAGCCCTCACACTGCAGTCCTGGGAAAGGTGCAATAGCCACTCTCTACCAAGTAGGAGCACCAGAGAAAGAAACTGGAGGCTTTGTAGGGATCTAAGCGATTAAAGCAAGCAGTCTAAACATTGGGGAGCACCAAAGAAAAGATGTGACTTTCTGGCACAGGATACAATTTATAGCACCGTGTATAAACAGCTAAGAACTCTAGTTTTCAGAAAAGGAGTAGAATTTGATTCTTCTTTTGTTTATAAAGTTGAGGGGCTTTTCAATGCCACACATTTCAGCTTCAGCTCTTTTTTAAATTCATCTTAAAATATGATCAGAGAAGGGGGGGAAAAGCCATTTTCTCTCTGTATTTACCAGAGCTTGTTTTTATATATCTGCAATGATAAAAATGCAGGGAGATGGTGTCCATATTGTGAGTCTGAGTAGAAGATAGCATGGTTTTCTTACCACTGAAGCAATTTCCCAGTGATAATTCTTGGTTTTGGAACAGGAAGTTTAAGTGGTGATGTTTGTGGTTGACAGGAGATAAAAATGGCATCAGTTCTCTGTGCAAAACTTGTTTGCTTCAGTGGGTGTTGGGGCATGGTTTTAGTACTTCTCTCTATTTGTAGGAAGTTGCCTCCTGGTGTTTATACCACTGCTCTTTTTGTTGGTCAAGGCAGGTCTGCTGCTACCTTTTATTTTATGTGCACAGGATTGTTCATCAAACTCAGCCAGTACATCAGGATGCTCCTCTGCTGCTCACTAGAGCTCCCACAGGATTTTCTCATTTCTGGTCTTTCCAGCTCTTTCCCAAGGGTCACAGCAGCTATCTTCAGATATTCTCAATATCCTTTTTCTTTTTGAACCCCACAAAAGAAACAAAAATCTTGTCTTCAGCTTGTCTGCAAAGTGTAAAGGACCGGAGATGGCTGTGCTGTTCCACTGATGTTTAAGGAGTTACTACATTTTCAAAGTACTGCTTGTATCACAGGGACCCTTTACCTTCAGCCACGGATGCCATAAGTGGTGTCATAAACATTCTGCATGTGTACAAACAAAGCTCTCTTTTCATATGAAGAACATGAATTACAGAACTTGCCAGACTTGAGGGTTATCTTCTCTTAAGACTGCCTGAAGGCATAATATTCTGACTATGATGTTTAAAAGCAACATAGCTTGATTTGAAATTTGATTATTTTTTCTTTCTTTATAAATTGCTTTCTCTTTTTAATGGTTCTCATTTTGTGTCTCTGTTTCATTTTCTCTGGTTTTGGTGGCCATTTTATATTTTTCTGGTAAAACTTACACTGGTTTGAGAATTCTTTTTCCTTTTTTTTTTTTCCCTCATTTTCTTTTTTCCTTTTTATCCATTTTCCAGTTTTTCCTTCTTTTTTTTTTTACTTTTTTGAAAATACAAATGTTCCATATTGACTTCTGTGCTTAAAACACTGCAACAGTTGATAACGGTGACAGCTTTACTACTGAATATAGAAGAGAATTAGGTTTATTTAAATATTTTAACCTTGTAATTCAGTGAAAGCCTGTTGATATACACCTCACAGAGACTTTTCTGTGACTTGAGTAGTCCACAAGTTGTGGTGATACAGATGAAAACTTCTGTAATTAAAGTGCATTAATGCATTCTGTATGTTGAGTTGGAGTATGCACAGTATTTTAGGTTGTGATACCTGTGTTCACATGGATTAATTTGACAGAAAACTACAGTGAAAAACACAATGTCTTTGAGAAACTGGCACCCTTGCTAGATGCTTTGTGGAACAAAAGGTTTACACAAAGAATTTCTCTGACCACTTTCTCTTATGGCTCTATAGGACATTGCCCTAAAATCTACTGGGCTGGTAAAGGATATTCTGGTACATTGATTAGATAAGAGACCGTCAAGGCATTAAACATGAAACTGCTCATTCCCTAAAATTTCTTTCTGGTGGTCTTAATAGGTTTCTCCTAGTTATTTGCCTCCATTTTAACTGAGTGCATAGCTTGGGTGTGAGTTTTGGGATACACAATCCTGCACTGAGAACTGTGAGGACAAATTATTTGTTTCAGCTTCTCAAGGTGTTTGGAGGCAAAACAGCCTCTCCCCAAGCTCTTTTTGTGCCAATATTTAGAGTTCTGCAGAGCTCAAGTTTACTCTTCTTACATTATCAAAAGCAATGTGGATGTTGCATATTTTTTTAAATTCTGCATTTACATCTTGAACATTGACTGACAGTGTTCTATTATATGAGGCAATCAAAAAGTTAAACTGGTGAAGAAGAGAAATCTGAATGTCCTGACTAGTTCAACATCTGAACATGTAGAGCAAAATGAAGTTAAATACAAAAATGTAAATAAAAGCTGTTTCTAAAGCTTCTAAATTGTGTATTTCACTGAATCAGGCTGAAGAGTCATAGTTGCTATTTTAGTGTGAAGACATGGGTTATGATGAAGAACACCATCATATTTCCTGAAATAATCTCTTGAGGCAACATTTCCATCTCAGATGAGTCTTTTGTGTTAACTTTGGCAATTTCCTTGATGTACTACAATGTACAAGTAGCATTAAGTACTAAAACTTCCTCTCCCTAGAAACATCAATGCCTTGTCACAGAAACAGGGTTGTCATTCATCTATTAAGGTTTTAATTGAGTCAGTGAACAACCATCCTGAGTTTCTGCAATGGAGGACTGCTGAAGTACAGAAACCTCAGTTCGGTCTCTTATGTGGAATCATTTGTTGGTGGACACTGAGTTTGGTAGTGTGTGTTCATCTGTTCTTTCATCCTTCTCTTAAACATTTTATTGCCTCTCCTGTTTACTCACATCACAGACAAACCTAAGTCACAGAGGACTCCATTGTTTCCAAAACTGTGCAGGAAAGAGGTTGGTTTTGGGCTTTTTTTCCAACTTTGCCTTTTCTAAAGGGAAGGGGAAATGATGTGAGGTGTGTATCCCTTGGGCTATAGAGTCCTGTTTTTTCATTTGCTTTTTGCAGCATGCTGGCAGGTTATGAGTCATGTACAGATCTTGGGAAGAATTTCCCAAGCAAGAGAATCTGCCTGCATGTCAGTGCTTTTCTCCTTTCTTCCAGGTGTGCCAAATCACTGTCATCGTTAGTGAAATGGCTTTTAGCAAAATGTCAAAATTTAACTTATTCCATTGCATCAGTCATACAAAGCACTTGTATGTCTGCAGAAGCTGCAGTTGCTTCTGCAGAATGGGGAGACATCCCATTTGAATTGATAGCAAAGAAATTATTAAATCAACTGGGGCAGGCTCAGTACTTGTGAGCTTGTGTTCCTTTATTAATCTAAACTCTCCTAAAGTATAAGAAACATGAGTGCAATAGCTTCAACCACCCCAGGGTAAGAAGAGTGAACAAATTGCCCATGGAACAGTGAGCTGCAGGTGTGACCAAGGGTCAAAACCCCAAATCTTCTGTATTGATCATCTCTCTTGCTGGGTGGGGTTTGCTGCTCACTAGGTCAGCATGAGCTAGTCAGGGCCTGCTGCTCCACAGTGCAGCAAGACACTGAATTTGACTCAGGCCCCAAGGTCCTTGTTTATGTCTCAATCTGGACCTCTCTCTTCTGTCAGTCTGTTCTGTCCTTGCTGCTGAAGTAGAGACAGCCTGGAAATTGCAAGTTTCATATTAATCTCTGATGTGACTTCCCGTTTTTTAGGAATGGTTAGGTTTTTTTAACCAGTTTGTTAAAGAAAGACATTTGGTCTTTTGTATCTCTCTTGCCTCTCAGTCTCAAGACAAAGCAAAAAAATTACTTTTTTTTTGTTTTTTATTCTTGGGTTCCTCAGCCCTCATCTATGCAACAATTCAGCCAGCACTCAGAGAACACAAACATTTCAAGCATTTTAGACAGGAATAGAAATCCCAATATGAAATACACTTGGCTCTTGCTGATTTTCATATTCTTTAAGCTGTAACTCCCCTGAAATAGCATTGTCTCTTCTTTATGGTTTTACTAAAGATTTTGAATTTCAAAACATATTGAATTTTAAGGTTTCCTATTCACACTGCTCACTCATTTCTTCATAACCTGCAAAATTCTCTCAATGTTCTACAATTGCCTTCTGTGACAATAACCTCTCTTCAGCATTAGAGATTATTTTAAAATAATTCCACTATAAATCCAATTTCTAAACATCCTCAGCATCACACACTGCTGCATGAAGTTACACATGCTGTGAGTTTGTTCAGTGAAATGTGAATATCCAAAATTTACCCATCACAGGAATTGCATGACAGAGTTTGGATGCCTTATTAAATTTCCATAAAAGGGAATTTGGACTCTAACATGGAAACAAAAAGATAAAGCAGGACACTAGGCAGTCAATTGAAAAACAACACCGGAGTGCCAAGGGCAACAGGTAATAAATATAGTGCTTTTTTTTTTTTATTCCTGCTTGCCAGGGTAACCACATTTAATAGGAGATCAGTTGTGACAAGTGACCTTCAAGTGAGACACACTAGTCCATTTGTAACTTTTTTCTCCACAGACCCATATTTATAGGGGCATTGTATAGATCTTTAGATTCAGATATGCTTCCTCCACTGTTACACATATTTAGGAAAAAAAATAGGTGGCAGAGCTTCATGTAAAATGCCACAGTCCTTTTGAGGCTGACACATTGTTCTACACATGAAGATCTGCCCCAGGAGTGTTGCCCAGCACTCAGATGCAGCACAGCATGACTGGCAGAGGCCTCAGGGGAAAGAATAAAATGGGACTCCTTTTGTAAGTGACTGCTACTTTTCTTCCATCCGCTGCTTGGGTCCTTTCACCTCCCGAGTTCTTGTAAAATTACACAGTCTTTACACCCAATAGCTGCTTTCTGTGTGGTGCTGGGGGCAGAGAAGATGAAGGGGAATGAGCTAGCTAAAAATTGCTTTATGTCCTATTAGGAAAAGAACCATAAAATCTCTTTAAAAATGAAAGTGAAATGGTAGAATCCAACTGCTTAATAGTAACTCCAATACCTCAGCTTGCTTAAATTGCTTTTCTGTTATATAGTGTGGTATTATTGATAGTAGTGGCTACGAGGTGTCTGAAAGAGAGATGGGAGCAGGAGAAAAGCCCAGTCCACTAATTCATTACATCCCAGGTTCATCAGCATCTCGTTCTACACTAATGCAGCAGGTGTGTCTGCATAAAGCAAAGCTTGGCCCACTGCTGTAAATGATAAACCTAAGTAACTACACTTCTGGATCCTGACTGTGGATTAGAAACACACAATGGACTGAGCAGGTAATTGTAGGAGACTAACATTGCTGGTATTAAACAAGAACATGATGCAGTAGGAAACCCCACACTGTGTGTCAGATGTAGGTTGCTTTGCCCTTTTTCTCTCTCATGTTTTAGTCTTTTTCCACCTTGGCTCTTTTTGTCATTTGCTTCTTCTTTCTTGTCTTGAGAACTGAAAGTGCTTACAGAAAAGGTAATATTGGAGATCTGTATTCATGTCAAGTTCTAAGCTTGCAGCAGCTGCCATTAAAATGGCTGTCAAATACAGTTCTAGTGAGCTGTGCTTGCTAAGCATTTCCCAATAGTGATGTTACTAGCATAGAAGCAGGCTGATTACTCCAGTTTGATTGGCTCCCCCCACCCTAAACTGAGAAGAAAAACTGTTACTTCTTGGGACAGAAATTACATAGATCAGAAATTACATAGTTATTTGTATGTCTTTCTTGAAGCAGAAGTAGGTCTCAATGCATATCATACCATCAAAAGTGATTTTTATGGCTTTTAGCAGGTACTCATTTACCTTCTGCAAGCAGCCACTAATTGTATTTGAGTCATCAGTCAGGGAATATATTTCTTTTGGATTTATGCAAAATACCTATATTTGTTTAGCCTTTCCTTAGGTGAGACAGATTTTATGATATACAGCACACAATTCAGTGCATTTTGTTGTTTAACCCACATTTGTTTGTGTCAAATTCTGAGAGGATACAATGTTGAATATATTAATCTATCTGCTTTGGGGGATTATATGGAAAGCAGTTACAGGTGAAATCAGGCTGTGCTGAAGATGCAAGGAAGGAAACATCATAGGTCAAGTAGGATGGTCTTGTCTAGGGGCAGAGACCCCATACCACAGCAGGCTTCAGAAGTGTGTGTGATCTCAGCTACAAATCCCATAGGTCTACTCTCACAAAGACTCCAAAAGAACAGGTGACTGCTCACTGTTAGTTTGTTACTGTTCAGTAAGCAAACAAAGCTAAGAGAACTTGGTGTTTTCCTTAAGATATGGGAGCATCTCAGAGAGAAATACCACATAAAATTAGAACAAATAAACCTCTATTCATTTCAGTAGCATCTTCTGTTAACTCACATCTCATGTTGTATAATTTTTTGCTCAAACATCAGGGGTCTCTCTTCATAACCAACAAGATGGTGAGAGAAATGGAGCCCCTCTCCTATGGGGAAAGACTTGAGAATTGGGAATTTTCAGTCTGGAAAAGAGAAGGCTTTGGGATGACCTAATTGTGGCCTTCCAGTGACTGAAGGGAGCCTACAAGAAAGACACAGAGCCTTTTTACAAGAGCGTGCCCCTGCAGGACAAGGGGGACTGGATTCAAACTGAAATAGGATAGGATTAGATTAGGTATTAGGAACAAATTCATTACTGTGAGAGTGGTGAGACACTGGAACAGGCTGCCCAGAGAAGTTGTGGATGTGCCATCCTTGGAAGTGTTCAAGGCAGGTTGGATGGGGCTCTGAGCAACCTGATCTAGCAGAAGGGGTACCTGCCCACAGCAAGGGGGGTGATCTCTAATGTCTCTTTAAACCCCATCCATTCTGTGATTCTACAATGGAAATATTCAGGTGAAACACAAGGTGACTTTATATACATAACAGATTATTGAAAATAATTTTATTTTGCTGAGTTGCAAGTACTTTTGTTAGACTTTTAAAAAGAAGCTTGGCAATCTTTTTCTCTACTGCTACCTTCTTCCCTCTGCTTTGGGGTCTGGATTGTCAGAGGGTTTGTAGAAGCCAGGAAGATGAACTTCATATTGTTTGTGTGCTGTATGAAAAATGGACCCAAATAAGACTGGATTTCTGTCTCTTTTAGATATTTTCTGTGAATGCAGGATGCATTTCTGAGACAATTGATACAGTTTGAATGTAGTAAATATACAGATATAGAATAAAAACAGCTGTCACTGAAACATGTGAAATCAGCAAAGCACTTTAAAATGAAATGGTTTGTCTGAACACAGTAGTGTAGAGTCACTGACCAATGCATAAATTGTCTTTTTGAGAGAGAGAGAAGAGCTTGCACTTGAATTGAGTTACACTTCTTAGAGAGTTCTCAAAGTAGTTTACTGGTTGTTACCAAGTCCTGAAACTTGCTTATAGAATGAAAAATTTATCATCTCTATTTTAGGAAAAAAAGAGGCAAACTCTCAGGTAGAACCTTTTGTCTCATTTGCTTTCTTTTACTGTAACTACAGTATCACCATCCTTCAGTTCATAAATTGCAAGATGTACCTGAACTAAAAGAATAATGCAATGGCCAGGGTACTCATGGCAAATTTATAATACTTGAATCTGAAAGCAAATCCTGCACTGTGTGTAGATCTATTTAGAGTCAAGCAAAAATAAGAGAATGATCTTACTTGGATTTGAAGACTAAATTTTGCAGAGGCTAATTATTTATCTGATTGACTAAGGGTGTAATTTACATGACACCTGCTTCAGAGTGGAAAAGGTTTACTGTTTTTTAATGTTTCTTACATTTGCCTTTTTTGTTTTTCCTGCTTTTGTTGATTATTAGGCGCCTGATATTACCACATGCTGTAGCAGTGTTTTCCCACAGAAGTGCTTCACTAGATAATTTTTGCTGGTTTTGTCTATGGTCTATGTTTTAGTAGACATAGTTGAATGCAGTACAGGTAATAACTGCTATTTCAACTGCTTTTCTCATTCTTTAGCTTTCCTATTGTTTAGGAATGCAAAGATTTTAAGAACCTGAATATTAACACCCATATCTGAAAACTCTGACTATTCTTAGCACATGTATGTGGAACATATTCTAGAAATACCATGGAATTTCACAGATTTAGACACTTTATCCTATTCCACATTAATGCAATATATTTTTAAAAGTTGCCTAGATAGAGCAAAGCTCCTGCTAGTTTCTGTAAAAGAAGAAAAATTTCTGAGTGTTTACCAAGATTCAGGGCAGAAGGGCAGAATCTCAGAAGTCACCACAGAATGCAGAAATTTCTGTTACTTGAGTTTGAATTACAATATTGTGACTCTTGGCATCTAAAGTGTAGTTCTCATGCAAAATACAGCAGCTGTTTAAATGTTAGGGTAGCGCTCTACAGTGTGTATATGGAATACAGGGTAGAAAATGAGGAATGATGATGTGTTAGTGCTGGAGAGCCTGAGACCAGTGATAAATCATAAATGTTCTGCCAGAAGCATCTATGCAACTTAGAGTACAGTCCATGACATTCTTGTCAGTAATCTGGAGCACAGGGCTTTGAAACAAACAGTACTGAATGTTCTTTTCCTCAGCCAGACCACGTTTTCCTCATTACATGAAAAGGAGCTGAAAGTTGCCTGGGCTGTGACTACGTTCAATGCATTTCCTCAATGCCTTCTGCACCCTCTTGCTTTCTTTCTAGATAGTCACTGATTCTTTCAGGGGCACAAAACCTTGCTAAGTGCCATTTTTTTTACTCTTCTTACTTAAGCATCAGCTGTTCTGTTGTGCTAATCTTCAGCCTTCCAGAAGTGTTGCTCTTCCACTTGCCCATTGCACTTTCAGGTGTGTTTCTGTCTAGCTGCTACTCTGCAGTATTTGAAATACTTCACACTTGTGCATGATGTTGTGGTCATCCAAAACATATTTATGCTTTACTAGGGCAAAATTCCTACCTGCTTATATAATTTGCTAAGAGAGTCTGGGATTTTCAGGGCTAATGAGTTTTTCGTGTTTTAGATTTAAAAAAAGAACCTTTAATATGTGCCATCTAGGTGAAACAAAAGCAGAAATAAACACGTATGATATGTAAAATCCTGTTGTATTTCCTGTCAGTCATTTAGTCAATTAATCTTCAATGTCCTCTTCTGCTTCCAGGGACCTGAGCATCTATGAACTCTCCTGCAGCTGAGAGTGTATCAGCACTACAGGCAATGCTCACCAGCAGAAAACTGCTGCTTGAAATTAGTATTTTAATGAACTGATCTCAGCAAATGTAAAGCAAAATCTCCCAGGCATTAAAGAAATAAGTGGAGGGAAAATTAATAACTGTGAATTTCAACAGGCAGATGCTGGCTTGGCAAAGGAGTGCAGCTGGTTCAGGTTTTGGTCCCACAAGCTGCCACAGCTCTTAGGGGCAGGGCCTAGTGGGACTTAGCAGTGTTAGGTTTGTGGTTGGACTTGATGATCTTGGAGTTCTTTTCCAACCTAAATGATTCTGTGATTCTCTCTCTGCTACTGCTGGATCTGCTATGGGAGTGGTAATTTAGAAACTCCACTGAGAGTTCAAGCAGTGTAATCATAGTCATCAAGTGAAAGAGAAGCTCTCTGGAGAATGGTTATTGTTTTGCCCAGGAAAAAAAAAATCAGAAAAGCAAGAAAAAATTCTAGATTGAAAAAATGAACCTGTGTGAGAGCTGGGAGTGCTTTTGTGGAGTTTGCAATGATTACACAGCCTGTTAAACAGTAGTGGATATTTTTTTCAGCAGAATCAGTACTATACAAGATTTGAAAGTCTTTCAAAAAATTGTGTGGGTGTGTGAAAAGTGAAGTAACAAGAATTGTCATTAAAGGAGAAATGAGCTAAAATGAGTCTGAAGAGAAATTTTATTTTTGAATGTTCAGAAGAAAAATCCCTTGATACTCAGTAGCTAGATTAGAGAACAGCATAAAATGCAGAGAAGAGGGAAAGTGAGCACAAATTCTTCAAATGGAGACTGCAGCAATTTAATTTTTAAGAACATATTTTTGTATATACCAGTAAATTTAGTTTGCTGTGATTTGATAGACAAGCATACAAAGTAAGTGTGAAATTGCACAAACTAATGTTGTGATTATTTAGGATCAGTTCAGGGATGCTGGCTGATATGCAGTGCAGCACATCTGCTTGTAATGAAGTTAAAGTAAACATACAAATGAAATGGTTTAATCAGGGAGCCCAGAAAAAATTATTTAAGATTACAATAGACAATTTCAAATGAAACAATTCCTTTTTGCTGTTATTAAAAATTCTGAGCCCAAAGTTAGGTATTCATTGATGCTTTAATTTGTTTAGTTTCTTAATATAGTACAAATACTTTGTTTCAGTCATACATTTGCTCCAGACTGATCACAAAATCATTAGATTTTGGCTGTAGAGCATTTTATTTCTCATTTGTTCTATGTAATCTCTTTTTTTTGGTAGTTATGTACATTTTATGTACCTTTAGCATAATGGAATGGGAGCTCTAGAATTTTATCTTTCGTTATTGCAGACAACATGGTAGCAGTTGAGACTTGGGACAAATTTTATGCAGAGTGAATTTTACAAATTACTGTGAATGTCACAGTATTATTTTTACTGTCATTCTGTGTCCTTCTCTGTTTTGTACCTTATTTAGTATGTGGGTTTTGTGTTCTAATTTGTTAGGTTTAGTGTGATCAGCACCTAAGCATGCTTGTCCACCAGATCATGTGATACTCCTGATTTGAATTAACATGAAAAAAAGGTAGAAAGTGTTAGGTTAAACTGAAACCCATACAGATAAACAAAGAAATTATGCACACACCTATGACTCCAAAAAAGAAATCTGGGAATGATAATGCTGCAGTTTTACACAGCAGGAACATGCCTTTGAAGGATTCCAAAATCTTGTGTCCTGCTCAGGTAGAATCAAAGGGTAATTTTAAAGATCATCTAGTCCACCCCACCTGCCATTTTCCACTAGATTATGTTGCTTAAAGCCCTCTTCATCCTGACCTTGAACACATAAAACAGTTGGAATTTAAAGGCCTAATGGATGTATGTCAAAGGCAAACGGGGATAGGGGTAATATATATTTAAGATTCAACAACACAACTGTGTTGATTATGTCCAGACATCTAAGAAAAAGCCACATGGTGTAAACAGCTGTGTGAGGGGTTTGCAGTAAGTTATGTTTGCCTGCTACTCTGAGAAGTCATTCTGACTAACACATCAGTCATTGCCTTTTGTTCCTAGAATGAGCAGCTTTATTCAAAAACAGTTACTGATGTTAAATACCTGTTCTTTTTGTGGTCTAACCTGTGTGGCACACACAGTTTTAAGTCAGTTGCCTCTTGCCTAGCTGGATAATGGATGTCAGAGACACTGTGAGATCTGACATCTGGTGTTGATGCTGCGAGGCTTCCATAAGGCACAGTAAACTGAAGGGAAATAATGGAAAACACAACCTTGAAAGGCATCAGTGAGAAAAGTCCCAGGGACTTCTAATGCCCTCACACCTTTCCTGTAAACAAATAGAGCAGATAAGGGTGTTCTAATTAATTTCTGGGAGTTGGAAGCGCTGATCTCTGTGGCTCAGCAGCGCTGCATGTGCAGCTCCTGGGCACAGCCTGGGATGTGCAGGTGAGGTGGGGGGCTGAGGCTCTGCCTTCTCTGCTGTGGTGAAGCAGAGAACAGAGCTGAGGCCCAGCTGGGCAGCAGGGTGGAGCACACAGGGCTGGCTCAGCTGTGCTTCCTCAGAGGGCAGACTGCATTGCACATCAGCTGGCCCTGACACATGTGGAGCAAGCAGATGGCAGCAGCACTTTTGGCTGGAAGGATAATATAGGCCACTCTTGGCTTTTTCCAAGACAAGTCTTGCTTAGGTCAGGAGAGTGAGTTCAAGTGTTTCAAGGGCTGGATTCAGCCCACACTGCTTTAAAGCCCTGTTTGTTTCAGTATTGCATGGCAGAACATGTGCAGGAAAGTTTTTTTCCACCACTGCTCTTCCCACCTCCCCGGCTTTACAACCACCTTGGGTTTTGTCTTGGATTGTAACACTGTATTGAATGATTCATTGCCCTTATGCTTTAGGGTCTTCTCATGGTTTTTTGCAAGCTTGAGTTATCAAGAAGCTAATAGGGTACTAAAGGTGTTTGATATTAATAAAGCTAATGAACAACAATGTTGGATCTGTCCTCATGCATGCAATCAACTTTATGAAGCTCACTTTCTCAGGCATTTCTCCAGGTGCTCATACAGGACCCTGGGCAAATGAGTCATAAATACTTAAACACTTCCAGTACTTTGATGAATATTTTACATTGTAGAATATGTGAATATTCGTAATTAATGCAGACTTGGGAGCTAGAAAAAATTTTATAACCAGAATAGCTGGTCACTAGGCTCAGGGATGCAGTTTGAACTAAATGAAATATAAGTGTTTGCCAAATTGCCTGCTTGCCGTTCATGAAGACCTGAGAGTGCAAATGGAAAGTATTTCCTATGGTACACTAGTTCTGACCTCTGCATTCTGGAAGGCTCTGACAGGACAGTGATAATGGGCATAGTGTAGGCTACACCACAGTGAGGGTGAGAGAAAAGGAGCAAAAACTGTGAAGGTAGATGGAAATATATCCCTTTTGCTTCAGTTGTTGCATTGAGAGTCTAAGCAGCCCGTGCTGGCAGGTCTGAGGAGTGGTACGAGCAAATCACCCGGGGCTGGGAGAAAAAAAATCCAACTGCTGTGTTTCAGTCCAGTTTGTCTGAAAGCAAGAACATTAGAAAGCAAATCTCGTACACCTATGACAAAGAAATGATGGCAACATCCAGCCAAGGAAAACAATTTCTTCTGTCTTGAGGTGCTGAAATTACTTACCCTATTTACATCCCGTTTTGTTCTGTGTTTAAATTCACTCCCGGGGGGAGGATGTTTTCAGTGTGTTTGTGTACCAGCACATAGGCTTTCACTGAGGTCCAGTCACCAGCTTCTGTCTGGAAAGGAATACAGCAAGAGACACTCTCCAACAAGTTTTTTAATTGCATTGATAAGGTTTTGACTTTTTAAGTCAAGGAAATGGCTAGAGGGCTCTTTTCTGTGTAAACAAAGAAGAGGAGATCATTTGAAGTTGTCCAGACTGGGTAACCTTGGTGAGAGCAGTCTAAGATATGTTATTGTGTCTGGTTTCTATGATAGGAATGAAAAATAACAACATAATAGCAGCATTAAAAATAAAAAATTAAAAAGCATGTCTGAGTGCATGCTTGCCGCATTGTGAAGGAAAGGTTGAAAGAGTAGCAAGAGAACAACCCAAAGTAGGATTATGAAGTCCACAGGAAGTAGAAGCTCTATCAGGTTGCTAATGTCATGATAGAATTGTAGCATAGGCATTTAAGAATACTGTGAGAAGGACCGAAGCACAAAATGAAATTGAGCTAACGAGAAATCTGAAGTAATAAGAAATGGTTTTTTAAGGATATTTTGCAACAATTCATTGTGAAAATAGAAAGGCTTATTAATTAGTATAATCTTGGCTCTTGTACTATTCAGTACCCTTTTGGCAATTTAAATAATAGAAAGATTTTTCAAATTCCTTCCAAGTCCATGATCCAGTGTAGTGATTTATGAGTGGACACACTCTTAATACAGTTACATGAAATTTTGAAGTGTTTGCAGTTCACATCAACTTCTTAGTTTTCAAAGCTGTTGATTTTACTGTTTAAAGAGGATTGTTTGCCTCATTGAGATGTGCACTGAAGAGAAAAAAAAACAAAAGGTGCTGAAATAAAAAGTGGAAATGAGACCATCTCCTCTTAGCTTTCTTCTCTAATGATATTTAGAGAAAATGCTTATTTTCTTTAGGATGCCTTGACTCTAAAGACATAGACATCCACATAACTGCTCAGTTGGTATGAGATACTTTTAAAAGCACCACTGTGCTTGGATCTTGGCTCTATTTGCTCTTGCAGCCTTTCTAGCATGCCCATATAGACTGTGGTAGCTTTAACCAGCATTTGACAACTTGTTTCTCAAAATCCCAGGAGGATCAGGGCTCCATATCAGCAGAAGGAGAGGGCAGCTGCTGGAATCTTTTGGACTGGTGCCTCTCAAGATAGTCACATGGTAGAAACTGGTGTTTCCTGGTGATCAACACAGGTTAACTCTGGGTGACTGGTAGTGACTTGAATGTTATCTTGTTGCTTAATAGTCAGAAGCGGATGCCTAAAAAACTGTGCCTGTAAGACAGCTATGCTGTAGTTGTCCTCTGCTCTGAAATGCTGAGCTACAGAGCAGTGGGAGACAGACAAATGAGCAACACATTCTTGGCAGAACTGCAAACTTTGAATGTTGGGAGTGGGATAAGAAGGAATGCTGTGGTGACATGTTATAAACAAATCAGGCAACCAGATTTGTCTCAGCCTTGGAAGAACATGCCTTAGTGTGACTGGAGGGTATTTTTGGGATGTCTCCTTGCAAGCCTGAATTCTATCCAACAGGCGACTGGAAATGCCCTAGAATCCAGAAGAAGATTAAATTGCCCTACACAAATCAGAAGTTCTTACTTTGTTTCTAGAAATATATGATATGGATGTACTTTAGGTATAGCAATTTATATTTTATACATAAAGGCTAATGTGAGCTGTGATTGCTATATTTACCTGTGAGTAACTGTTTATAAATGAAGTGCAGATGTCCAGATGCTTCTCACTCTTGCCATAACTTGATACAATATCACTGTTGCGTCAGATTCCTTTGAATTCTTTAATATTTCACTACTCACTGTACAAAAAGGTAAATGCTCCTAATTTCAATGGTGTCAACCTCTGCCAGCATGGATGACTGTATCAGTTTAACAAGGAGAAAATCTTTCAAACACATACCTCACAAAGATGGCTCTTCAGAAGAGCATTGTAAAAAATTCTGACAAGATGGTTACAATAATTTTCATAATGAATTTCTGAGTAAGGTACTGAGATAAGTCAGTTCAAGCTTTGTATAAGTGGAACAGTTTTGAAGCTGTTAAAAAACTTTACCTTTTTAAAAGTCAATAATAAAGACGGCTAAAATGCATAAAAGACAGAAAATTAGGTATCTACATTTTGACTTTGAGAGGTGGCATTTAATCTTAGGACTTGAAGCAATTTCAGTCTCTCAAAAGACTCTCAATGCATGCCAGCATTTCTGTAGCATCCTGAAGTAACGGAATTATTTTGAATTATTTTGCTAACTCATAAACTAAATTATTTTGCTAACTCATAAACTTTCAAACATTCAGAGCCCTTTTCCATAATCCTTTGTAAGCAGTCTTGTGCTGAGAACAACTTTTTTTTTTTCCAGTTAAGCTAGTTCTTCCTTTGGAAGGTGGCTTGACATCCATAAGAAATCTCTAGAGTAAATCAAAGATCCATTTTCAGCCAAACAGGCTCAAACAACTTGGAAGTTCAATTATGCTACTACATTCAAGTTACAAGACCCAGCCCATATAAAAGACACTTCAAACTTAAACAGCAATGAGCATTCATTTGGGGCATCAGGGCAAGGTTTGCAAGCTGAGCCATGGCATTATTCCAATTTAGTTATGTCAATCTGCATTCTTAAATAAGGACACTTTCTACTGGTTTTGGAGACACTGCACGATTTTCAGCTTCATGGCATCAACATGCCCAGTGTCAGAGGAGACTTCTGTCAATAATTTATTCATTATACAGAATTTTTTCCTAGTGTAAACATATTTAGTTAAAGACTGTTTCCATCTGTTCAGCTTTTCTGTGTCTCACAGGTCCAGGAGACTTTTAGAAAATGTAGTCAGGGGCTAAACTTCTGAATTGCATCCTGAATTCCCTACAACTCAGCGTTATCAGCTGAGTTGGAGCAGCTATAATCTAGCAGGACAGCTGACCTTCAGTCTTCTGAAACATTCAAATTTCACCTTGAAAGAATTTCCTGGGTGTGGTACTCCAATGTTATAGCAGAAGAACTTAATATATATAGATCTCCTTGCTTGATTTCTTCTACACACATCTTCTCTTCACAGGAAACATATTGAAGTCCCTTTTTACTCCTACAATATACACTTACCTTTAGCACAGGCAGGCCTAAATCTTTTGAAAATAAATATTCTGAAAAGCTATAACTTTGAGGCTTTTGAGACGTATCCTGTTCCTGTGAAGCATAAAGGAACTACATAAGTAATAGGGAAGTTCAAGAAAAACAAAATTTTGTCTCTGGTGCACACATTATATGGGCACAGGAGGCAGAGATGAATCCTCTATTGTTGAAGGGGAATATAGATGTGTAAAGATCCAGGTGTTTTTGTAAAGCAACAAAGCAAGCCAGGGAGGCACTTGTTGCACAGTCTGGTGGCTGCAGTGTTTCAGACTGGCATTCAGGAGATGGCTGTGTAAAACAGCAGCAGGGAAGAAGGTATTCTCAGTTCCTCAGAAAAACCTGCTATTTCTCAAAATATTTTCCTCTTTCATGCAGTGAGAACTCTGTCCCTGGGCAGTGGCTGTGGGTGCCACGAGGCAGCAGGATACTTGGAACAAACTTCTTCAGATTCCAGCATGAGCTCCTGACAGTCACTTTCTGTGCTTTCCTCTTGACTTCACTGTCCACTATTCTACTTGTAATTAACCTTGCAGACTGGATGATATATGGACCATGCTGTTTCCCTGTCTTCTTTGGGGTTGCTGTATTCAAACCCCTGGAGTTAAGATTTTGTGATTCAAAACTCCTGATTAATTATTGAGGGCTCCACTGTGTCAATAGAGTATAGTTTTGTATCCCACTTACATGAGAATCAAGGTCCTGCTGGATTTCTTTAAAAAAACTGACACTTTTTGAAATTCCAGTTGTTTCTGAAAATCAGTGATTAACAAATGTGTGTTCTATATTCTAGACAGCAGAACTTTCTGTAATTGTGTTAGAGGCTTGCTTTTCAGAGGTGAGCAGAAGTTCACCTCTTCAGCTTGAGGAAATACACTGATAATGTTTTAGAGAACCCATTGTTCTGACCCTCCTTGGGCTAATTTTGCACAGCACAGTGTGAACTAAGAGCTTTCTAGAGGAACAAAACACCACACTGCCACATTTGGTCACTGAGGTAGAACTCCAAACATGCTTTGCAGTCCCATTTCTGTTTTTTCAGCACACACATGGCTTTTGGTACAAACCACTGTTTGTAATGAGCTCCCCAGAGATTTCTTGCACCCTTGAGCTCTTCAGTCATGCCCTATGGACTTCATGTTTTTCTGTTGCTAATCTTTCTCTTAATCTTTGTGTGCTTCACAGCTGGGAGCAGAGTTGGGAACTGTCTGGACAGCCCAGCAAAGTGCTAGGGAGAGGAAAAGGCCAGTGAGCTTAAATCCTTGCTGTGCAAACTTGGTGTTTTGTGTCAGAACATGGTGTTCTTTCACTGTATCCAGAGATACACAGGGATGTCCTTTTGCCTGCAGTGTGTAGATCCCTACATAACTGCAAATGCATGATGTTTCTGTCTTCACTTTCCTCCTAGCAGAACATTGTATATTATATCAATGGCAAAATGTGAGGGCAGGAGATGATGCTACTAAACAAATATTCTCCTTTGTTTTTCTTTCTAGAACAATGCAGCAAGTGATTTCACTAATTGCAAGGAGGAAGAGGAAGACAGTGACACTTATGAGCTTATGTTAGGCTCAGAAGCTCCACCAGGCATGGGTAAGTCGTGTTGTTAGACAGCTTTGTTGGTACTGTTCAAATTAATCTATCATGTCATGCATCAAATGAATGAATTCCTGGGCAGAGAGGGCAAGTTCCTCTGACACTTTCAATTTCCACATGTTACTGCAACTTCCAGGGAGAGCAGATGTCCTAAAAGGAAAAGGCAGCTGAGGGATTCAGTTGGGATAATAAAGTTCTTGCTCAGTAAGAGAGACCTCAGTGCAACCACCCCTCCTTTTAGACTCTGTAAATTTGTGGTCTCCACTCTGAATCTAGAAAACTGCTGAATTCTCCAAGCTCTCAGAGAAGAACCTGTAGGCACTTGCCTACAGGTGCAGTTGAGTTCTGTGTGGAGGCACAGATAGTTGACATTTGCAGCTTGATGTTCCTACTTCCAAGCATAGATTGGTGACAAGCCTGTTGATGATCTGTGTGGTCATATGCATTCTCCTTGAAAACTGCAAAGTTGCTTGTTTGCATTTACCAATGGCATATATTTTTGCATATATCTTACAGTATCATGGATCTAGGAGACTAAATTTAATCCTCTTTTAATCTTGTTGACAATTTTATTTTTTCAACTGTCTCATACATATGAAAAGGATGTTTCTTAGTTGCTAAGTTCAAACTGGTTGCTTTAGCACATAGAGGTAGATGATAGACACTGTGAAAAAAAAGGTTTGCTCTGATAAAATTTTCACTGTCTCTGTCCATTGTATATGGGAACACCTCAGGGTGAACACCTGGAGAAAGAGCATTAATTGTACCACGTTAGCCAGGTAAATGCCCTAACCTCCCATTTGAATCAGTGGTGAAAGGCAGGCTTCACCAAAGGATAACTCAAGATGGAAACCTACCTCAAGGGCTCAGTAAGGTCTGCTGACAGATTGTGCCGTTTACTCTGTTACATTAGTGAGGTTGACTACTAAAATTTTGATGCTGTAATAGTGATTAAAATGTACATGTTAATGTCCCTCCACTTTGTTCTTGGTCTGTGGACCAAGAGACTAGAGACAGAAGAGCTCTATTTCCATAAGTCTGCAGTCATGTCTCCCATGGACCATGTCTATTTCAGTTTAGAGATATTCAAATCAGCACCCAAATCCCACTGTACAAAAAGCAGTAACACAGACATGTGAGTTACAGCTTTATTTTGCAAAGTGTTGCACTGTGCTGCTTTGAAAGTCAGGTAATAGAAATTCTGGAGGCAGGGAAAAGGTGTGTGATTTCCTTCTGACAGCAACTCTAGAAAAGTTTAACATTGCACACACGAAGATCGTTTGTATCAGAGTAGCAAGATACAGCGAAAACTTCCACTGTTGATTTAGTAAATATTTAAAAAGCTCTTCACTGATGGTATGAATTTGACAGCTTTCCTGCTGTATCAGTTCATAAAAGTTTTATTAGCCATTGTGTTGCTTCTGCAAGAATCTTTGAAACAAGAAATGCTTCTAGATGGCAATTTTTAAATGAAATAATGCTTTCTTTAATATTAAAAGCCAAGCAGAACTCAAGAGATCAATATGCAGCTGGATTGAGATGCCAACAAGAATTTGAGGTGGATGAGGAAAAGGATGACCTAAAAGACAGCAGAGAGGAGACAGAAGATGAAGATGAAGAAGAGGATTCATACAGCCCTCACAACAGTCCTGGCAGTTTGTATGTCAATGTAAGGGATGAGCTCAAAGAGAGCAGGAGAGATTGCTTTTTCTGCAAGAGGCCACCCCCTCCTCCCCCTCGAAATCTGCCTGGCATCCAAAGACAGGACAATCTGAAGAATTCATCACAAGGTACGATCTTGGGAGGAAAATAACCCTGGATACAAACACATGCAGGGGCAGAAAATGTACTGCTGCAGAGATTGGTTTAATTGCTTGTGGAAGTAGCTGGGCAGGATGGCCCTAGTGCTACGAGGCAAACTTGTGCATATGAGGCCCTATCTCTGCAAAACAAGCATCTGCAAGGGATCTTTGCTGTATCAAAATACTCATGACCAGGTTTGTCAGGTAATGCTGTGGTATGGGCTCCTGGGTTCAGCTTTCCCTCATTCCACCCATCTCAAAGAGCTGCCAAATAGTGCATGGTGCACTGGATTTGCAAGAGAGGCTTGAAACAAAGATGAAGCCTGTATTTTTGTCAAGTTGACTTCATTATTTGCCATTTTAAAACATTAAATGCTATTATGAATTTATATACAAATATTTAATTATATTTAATATACAGCTCGAAGTATCACAGATAGAATTAATAGAAAGTGGCTACGCAGAGAGAAGTAACAGTATCTTACTACATTAGAGCCAATGTTGTAGTTATATAGATGTAAAAAGTTATATTGCAGATTAAAAAGAAAGGCAGAAATTCTGACAAATGCTTTTCCTTTTTTCCTTTTTTTAATACATCTGTCCCAGAATAAAAATCTAAAATTTTGTGTTCTCATTTGATTAAAGTGATGAGAAACTCAGAGTTCTATTGCATCTGTTTCTGAAGGGATGATCATCGATTTTTCTTATTGCAAAAAACAAGTATGCAAAGTAATTCAAGCTTAAATAGCAGTTTTAAATAGTTGCATAGGGGGGGAAAAAAACCCTTCTTATTTGTTATAGACACTGCTGATACGTGTGCACACAAATTGCTTTTCAGCTTCTCCACAGCTTATTACTGTTAACTATGTTTTCAAACGTGGTGTAACCTATTCGAGTCTTAAATTACCATCACCAAGCACTCTGATGTTCACATAATTAGGCAGAAATAGCTTGCTATAGGTAGGGTTTTATCCTGTGTTCTGCTGTGCAGGAAAGGTATAGCTACAGGTAGAAAGTCGTAAGTCAATTCTATGGGAGAGAGGGGCAGCATAAAATTAACATTAAAGTGCATCTATATGTGTGTATAAATGAGGGATCAGTTTTGGCACACAGGATTTGTTGGTGTAGCTTTGTTATAAATGCCTGTTTTGGAATAGTTCTTATATGGCTACATCACCACAGTAATGTTACACTCTCTGCCAAATGCTCTCTGTCTGCATGTGGGTACCAGAAGAGAAAGTTTCCTGGTGTCCTGTGCCAGCTCCTGTGCTGGTAAAGCAGAGTTCATCTAAAAATGCTCCTGTGGGACTAGTTCATTTAAAACAGGCTCTGAATTTTTCTGTGTTTTGCTGTGGTTTCATCACTGGAAAATGGGATATTAGAATTCCTCCAGATCAGGATGATGTTTCCTTTCAAAGAGGAGCTGTAATGAGTTACTTATACATATTTTCAGCCAGCTGCTTGCTTTAGGAGTTGCTGTGCAGTACCTCCAAGGCCCCTCTTCAAGTCTGTGTTTTGGCAGTGGCCTGAGAGTGCCCCCTGTGGGAGTTGAAAGAAAGAATGTCCTACAGAGAAAGAAACAGAACTTATATAGTGACCTGGAAATAAAATATTACTCATATTATACACGGCAGGTGTATTAACACCACTTGTGGTTTTAAAACATTTCTCTTAACCAGAATGCATGTTAATGGTACATACTACTATTAATACATCCCATAACAAATAGATCCCACTTACAAAGGTTGTTTAGCCCCTCTGAACCAAATAAACAGGTAATTCTTTAAATAGCAGCTAAAGGATTGAAAACACCAGTAGTGGCCACAGCCAAATTTAGCAAATACACATATGTGCAGGCAGTAAATTATAGCACGACGGAAACACGAGTAAGTCCAGGGATTCCAGGTCTACTGTTTTTGCAGGAAAGATGGGTAATCATGCCAAGGAAGTTATAAACATTTATGGAAACACCAGCCTCAGTGACAGCTTCTAACTCAGCAGTTTGTGAGTGTTTTAAGGCAAATCAAAACAAACCCAGATATGGGGGAAACCAGCAATGCCTTTTAATGCTGTAAAAGGCAGCAACTAGAGCAAAGCAAGTTCTGAGTAGTTCTACTATGAAATATATGAAGTATAGGGAATACAGAGAGACGCGGAAGTTTTTGGAGGGGAGAGGGTTTGGTAGCCTTAGCATAGATTGTAAGAGGTCATACATTTTACCTACATTGTAGAGGACTTTTCAATTTCTTTTTCACCTTGGCCCACAGTAGATTTGTAAAGTCCTCAAAACCCTGTGGGAAGAGGTAGGAAACACAAAATCCAACATTTCCTAAATTAAGTTTCAATTCTTAAGTCATTTTTGCAACAGGTAACAAACAGCTTGACTTTCCAGAATGCCAGGGGCCACAGGTACCTCTTACTTGGCTTAACCATGAGTTACGTGTTAGTTACATGTTGGTGTAACTCTCTTGAGAGCAACTTGGCCACTCAGTGTTTCTGCAAATAAATCCCTTTTTTTTTGTGGCTAATAGCTATGCATCTACATTTGATAATCAGGTGTGAAATCATGAAGAAGCCCTGAAGTTGAAATTATTCCTTTGGGACATCCTCTCTACTGAGTTAGATGATCAGAATGCTCTGAAAATGAGCATGCTTTAGTGTAGAAGTGAAATGAGGTCTCTGCACTACTTTAGGAAACTCTGAAGCTTTAAAATAAGTCATCATCTCCTCTCTTTACCCTGTATATGCAATACAATTCCTTCCTTTTTCAGAGAGGACTTTTGTGATGGACAGGAGTAAAAGAGAGCAGAGTGATGGACTCCCAACCACATGCTGTGGAGAAGACCAGGGTTCCTATGAGGAGGACAGCGAGGAGGAGCACCCCTACACTTGTGTGGCACAGGATGAAGGAGTGTACGACCTCATCCTGGGGCAGGAGGAGCAGGAGGAGGAGAAAAGGAGGCACTGCAGATCCTTCATCATGAACAGACCGCCAGCCCCTGCGCCCCGGCCCGTGTGCTCGCTGGTCAGGGAGGAGAACACTCCCTACATTGTACAAGGTTGGTGCTGCTGCCATGTAAATATTTTCTGGGGGAATGTAGACTCTTCTCTTGGTCTCTTCTTTTTGAGCAGTAGCATTTTCTAAAAGACTGCCTTCAAACCAACATGTTGCTTGTTTCAGTCAACCTATTCTCACCCTTCAAATGAGCTGACATCTCTGAATAATTTTCAGTTTGCAGCAGAGTAAATATCACAGTTTTTTATTTAGCTTTTAAAAAATTATGACAATATGATAGAAAATGAAGAATTGCTAGGCTAGCTGTGAGTGTGTATGTTACAGCAATGCAATGTAGAATGTGCTATTTGAATTGCCTTTCTTTCCAGTTTCTTTATCAAAATGGTTTTACTTAAGGCTGAAATCTCTGTCTTTGATTTATTTTTTTTTTTTCTTCTGATGAGAAGAATTCTCTTTTCTGAGATAAATGCCTGTGTGAGGATTCCTCTTTCAAATACCTTTTCCTTTTAAATACCTTTTCTCCAATTTGAGATGCTAGGAATGGGCGTTTCTAGATAGGATCACTGTATTTCTTGAAGGAAAAATTATGTCTTTTTACCACTTCTATGAAAACTGGGAAACTCTTTTGAGCTATTTAATGGAAATACAAGACCAGAAGGGATTTCAGATATCTTTGTAATCCAATTCAGACTGAAACCAAATTTGAAAGTAACAAAAGGAATTCAGTGGATATACTGCAGAGATCTCTTTGTAAGTCCCAAAATCATCCTACCTGCATCCCCAGCCTCTTCTACAAAAGCCTGCCAATGCATAAGAATAGATGGTAAAAAAATAGGCTGTCAAAGGACACCATTATGTTACTTACTAACTTCATGCTGTGCATGTTTTACACTAGAACAAAATTAATACTGCCCAAGACATCCTACTAAATACAGAATAGCACCTCCTCTTTCATGCCTATCTTAGTTGTGGTTTCTTTTATTCTTCCTAGCTAGCTGTTTTCCTCCAGACTGTAACTCCAGGTTAGGGCCTGAATGCATGGGCTAATTCATTCATCATTAAGTTTCTCTTTCTTCAGCATATTCAGGAGGTACAAGTATGAATCATTACAGTGTAATCCAGGAATGGATGGGCATAGGGAGCCTGTTACAGCTCCACAAGTCATGAAATGGCTGTTTTTACTGAGGTTGCTAGAGCACGGTCTCAAATCTCGGTCCACTGTCATTATAAAGTCCTGTAACTTGGAAACCCTTAGTGGAAATGCTTTATTGGGGAAATTGTTTTTACTGTCTTTCATTGTACTGGAGTGCTTCTACTTTGTTTATTGGCTAAGGCAGATGCTATCAGAGGAGCTGCTCTGATGGGGCTGTGGTTCACCGTGTGTATATACATATATTCATATGTTCACACACACAGGTTTTTTACCTTAGCTTTCATGAGCATGTAGTGGTAGACAGATTGTTTTCCAGTAGTTCTATGTAATCAGCCATTTGCTTACACAATTCATGAGGAAAAATGGAAACACTTCAAGAAAGCTTCAGCTGCCCACTCAGGTGTCTGTTATCCTACCTATCCTGCTGGTTCCAGACCTAGAATATCTCATTTTTGTCCAGGAATTCCTGAGTTAGATAGTGAAATTTTAGACAGAAGGGATATATCTTCAGCTGAAAGATTGTTTTCTTGCTACTTGGATTGGCAGTGTTTTTCCTCCACATGGGTTAAAAAATTCTCTCTCTAGTCCAGCAACATTCCAGTTTCCAATTTATTATTTTAGGACTGTTTATATTTGATTTTAAAAAAATTGTTTCATATGTATGAACCAGGAAACTTCATTCCAGTCCATCATTAAAACCTGCATGTGTCTTCAGACCTTCCTTTATAATTTTAACAGTGTAAAATACTCTAGTTATGCATATACACATTTTTCATCCAGCAAATAAATTGATGGTGGTTTTGGGGTTTGTTTTCATCTATTATATTAAAAAGAGCACCACAGATATTGCAAAGTCAAATAATCAAAAAGTTAGAATTGAGGTAGTTTTCCCCTTTCTCCCTGCCAGGAACATTTCAATACAGCAATAAGTAGGTAGCCATATGCAGATATTTTCTTTCATTTCATCTAGAGTTTAAAGTGGGTGAGCATAAAAAATTTTCATTGTTTTTTACTCACATTTTGTTTAAAATATAATTCATGCCTGATACTAGGCCCCATGTGTTATTTCAGACCCTCCTGTTACAAACCCTTTGATTCTGCATCCGCTGAATTTTGGGATGCCCAGTATGAAGTAACTAAGATTCTTGAGGTGAACAAAATTACATAACACTTTACTCATTAAAAGCAGAGACACCATTGATTTCAGTGGCCACTGAGTTCTCAGAACTTCAAATTAAATCCTCAGTGTGTCTGGTCAGTACTCTGACATCAGACAGTATAAGTTGGATTGCTGCCTTAAATGACTTGTCTGAGCTTTGGGTAGGGCTTTGATGGAAAGAGAAGAACTGTCCTGCAGAGCAACTTCTAGTTACTTAACTGAGCCATCCTTCCCTCCTCTGTATTCACTTTCTATATGCTAAATACCTTTTGATCTCTAAAACAAATTATTTCATATCCCTGTAAGAAGCAGATTGTCTTCACTGCACAGTTCTGGTTGGTCTTCAGAGCTGTGCATTCAGTAAGACCCAGATCCTGTGGAAAAACAGAATGGAGTATGATGCACAGAGAGGGGCTGTGTTAAGGCTACACATTTGCTCACAAATGGATGCCCATGTACTTTGGGAGTTCCTGAAAAGTTTCGTGCCCCAAGGATGGCAGAGGCTGGTGTGATTGTGCCATGCAGATATGCAAGAGGAGCATTTTTTTCCTTGTACTTTATGTACTCATAGATGAGCCCATTTATTTGGTGGAGGGAAGTAAGCATTGCATAGCAGAAATGCCTTTTGCCTCCTTGATTGCATGCAGGTGACTCTTAAATTTATTTTTATATCCACCTGGAGAAATTAAATGGCTAAATTTCCATGAGTGCTTTCACCACACATTGAATGAAGGCCATGACATCACAAAAGAGTGATGTCTCCTTTAAGCTAAAGTGGTGGTGCTTCCATGAGAATAGCAACAAAGAAGAAAGCAAGCAAATAGCTTTCTTTGTAATTAGCAGCTTTCAAATACATGGAATATCAAGTTTGCACTGGGCAGAAAGCCTGCTCCCTGTAGTTTACCCCACTTGGTGTTCTGCAGAACAGGATAGGGAAACTGTTGATCTATAGAAAGCAAACATGGGACTTGACAAGAGTCACTTTCAGAGCAAGATCTACACTTCAAAACCTAGGCAATAAACCGTCTGTGATGAAAGTTGTCACAACTGAACTACCACAATTCACAGTTTGAGCATCTACCTTGAATTTGCTGACACATAAATTCTGGGAAACATGGAGGAGTTGAAAGATTTAAAATATAAATATTCTAATCGCTTTTACTCAGTTTCATTTATTATACTTTCAAATTTTAATGAACATTCCAACTGCTGTATTGAACACTGGTAAACAGACTGCATTATTAACAGAGAGTAGATTTGTTCTTTAATTTAGTCCACTGCAAGAATTTTATCTTGTGTGTAAAAGGCTCATCAGCCAATGGAGCTGCAAATTGGTGCCAAGTAGCTCATTGTCCACATGGTGTGCACTTTTACTGTGCTCCCTTACCATTCCTTAGGTGCTTAGTATTCCTCTGAAGGTTATTTCAGTGTTTTGTTCAATTGTCTGCCAAAACAACTGTTAAATAAACATCTGAAGGTGTTGTGGTTTCAGTTTAGAGTGCAATTTTTAATGTTCCCTATTGATACAAGTTTGAGTGAGCTGGAAAGCAAAGTCCTCTGTGTAGTTGTAGGAGAGATGCATGAGTTTCTGCAATGTCCCTGCCATTTCTGAAGCCTGACCTACTAGGAATCCCTCAGGGTTAAGGATTACATTACTGTCCTGGTTTAATAATTTACCTCTCATCACAGACCACTAGTATGAAAGGGTTTCTCTGCAGCAAGAATACCTGCCCTACAACAGCATAAATTTCCTATGCTATGGCCTTTATTTCTTTGCAAACTTCTCACAAATCCCTGAAGGAATGTATTTTCTCTTCTGTGCACTGAAAACATTTTGCTATTCAAAGATAGCTGTCTGTGGGACCTCACCATAGGTTTAAAAATTAGAAGTGAAAAATATATTTTCTAGTTACTGTTCCAGTGGAGAATAACATTCTCATTGCTCATCAAAATCACAGGGTATGCAGAAGAAGTAGCATCCAGTGGATATTTTTAGGGAAGAAGAATATCTCACCTACAGAACAGACAGCATAAACCCACTGAAGTGAATAAATAAAATCCAGAACAGAACTGTTAGTGTCTTGGAAACTTATCAGGCTGATTACTGGGAAATACAGTGATCTCATTCTGAGTCAGTAATTCTTATTAAGCCAATTGTTTAAATGCTCTATAGCAGGGGTTTCCAAAGTGAAGCCTCAGAGGCCATGCAAATTGCAAAACATATATGTCCCACAGAGGGATTTTGTAGTACTCTCCTACAGTGAGTGTAAAGTACTGCACTGCAGATGAATTTCATTATGTATTCCTAACTTAAGGGTGTTTTTCCATGAATTAAATACTAGGAAGCACTGTTTGGCTGACACTTAGACTGGTTTTACAGTCCTAGTTGGGAGTGATATACCAGCTTCACCCACTGTCTTCATTCAGTCAGATTTTTTGCTATCTGAACTTTGGTAGATTGAAACAAGTACTGAATACAGTGCAGAGAGAAAAAAATATTTATGGGATGCTGTCTGGCTGCAAACCAAACTGTCCCAAACACCATATTTCTAGTTCTTCCCTTTTTGCTTTTCTCTACTCAAGAAAAATGGGACTAAAGAAGTATATTCAGGTTTTACACCCGGAGCAAATACTCCTTGAGTATGTCACTAAAGTCCTTCCAGCTTCCATGATGCACTAAGTTCAAATTCTGACAAGAGCAGAGATGTGAAGGCTGTTTTCATTGTGTATGGTACTGGGGTGCATAGTACATTGACACCACCCTCTGAGCAGCTCCTTAAACTAACTGGTGCCCTCACTCACTCACTCACTCACTCACTCACTCACTCACTCACTCACTCACTCACTCTTTACCTCTTCTGTAAGGAGGGGGTTCTGGTAATATTTTTATGATCTTGCTTAAGTGTAGGGGAGTCATCTCTGTGGAGTCTCCCGAGGTCCCTCTGTGACTAAAGTTGCTGAGATTTTAACAGATTTGAGCTCATATTTGTCAGACTCAGAATCTCACTGCAAATTGTGAAGGGAATTGCTGGTGAGTATATGTTTATTTTTGGATTAAGATTTTCACATCATCATTACACTGTAATTCCTTTTAAAATCATTTTGCTTTTGGTCTGAAAAAATGTAGTGGTTCATTCTCAGCCAACTAAACAACTGTGGAAGGTAGAGGCTGGCAATAACCTGGGGAATTAGGATGAGTGGATGTGATGCTGTCACTGAAAAGCCCCAGCAATGTAAGGGAGCAGGTTGGTATTTCTGCAGGGGCACTTGGCATCACCTAGTCTTTATTCTAATGAAATGGCTGTTGTGTGTTCTCAAAAACCTCTTGAGTTTCAGGCTGCCCATTTAGGCCTGTTCAGAACTCCTGTACCAGTGTAGATGTGGTCACTTGTTTTCCTGCACTGATGCTCTTAAAACTGCTCAGTATTTTTCCCTTTGCCTCGTCATGGTGTAGGTGTACCCAGACACCAGTGCTGCCCTCACAGGACAGCTTCTGGAACTTGAGCCTTTGTTACTTTGCACTATACAGCCAACCCTTCTCCACAATGCCTGGACCTACCTAGATCAGATTCATAAGATTCACATCATCATTCATGATGTTGTGCTTTTAATCCATGCCCAGCTGCCTCGCCTTGTGAAAAGAAAAAAGTCTGTTTACAAGGTCCCATTTCCTTAGTTGATTTCATGTTATGAGTCACTGGAATTTTTGGTTTTCATTTTGAATATGTGAAATATTTTGTATAAATTTTGGGAGTGGTCATTAATCATCTCTTACAAAACTTACTGGTTAGCATTGCATTGGTGACCTCTCTTGAGTCCTCATGCTGAGTGATGTTTGGTGTGTTAGCAAACAAAACAGACAAAAGGAAAATATATCTAAAAAGATGTGAAAGAACATCTGCAGAGTTCTCCTCTCCTGAATAATAAGCATCATTCTACTATATTCCTTCCTTAGTATTCTCTGTGTATTTGTCATCTCTTGCTGTGCTACATCTAATTTACAATCCAATCCCTACCAGAAAAAAAGAACTTAGAGGTTTTGTTTGCCTAGGTGCTATGCATACACAGTTTAAATTTTAAAATATTTAAATAATGTGGAAAATAATTGAATGGACAAAGGCAGGAGTCTCTCCCTGCAAAATATCCTGAACAATAATTCACTCCTCCTTCTCCATTCTTCCATTAATCATGAATTAATTACATGATGATTCTAAAATGAATGAAGCAAAAACCTACAAAGAACAAGAAGGCAGCTTGCAAACCCACTGTAATTTGCAACTGAGTTGTGTTACTAAGTGCAAACCTAGTGTACTAATTATTTGAATTATCACTTAGCCATGTGTTCATATAAAGATTTTGTTTTCCTGTATTTAAATTTTGAATGTTTCCTAAAGAAAACAGTAATAGATAATTTTGTTTGGAACATCAGCTCAATGAAGCTGATGAATAAATGCATCTTGAATTTCCTAAGCAAGCTGAATTCAAAATAGTGATATTTATTGATAGATTGTTTTAATCACTGTCTTTTCTCCTTTGTGTTTGTGCTACTGAAAGTGCCAAGTAAGTATGTATAAGGTATGATTAGCTCATATGTTCTTTCAGAGGGTAGGTTCATCAGTCTAGCTGTGATTGAATCACTAGTGCTTAGTGGAAACTCTTGTTTCATTTTTAGAGGTAATGTTGCCAATTCAACAAATCAGGCAACATCCCTCATAGTTTAGGTGAGTAAAGTAAAATATAAATTAGAAACCATATCTTAGTTGATCATTGCCTCTTAGCTGATATGAGTTCTTCTCCCCCTTCATCTAACTCTTCCTGTGTTTTGATTTCCTGTGTTTCCTAATTATGTCACTAACCAATTTTTGAAATGTCATAGTGCATCTGTGACTTGTTAACATTACAGCTTTGTGTTAGAAATTCAATTAATTCTGAAAATCAAATTCCTGTCCCTTTTGTCAACCTGCAGCTACTGTAAAAACTTTCATTCTCTTTTTCTAGACCCTTTATACTCACCACAGTTTCTTGCAGTTTGTTACTATAAAATCTTCTTAGTTCAGAATTTTACACAAAAGACTTGGATTTCAAATTTTTCTAACCCTTTTGTGGTGCTGACCATGAAAATATTAACCAAATTTCAAGCCTCATAGCATTATTTACCTGCATGTGCAGACAGCCTGAAACAACATCTTTAGTTAGTCTGAGATAAAACAGGCAATTCAGAATTCCTTGGATCCCACTCACTTTCCAAGACTTACATTAGGGATTTTCCCAGAGTTTTGCATATTTGCCACAAAATTTGTATTTTGTCCCACTTTTAAAATGTCGTTTTCTGCTTTCATGTCCTATTAGAAAATATTGCAGTAGTTTCATTCTCTCTGAGTTTGCTTTGCTGGAAGAATATTGAGGTTACATTACATTCCTAAAGAGAGGTCTTACTGCCTGAGACATAAAAATGTATTTAGGGCTTGCAAAGAACTTAATCTGTATCATGTAGCAGCTGAAGAGAGGAGAGGGAATGAAGTGGAATTACTTGTTAGCTCCCTCAGCCTCCTTTAATTCTGAGAAACTGCAACAGAAGTTTGTTGTAGACAAAAATTAAATGGCATGTATAGGGTTAGGATATTTAATAAGTATATTTTGACTGGTATTTTAGCCAGTCATAACATGAGTAAAAATCCAAAAGGATTCTCCTTCTGATCATACAGATGTTACTGAAGGGTGCACAGTGAGTGTGATAGAAGTACTGAAACGCTTTAATCAGATTATCTGTGCCAGACAGGCCCAGAAAATAAAAAGTATATATCCGTACTTGAAGGACTGTGACATTCTGACACTTAAAAAATTGCTATATTAATATTTTTTTACTGAAGGAATATTTACTTTATCTTCCATTTAAAAAATAATGGAATGTATCAGTGTGCAAGATTACCTGTATCTTTTATTTCCCTGCTGTGTTCAAGTAGCTCATAAGTAATTGGAGTGTGGGAATGAAAGGGTGAATTGCCAGAGTTCTCCCTAAACTTATGGCAATTGTACAGTGGAGTGTTCCTGCCTTTCCAGGCATTCCAGAAGCAGGCGTTTGTTTTCACTGACCTCACCCACACTGAAGACTTGCTGCCAACTAAAATAATTTCAGCAAGATGCAGCACATAAAGTGGTTTTAACAATTTTACTTTTCACTGGAAGAGTAATTCCATTTCTGATTACTCCAACACTGCAAAACTCAGCAGAAATTTCAAAGCCTATCAATTAAAGTGCTTTCCAATCAGGCACATTGTTGAGTATGTCCCTTCTCCTCCTTATGCAGTAAAATTCAGGCTGCCTGCATTACCTCTGTGCTCTCATTACTTTAATTTCATCTTTAAAAGGAGAATATTATTTCAAGTATAGAAGAAAACACTGCAAACATACTTAGTAGGATTCTTTGATAATTACAGAGAGAAATATTTTAAAAGTTGAAATCTATCAGTGTTTGGCTGAGCTAGGGGCATAAGTGAGAGCATGCCTGCTCTGCTGCTTCAGCAGAGCTCCCTTGGCCTGGGCCTTGGTCCCCAGGAAAATATTTGCTCCATTGAACTGGCACATTTGCTGCATTGCGGTGATGACAGAGGATTACTTAATTGGCAGGAATTATTCTAGGTTCCAGAATGTCAGTTTGTTTAGCAAAAATCAGAATTGAGGCTTGAGAGAAAGCAACTGCCACATAGGCTATGTCAGAAACTGAGCAATTCCCACCTTCTGGGTGTTACATATGCTGCCAGCAAAAGTTGGAGTGCTGCATTTCAGGGTGTATCCACTCTGGGCACCTCACAGGAGTGGGAATGATGGGCTGCTCTAACAGAGGGGCTGTGCTTTGCTGTTTCTAAAGCTTGAATAAAGTACACACAAATATACACACACCTTTTTTTCAGCAGTGTCACTATTCTCACCTGGTACTATTGGGGCTTTTTCTGCCTTAGTTTTCCCCATAAAATAAGGAACAGGCTAAAGTGTCTGTACCATCTGCAGAACTCTGAGATCCTGCTGTTTCTTCTAGACACGTAATATGCTAGTGTGATAAATCCTTTTAATTTTCTTCAAAGTGTCTTGTAATGGTTTCTGTAACATCAGTAATCCTGCCATTCTGTGCAACAGAACAATTTTTCAAGTAATTAACATTAGACTAACAAGTGGGTTGAAAAATACTCTTAGACTAGAACAAAAAAATGTATTCCAGCCTGCTTTTATGAGTCTCCTTCCTTCATTGAGAATGAGATGGTTTTTATTGCCATTTTTCAACTTCCTTATGTTCCTGATTTTGTTGCAGTGTTCCAGCAAAAGGCCTGTCGAGTGACCAGTGACAACAGCAGGACATACTGCGAGGCCAGGAGCCCTGGTACAGAGTTTATTTTAGCTCTTTAACTGCCATGATGTTTTTCAGTGGAGCTAGCAGAGTTTTGTTGTGACTTGATTTTAGGTGATTTAGCATCTGTTTTGCCACCTACAATTTATATCCTTAATGGTATTGCAGCATTAAGAGATCAGATTAAAGAAAGAAGACTAAAAGTTATAGTCTTGTAGGAAAGATTTGTAGAGTCAGAATTACTTTACACTTTTCTGTTTCCCTTCATGATTGTGATTAAAGCCAAGACAAGGAAGGACAGGAGGGCTCAGCTGTGCAGTAATTCCAGCCATGGAAAGACAAAAGTGGGGAGAGCAACAGTTCTCTCCTGGGTACCCCAAGATGCATGTAAAGTTGATTACTTGTGGCAGTCCAGTTGTTATTTGAGTTGTAGCACATTACAATGTTGCTGCTATAAATTCCAATTGTGACACCCCTTTGAACAATCCTTAATGGCACCTTCCTTGCTTGAAATGAAGATAGTGTTGCATGGTGGAACAGAAAACTGACCCAAATCCCATTGATAGACTAAATTTTTATCCTGGCCACTCCCCATGCAGTGAAACGGGTGCAAAAGCCTCACAGAGGGCTCAGAGCCCCTGTTCCTTGGCTGCTCACGTGTTCTGCATCAGCCATTCCAGTATCAGTATCCTGGGGAGAAGCAGTGCTACACCTCCCTGGAGCAAGCTGTGAACCTGATAATGCCCATCTCCCTTCAGCTGTGTTTGTACCATAATCTGCAGGAACTCTGGGCTGCAGTGTTTTCTTGTTGCTGCAATGCATTTAATAATGTATTTCCTTCCTTGGAGGAAGGCAATCTTTTGAAATTTCAAGATTCTTCCTGACCAAATTTTATCCACAACTTTTGAGATATGTAATGTATGATGTTGAAGAAGAAAGGATAAAAAGTACTGTGGATATTTTATATAGCAACCATTTCCTTTAAAATGTCAGTAATGTAACTGTAGTGCTAGAAGGAAATTATTTCATGAACCAACATGCTGCCAGAGAGTAATGGTAGAATCCTCACTGATTTATTGCATTTCTCACTTTGTACATTTTGTTGTAGAAGCACACAGAGGTCACACTGAGACAGTAACTTACAGCACTGTGGTACACAAGATCCCTTCTGAGCAGGAAGAACTCATCCACTTACAGAAACAGGTGAAAAATGGGGCAATTTCTGTGGATGAAGCCCTTGACAGGTTTAAACAGTGGCAGAACAAAAAGCAGAGACTACCATCCACTCAACAGGTATGAGTTTGAAATTTTTCCCTTGATAGAAATCTTGTTCGGATGTTCTAAAAGCAAGTTCTTGTGTTTTGGCTCCTGCATATCAGGTCAAAAGCAATAATCATTATTTCTATGCAAATCAGCTCCCAAGAATCTTGCTGGTTATAGTTCTGAATCTTCTAGATACCCGTTCCCACTGTTGTTTGAGAGGTTTTCTGAGTTTGGTTTAAGTGCAGAGTTAAATATGCTGTTCTCCAAAGACTTGGGTTTTAAACTGTTGGCTGATGTGCATCTTTCATGAAACCACAAACCTTATGTCACCAAACAAACCAAATGTGCTACTGAGCAGTGTCAGCTAACAAAACCTGACTATATCAAACATACATTTATTCTAGCAATTATAATATATTAACTTACACCAGGCTTTATGCCTGTCTGAAAGGGTTGAATATACTTAGTGAAATCCACAATTGTTGGCAATGCTCTACAGGTCCTTTGTATTGAATGTATGGAGTAAATTGAGGTGCACACAATAACAGGATTTACAAAAACCCACACACTGAGTCACTGAAAGAACTGCATCAAAGCTGCAAGTCATGGAGAGGAGATTTGTTAATTACTTCTAAAAAGACACATGGAGGAAGAAGTTATGCCCTCATTTTACAGGAGGTCATACACTAACAAAAATAATTTCTTGTTGTCCTTTATGTCATTTAGTAGAAAGAGGAAAAGCAAAGCTAGTCTGCTGCTTTTCAGAGTGAAAGAGCTATCAGATGCTGCCAGCAAGGAGAGTGCTCTTTGTGTTTGCATCTGCTTGAAAATCTGAGCTTTGTCATCATAGTGGAGCACTTAACAGCCAAAGTGCAAGGGCCTGGAACAGTCTGGGGGCCCTTTCCCAAGCTGGGCACCAGCAGCACAGCACTAGGATGCCACCTTCCAAATCCATCTGCAGCCAAGCATGCAGATTAATTGCTGGTGTTGCTCTCAGTCAGGGGCATTTCTTGTGGAGGAAGATCATATCTAATCTGTACCATGATAGCAGCACCAAGTTATGTCTTTTTTTTTCCTTGGTGAACTATAAGATATCCATATTTCAAGGAAGATTTGCTTGGCCTTTTTTCAGTGCTTCAGTTTTCAGTGCTTCAGGAAAAAAGCTGCTTTGTAGTGGTGGTTTTTACCCTGCATATCATGTGTGACTTTTCTTTGGTTTTGCTCCATAGAAAAGTGCTTTCTTCTTAGTCCTCTATAAACATGATGAACTGACTTCATGCTGTCACTGCAATTTTTTGTTCTTCACTTGGATTTTTGAGGAAAAATTGCTTTTCCAAAAAAACCAAAACAACCCCAAACAAACAGCAAAGAACACCCAAGACTCTGTAATCTAATGCCAGAATTATTTTAACTTACTGCTGGCAGGGATAACTCCACAAGAGTCTTATGTAAAAATGCTAAAATTAACATCAAAAACATTTTTCAATCTTTTAAAATTATTTTCCAGGAGAGAGATGCTTGGTGTTCAGAATGCTAAAGAATTCAGCTCTTTATAGTGTCTTACTATTTCTACAGTAAACTTCCATTACTGATTTCTGCTGCAGGTTTTTTGCTTGTTTTTTTACTTACAGGAAAAAGTTCATCACCTGAGAGACACCACTATCAGAAACAGACAAGAAAATGAAAACCTCAATGGTAAGTTGTGCTTTTTCTGCCTTTAAGGACTCTGAAGCCTTGAACTGTAAGTGTAGTGCAGAGGTCTGATCCAAACCCTTTTGGATCAGGCATTGAATTTGTAATGAACATCTTCTGTATCTGATCACATTTATTTTAGCATAATCAGGCCTTCAGCAGTGTCAAGATTTCATCCCAAAGATGAACTCACTGTGAGTTAATGGGGCAGAAAATTTACCAAGTCTCTGTGGCTTAGCTTTTCTGTAGCCTATTTCCTACTGCATCATCAGAATTTGGGTAGATGGCCTCTTTAGAACAATTTGCTTGATGACTTCAATATTTTATTTGTAAATCAGCCATCAATTTGCAAATTCTTGATGAACTTTCTACTGCTACAGCAGTTTTTATGAGTATTGTGGTCATTATTTAAAACTGTACCACAGGTGATTTAAGATGCTTTTTCCCTTTTGGGAGAAAAAAGGGATTTTGTGGGGTGCCCTGTGCAGGGCCAGGAGCCAGACTTTATGATGATTGTAGGTGCCTTCCAACTCAGAATATTCTATGACTCTTTGTGATTGAATAGCATCTACAGTAGTATGAAACATCAGCTTTTTCTGCAAGTGGTTTTCTCTTGCTGTTGCAAAAAGAATCTGTTAGAGGGTATTGGTTTTAGGCCTTTGGTTTCTGTAAACTTCAGTACATATGCTGAAAGGAGAATTGGGGGGGTTTTTCGCATTGGAATTAGTACCATTTGTATATCTCTGTTAAAAAGTATGACCTAAATGCATTATTTCCTTACTGCAAGAGAAAAAGTACTGCTTTCATTATTCTCTTAGCGTTGGATTTATGTGAACTTGTGAGGTACAGTAATTAATTAAGGGAAATTCCTGCTGGCCCAGTAGCAGCTCTTCCATCCAGATATTTCAGCTTTAATATCCTCTGTGGCTGGCAGGGAAGCAGTGTCCTGAGCAAAAGCCTTCAGAAGGTGCTCAGAGTCTGAGGGCTTGGGATCACTGCAGCTCATGAGAAGACCAGGGTGACTCTTGAGAAGTATTTGTCTGTAGGGTTTCATTTTAAGGCCACCGCAGCAGTTCTGCCTCTGTAGCTGTCCTGCTTCTCCAGAGTTCCTTGTTGAATCATACCAGCAAAAATGTAGTATCACCACCAGAATTGTTAATTTTGTGAAATTATCCAGTAACTCAGATAATGATCACTATATTCCCTTCTGCTCCTGACCTCACTGCCCTCTCTTACACTGTCATAGAGCCTGGGATGCATATAAATCAGCAGCTTTGCACTGCAGAAATACAGGCATAAAAATCATTATGGTCTGTGTCCAACAACAGAAATCAAATATTTCAATGCTTGAAAAAAAAAGGACTTCCTCTAGAACTGAAGGCATATCAGTGGCAAGAGTAAACAAGGATTGCAGAGGGAGGATATCTACGTCCATAAATTCTCTGAAACAAAAATGACAGTCGCCTTCTCTTTTTCTTTGAAGTTTCTAAGGAAAGCAGACTAGAGAGCATTCATTTGAGAGACATTTTGTTTCACGTGTCATTTAGTAAAGTGGTATGTGTGAATGTCAGCTGTCCTCAGATTTATTCTAAGAATGCTAGTTTTTACATATAGATACAGTCTCTCCCTGCTCTACCTTTAAAAACATGTGCCTCCTTCTCTGGATTCCATGTTTGAAATCAGGATTTGGATAGTCTTTTTCATAGACAGTTTTTGAAGTCTTGATTGAGGATTTAAAGAGATCACATCTGAAGTCTGTTAGAAAAGGAATTTTATTTTATTTTAATGAGAAAGGAAAATATCTCCTAGAAATTAGTATGGAATATAATTTTTACTTTCTTGATAAGTTTGATCTTGCTTCCACTGTAATGAAGTTATTAATGAGAGTGGCACTCATTTCAGTCTTCCATTATAACATTTGATTCTATCTCAAAGTTCATGTCTCATTTTGTAACAATTTAGTATAGGACTGAATAATGGCCTAAAAAAAAAAATCAACTGCAAAGCAAAAGGTTCTGCCACTCTTGGAGTGAAATATCTACAAAACACTGTTTTAAGAACAACTAAATAAGGCCTAGGGCAGGAACAATGCTTTAGCTCAATACTGTATAATAAATATCTTGTCTGACACATAGACATTGATAATAACTTTTTTTTTTCAAGTTGTTAGCCCACAGACCAAAACCAACAAAAACAAATAGCTTAAATTAAAACTCAGGGAAATATATAGATGATTTGTGGACAAATGCTCCACTTTTAAATCTGAGTAGCCCAGATTTTTCAGGGTGTACCACCAAAGTACTGAACCAGAAGGAGCCTATTGCCCATGGGAAACTTTATCTTTGAGCAAGGCTCCTTAAGCTTAGGTAAGGCTGGAGAGTCTTGGGTTTGTGCATGCCCACCAATAGAACAAATGGCAGCAGCTGAGACAATATTTATTCAAGGATTACTAGACAAGTTTCCTATGAAGTCTTAAAAAAACAACACAGCTTTCATGTGCATCCCACATCCTTACTTCCTAGCAATGGGAATATTTCAAAACCTGTGTGATGCCTACCTACAGCACTGGGCATTTGAATTACCTATGTGAATCTCAGCCCTTTCTGAACATGGAATTTCAAAATCTGCCTACTATTGCAGTTACATTATGGCACCTTGTGTGTCACATCCCACAGATTTAGTCATCCAGCCCCTAAAAATATGCACAAGCTTGCAGAAACTACATAAAATGCTTTGAGTTGTTTGTAGTTAGCTATCCCCTCACAGCTAATCTCTGTAGAACCTTGAACTTGTTTGTTAGGGAGGGAAGTGCCAGGTTCCTCACCAAAACTGGGAATGCCTGATGTTCTATCTCCTGGCTTGGCATAGCAACAAGAACTGAGTATTAGGTGTCCCTGCTTCATTGCTAGGTAATGAGCAAGACAGAGGTCACAGAGGACAATCTATAACTCAGCTGGACTTGAGCAGACAAATACTGCATTAAGCAAATGTTAATTTGCTTGATTTATTATTACTGGTGGTGGTGTTGCTACAACTGTTATTTTTTAATGCCAGCAACTTCTATAATGATTGAAGGTAGGTCTTGGAAAAAAGTTACATGTTTTAGTAGTCTTCCAATGACAAATATACCCATGGGACAAATGAGCAATTCAGTCTTTGTTTCATCTGTTCAGTCTCGGCCTCCCTGGCAAGACTGTCAAGGTAAGTGGTCTGCTGTGGAGAGGTCAAAGCTTTTTCCACAGGCTACTCAACTGCAAGCATTTATTTCTGAACTGTTAAAAGCAGTAGGTACAGACACTGGAAATGGCCTTCCTATCAAGAAGGGCAACTTTACTAGCTGTTACTGTAGACATTTTAATACTGACCAGCTCCTGCAAGGTCCTGTAAGTAGTCAGGTAATCCACTGCAATAAAGGCATCCTCCCCAGAATTTCATCTGCCACATTTTGATTTCCAAATTTGTAGATGCCCAACTTGCTGCCAAAGACCAAATCTCTTTCCCATCTTGATCCAAAAAACACCCAGAAGAGCACTATACACATTCTACAAACTGGCAGGTTATTGATTACATTTGCTATCCAAAATGTCTGGCTTCATTCCCCAGCCCTCATCAGTGCCTTGTTTTTAGTCCAAGTTGCTGACAGACTGCTTATTCATCAGTTGATGCCTCTCCAGCTTGCAGGTTGTGTCTGAGTTCCCTGAAAACTAGAAAAACACCCCTTATTTTTGAGTCCAACCACCAATTTCTGTTTTCTCTGCTAGGTCAACAGGAAGATGAACAAAGACAGACCCTAATTTTGGCATTTGGATTCACAGGCACTAAAACTTCTTTAATCAACTTAGCAAAGTTGAAATAACATGGGATCCTGAAGCACATACAAGCTTTTGTATGTTTGGACAGTGAGGGAGTCATAGAAAAGCTGCTTTTTCCTTCACGGCTTCAACAGTATTTCAGTCAGGACTTCGAGACATGTAGTCTCGAAAATACTTACTTGTTGGTAGTTCACAA